>NC_133799.1:7077789-7416539 GCF_043250625.1 Sebastes fasciatus
ATCGTTTAGAGAATAAGTTCGGTATGAAGTCCCTCTTACAGCATAAGTCTGCATGCAGCTCTCCATCTCGGCCTGAGTGAGCGTGTTGTTCTCTCTCTCTTCCGGGGGGTCAATCCAAGATACTCTCTTTATCTTCGGCTCGGGTCTCTCTATGCTCCTGCCTCTTCTTATTCTGTGTCGCAGCGATGTGCTGCTCTCAGACCCAGAAGGCAGCGGGGCAGCGCTGGCAGCAGCGGCAGCAGCAGCATTAATCCCCTCAGCCACACCTGTCGCTCCCCCACCTAACTCCTTTATGTCATGGATGCCATTATCATCGTCGTCGTCACACATCTCAAACACAGAGGCAGGGTCCATTCCTTTTTCCACCATAGTGGGGCTCCCGTCCTCCAGAAAACTGATGTCGATGGGGGGCCCAGTGCAGACCGGTCTTCTGTCAACCTTAACAACAACAACAACAACACAGATTACTGTAGTAACCTCAAACAACAGTATCACTACAAAATAAAAAATGTTCTTACTATACTTTAATAAAGTGCCACAGCATTAACATATTAACACTTCATAAATGTATATTATCCAGCCCGTTCTCATTCCCAGGGCGTCAAATACCATCGCTTTGTCACGGTGGTCGGCGTTAGATACTGAAGCACAAGGCATCCTTTAGCGTTGGTATGAGACACACCAGGCTTTCCATTAACTACAATGTAAACCCATCCGCGTCAATATTAAACGCTCAGGGAAAGTGCGTCATGAGTGTGGTGACGTAGTTTAAAAAGCGAAAAGCCACACACACACACACTGGGCAGGAGGAGCCCAGGAGGGGTGCTGGATGGGCCCAACAAACACAGGGCTTTCATCCAGGAGACCGCTGTTTGTGTCCTGTGCGTCATGTTACAATCAGCTGTTTGTTTGTGTCCCCTGCACGTTCACAACGTTCAGTGTCATTTTCACTGTACATATTTAGTAGATTTAAGCCCAACCGTGATGTTTTTTCCTAAACCTAATTATAGTTGTTTTATTGCCTGAACCTAAGCAAGTGTTTTTGTTTACTTCACAATATTAAACACGTGTTTACTGCGACCGAAAAGAGTGACACCGAGGGGTCTGACAAAGCGTCTGTATGTGATGAGTTGGGATGAGCGTTGTATTATCACACAGCTTATACCTTCTCTATGAAGCTGACTTTCCTCAGCTTCAAACCGCAGTCGATCAGACTTTCCTCCTCCGTCTCTCCTTCACTGAACCTCCCGCTGTCAGCCTCGTCCCTCTCACCTCCCTCCTCCTCATCAGGCACCCCGCATCCCCCGTTCAAACACTTCTTTTCCCTGAGAGAAGTTGAAGGGACAGATAGACATCAGACAAAATATGTGTGTGTGTGTGTGTGTGTGTGTGTGTGTGTGTGTGTGTGTGTGTGTGTGTTAACCGCTCACAGCGGTGTTCTGTCTATTTCCTCAGTGTCCGACTGGCATGAATCACAACTGCTCGCAGCGCGTAGACAATGTCAAGTGCAGATAAGGTGGCTGTTTGTTGTGAATAATACTTTGAGTGTCGGAGTGAATGACAACTGAAAACGCTTAAATGTCATTGTTCATCACACTGATCTTATGAGAAAGTGTCAGTTTCTCTTACTGCATACTTCAAATTGAGTGGGTGATTCGTTTCATCTCTTTTTGACATTTCACATCCCAGTGTTAAAACCCTAAATGTGCATTTTATTGAAGTGTGTGTTTAATGAATGAGAGTTTAAATAATGAGTCTGACCTTCTATCTGTGTACCCCAACCCTGGCCTGGTGCCCCTCAGTCCAGGTCCTGGCATGGCCTGGTCGTTGGGAGAGGCCTGGGCTTTTCCCGCTGCCAGCCGGCCGTATTTCAGCAGCACCGAGAGCAGCAGGTCCCACACGGCTCGCAGTGTGAGCTCGCCTAGCTTGTGGCGCTCATACAGGTAAGGCTGCAGCACCTCCTTCACATTTTGAAGGAACTGGCGTATGATGAGCAGAGTGGCCAGCATCTGACAAGGACAGAGAGAAACATTCAGTAAAAAATTAGCTGCCACGCTGAGTGAACATCCTGTGAATATGCTGTCCAACTAATCAGAGCATTTAAAGGAAACTCTTAGGATGCAGGCTGAGAGGATAAACCCTCATGGAGAAAATGCAACAAGTCAATCAAAACAAAATTATTTATGCAGACTTTATCCACAAACAAATCACATAAGGCAGAAAACTGCTGCTTTACGGTTCCCTATAAATTGAAAAGCATCCTCCGTCACTGATTGGGGTCCAGAGGTGCAATATGTTTGAAAGATCCAACAGGGAGCAGTGCAGTGGCAGTTTTCTGGACAATGTGATTCACTGTGGATGTGCCCTTTAAGACCATTGAAACAACATGTCATTGGCATGTGATGCGTTGAGGCCAATGACTGATGAACAAATCCAAATCACACACAGCAGGAAGTACAAAATTTGTACTTATTTATTAATAAGCTCAACTAGAAGGATAATTCAGGTTTATAACAATTTAAGTAGCTCCATTATTATTTATACCATGGTCTGGGTCAGGGGTCGGCAACCTTTACTATCAAAAGCCATTTTAGGTTAAAAAAAAAAAAAGGTCTGGAGCCGCAAAACATTTGAGCATTGTGATGAAGGTAACACAGCTTATAGTCTAAGTATACGGTATATAAGTCTAATGCAGTGAGGGCCAAAGAGCAAATGTACTATGGAGTATTCGGGCCACATTGAGATTTCCAGAATAAAGTCATAATTATACGAGAAAAAAAGTCATAACTTTATGAGAAAAAAAGTCGTAATATTACAAGAATAAAGTCATAACTTGTTTTTTGTTTACATTTTCATTTTTTTTTATCATTGTTGTAGGTCTATGGTAGTATTAGGGCCACATTGAGGAAAAAAAATAAATCTGAGATTTCGAGAAAAAAGTCATAATATTACGAAAATAAAATAATATGTTTACAAGAAAAAAGTCGCAATATTACGAGAATAAAGTCATAACTTTACGAGAAAAAAGGTCGTAATATCACGTAAAATTACTACTTTATAATATTATTACTTTTTTCCCGTAAACTTCTGACTTTATTCTCATAATATTAAAACTTTTTTCTTGTAAACATATGACTTTATTTTCGTAATATTCCGACTTTTTTCTCGAAATCTCAGATTTATTTTTTTTCCTCAATGTGGCCCTAATACTCCGTCGTACCATAGACCTACAACAATGATAAAAAAAAAAATGAAAATGTAAACAAAAAACAGTTATTCATTTCCACAAATCTTTTAATAAATCCACAGGGAGCCACTGGAGAGGAGCTAAAGAGCAGCATGTGGCTCCGGAGCCGCAGGTTGCTAAGAGACCCCTGGTCTGGGTGAATACTCGATTCTGATTGGCTGCAAGGTCTCCATTAATTCCTGATAATGGACACCTCATCGGGCATTATCCCTTACGTGTAATAAAAATGAGTTGAGCGACATCACAAAAGAGAAGTCTGATAGGGCGAGTAAGGTAAGCAGTCAGACCTTCATACAGGTTTTAAACAAACCCTCTGAATGGCAAAACTTCCTTTATTTGAACAAAGGGTATAATTATTATAACCCCAAATATTATATCCACCATTTGAGTGGGCTGATTTCAGTTGGTTGACCTGTGTGATTGTCTGACTGCTCATGCCTCTTGACACATCAAGCTTTATTGTAGCAATATTGCTTTCCAGATCTCATGAAGTAAATATTGTCAAAACGGATAGAAATGTTGGCCAGTACTCGGAAAAATGAACCCAGGTTGTAATAAACCAGAATTATCCACAAAACCCAGCATTGAGTATGTCTTCAGATCTTTAATACACACCCAGAGGATACGCATACTAAGAATTGCAGCATCACAAAGCTTACTATCCGTTATTGGCTTTTAATCTAAAAAGCAATTGTTTCCAAGTCAAATACTGCTGACGCACAATATCCTAGCTACAGCAGAGATGCAAACACAAAACCACAATGACTTCCTGGCAAGATCATGGACAGGATGTTACTTTCAGTCAATGATGGGAGTCCTTGGAAATGGAGAAAAAGGAGATACTGTTCTCCCACTGCTACCTGGAGCAGTCGGCACAGATACGTCAGAGTTAGACGCTGGCAGAAACATGCTGACAACACCAGATGGTTTTCATTTCAGACGCTTAAAGGACTACACCAGTGTTTTAGCCATGTTTTAGCCATGTTTTTCTTACTTTTGGGACAGCTATTGGTTTCTATTCATTTAACTACAGTATGAAAATTAACTAAGAAAAATCCTGTCTGCTTATAGTTCTCATTGTTATTTCACTCTTGTGTTTTAAAGGTAAAATGTGTAGGATCTGGCGATATCTAGGTTGCAGATTGCAACCAGCAGAAAATTCTCCCACGTGCCAAGCGAGTAGGAGAACGACGGTGGCAGACGTGAAAACGCGAATGGACCCATTTAGAGCCAGTGTTTGGTTTGTCCGTTCTGGGCTACTGTAGAAACATGGCAGCCGGCTCCGTGAAGAGAGGACCCGCTTCGTATGTAGATATAATTGGCTCATTCTAAGGTAACAAAAACACAACGATTCTTAGTTTCAGGTGATTATATACTAATGAATACATAGTTTTCACATCTCTGCTAATAGATCCCCTGAAATGCCACATACTGTTTCTTTAATGCAGTTGAAAGTGGAATGATTGTTTAGCAAAAAAGTAAATATACTGTGACAAATATTTGCAGAAGCTGGGCTGAACTGGTTGTGAATCAGACAAGGATGTCAGGTGATGTTGAAAGAATATGACAAGCTCAATGAGGTGGCACTCTGGCTGAGAGTGTAACAGAAACTGACAGACAGTGACAATCGAGGTGCGAGTGGTGAGAGTTGTATCGGAAAAATAATTCACACAAACGGCACGGAAGGAAAAGGCCAATAAAAAAAATCCACATCAATTCCACATCCCCACGTCAAAAGACAAAAATGGCAAAACCACTCAACTTTTGTAACTATGAATGATGCTCATATAAGCAGGTGAGGTTGCACAGAAAAAAAACAATCATTGAAACAATCAGACATTATCTTCTGACGGCTACATTTTAAATTCTCTACCGCGTTAAACTGCTCATCCATCATGTCTGTCTGGTGAAAGCCATGTGTCTCCAAAATATGGAGTTTTTAAGAAGCAGGAAAAACAGGATTATATTTGACGTGATGACATTTTGAAATTATGAATTGGGTTCTTGAAGTTGCAAGATTTTCACCAGACAAATGCAATCAAAACACACGCTATAATTTCATACAAAGCCGGTTGGTAGTTCAAGTTCATGTCGTGATCGGCACGGAGCATGCAAGGTTAAGACCCAGGTGGTCAGAAGTGGACCTCTCGCCCAGACAGTGGATGTACAGGGAGCATACTTTGGACCTGAGTAAAGCCCTGAAGAACCAGGGCACAGAGACCACAAGCATCTGGATCTTGAGGTAGAGGGAAGGCAGCAGATTGACCCGGACCTGCCGCTGCAGACTCCTTAACAGAGACAACACCAGCAGCATCTTCCATAGACGGACAAATGGATGAGATGTGCGGATGGATGGTTATGGAAATGAATGCATGTAAGCAGAGAGAGCAAAGCATTTAAGGATGGGAGAACGACAGATGTTGTGAGGCAAAATGAATTACTGGAGCTAATGAGTGACAGGAACATTAGAGCTGGGATGTTTCTTACCTCTTTCAGGCGCTCCATGTCTTTGAGGTAGAATCCAATGTAAAAAAGGCTGAGATAAGAATTTACAAACTGAAACTGTAAGAGGAAGAAACGCCAGGTGTCATTAAGGAGAAAGTTGTGTGAAGTTTCTCAATCACATAGTGTTTAGATATGAATGTAATGCAAAGCAACTCACAAGAACCATTTTGATGATGAGATTTTTCTCATAGGCACTCTGGAGTCTATAGTTTTCTGTGGAAAAACAATATAATTCATCCCTTACTGCTCATAAACGTAATATACAGTCAAATAATTGAAACTAATTACTAATTCGAGTTTACAAGAGATTACTAAAAATCCACAAGGAGTGTTAAAGAATCTCAAATGAAATCAATTTTATTAAGATTATTATCTTGTTATTATGATGTATATACATATAATTCTGTAAGTTTGACTCTCACCCATGTCGTTGAGCCAGCAGGCGATTTTCCTGTACACCTCGTCACATGCAGTCACAGTGATAGCTAGCATGATTTTGGGGATGAAGCGAGCTAGCCGAGGCATTTCCTTGATCCCCATCACAAACTCCTGCAGAGACACAATCACAGATTTTTTACACGTCACCTCCGAGAAAAAAAACATCAAGTCGCTTTTATTCGTATCAAGTTCTACCCATAGCCTGTAGAACTTAGACGTCTAACGGGCTTGCTGCGTCATTACATCCACCCATAAAAGAAAACTGCTGTAAACAAGGACAGATGCAGAGCAAGGAGATTTTTTACCACTAAAACTAGTATTGCTACATTTATACAAGCAGGACACGTAAAAGACAGATGCTGACAGCTGACTGACCTGCAGCTCAAAGCAGATGAGCATGACCAGGAAGACAAAGCAGAGACAGAGGATACAGATGGGCAGGCTGACCAGCCACCTGAATACACGCCTCCGCCACGGAGGATAGTAGAACTCCTCACATCCTGTTACGGGACTGCAGCGCTTGACTCCCTGCCGAGAGAGAGAGAGAGAAAGAGAGTGTATGAAAGGGCATGAAAGAGAAGAGAAGAGGATATGGAGATGGAAGGAGTCAGAGTTTTAGTTTCTCTCACCCGGAACTGAGGCCGTGGCTCCTCCAGGGATTCAGCCGGCGTATCCAGTGTTCCCCACTTGAACGCCAGCTCGGCCCCCCTCCTCTTCCACCGCTCCAGAAACAGAGTGGCCCACACCACGTTGAACAGGGCAAACACCACACAGCAGATGTCACGACTCGTCTGAAAACAACACAAACACGCAGACTTAGACTACGATGTTGTTAATTTTTCAGTTGCTTTAGGCTACGACGGCTTCTCTCCTCACCTGATCTGACTCAGTGAGCATCCACAGCACAAAGCCGATCACAGCAGGATATAACATAGAAGTGGTGTAAAATCCCAGCCAGGCAAAATACATGGCGATCTTCACCCCAAAGTAGTCACAGATATCATCTGTAAACACCAGTGAAAAATTACAAATTAGAAGGATAATATGACACAGTTATTGTGACAGTTAAAACAGTGATTCTCAAAGTGGGGTCCGTGGCACTCCGTCAGGGGGTCCACAAAATAATCTGCTATAAATTATTAAATTGTGCTGTATCATTAAAAAGTACATATGTGCCAAAAAAAAAGCATACTGTGTCCATTACTACCACCCACGTTAGCTTTGGGCCAATAGAAACTGATATGATTGTGACTCATCACGTCAATCTGTCATGAATCAGGCACTTCACTCAGGGTGCAATGAACCTTTCCTGCTGCTTAGCTTAGCTTATTCAAGTGACACTAAGCCCAAACTAGATAAATTGTGAAAATATGATGAGTTATATCGAGCGACAGCGACGGGAGACCAGAATGCGTCATGTGTCTTCATTCGCCAGCATTCGAAGCCATGAAGCCGGCCATGCTGAAGCGACTTCTGATTACAAAGCACCAGGAATATAAGGGCAAAACAAAGTGGCGTTAACATGATTCAAATTGAAATGTGTTTCTGTTTATCACTAACAAACAAGGCTAATGTATTTAGGCTGAAAAGTTTTAGAATACAAATAGTTAAAAATGTTAGTAAGCATTTTGCTTGGTCGGTGTTACGATTATGAGGGGTCCTTGGTACATTTTTCCCCTTTAAGGGTTCCCTGGCCCCAAAATGTTTGAGAACCCCTGAGTTAAAGCTGGGACAGAACAAGGAACCACGAGCAAAGCAAGTGATTCACACTACTGTCCGTCAAACCTACTTTCTTCTGTCTTGGTGGCTGTACTAGAGTGTTATGTATATATTAGTTTGTCTCTGCGTATGAGTGTCTTGTTCTACTGACCTAAAGGCTGTTTCTCACAAACAGCCTGAACCCAGGACTTCATCAGCTGACTGAGGATCCTCTGCTCATGGAGAGGAAACACCTGCTGGATCACACCTCGCGCACTCAGCTCCGGGACTGCAGAGAAGAAAGTAAGTTAAAATGACTTACAGTGTGTTACTTTTTGTTAGCGTTTGTAATGTAATGTGTCTGTCCAGAACATGGTGGCTTATGATGGTAATTGTCATATTTGTGGTGGTTTATGGTTTCAACCATTAGACAGGTGGCTGTTACATTTCTTGACTCCAGCTGTATTTTGCTATGGTGATTCAGGGTTAGTAGCCTGTGTTGAATAATGTAGTAACACTGCAGACAGCTGTGACATGACTCTCACACCGCACAGCTTAATTTAATATGAGTAAATCGGCTGAGATCGACTGACGTATAACTTGGTTAGACTCTATTTAAGAGGCACTTGATTATTTACATATTATCTTGTGTGTATTATTAACATGATATCAATAATTGCTATTCTAAATATCAGTTCACACCTGGCCCCTGCAGTCTACTTGTCATAGTGTTCTTGGGCAAGATACTGAACCCTAAATTGCTCCTGATGTGGAAGTACCATCTGTGTGTAAATGTAAGTGTGAATGTTTATTGCAGCTGATGAGCAGGTGGCACCTTGTATGGCAGCATCTGCTACCAGTGTATGAATGTGTGTGTGATTGCTGGCTTGTATTGTAAAGCTCTGAGTGGTTGTTAACGCATTAAAGCAACTTTTTTAGGTTTTTAGGTTGTAGCAGGCTCAGTTTTAAAACTATTGAAGATTCTGGCATCATATTAAACTAAAAATCCCAAGGAATCTATTGGTACAAACCATGTCATACTACCTTGTCGCGAAGGAGGTTAAATAACGCTCCAAACTTGCGCTAAATTTTAGCAAGGAAAAGCTGGCATGGCTGTTTTCAAAGGGGTCCCTTGACCTCTGACCTCAAGATATGTGAATGAAAATGGGTTCTATGGGTACCCACGAGTCTCCCCTTTACAGACATGCCCACTTTATGATAATCACATGCAGTTTGGGGCAAGTCATAGTCAAGTCAGCACACTGACACATTGACAGCTGTTGTTGTCTGTTGGGCTGCAGTTTGCCATGTTATGATTTGAGCAGATTTTTTTATGCTAAATGCAGTACCTGTGAGGGTTTCTGGACAATATTTGTCATTGTTTTGTGTTGTTAATTGATTTCCAATAATAAATATATACATACATTTGCATAAAGCAAGCATATTTGCCCACTCCTATGTTGATAAGAGTATTAAATACTTGACAAATCTCCCTTTAACATACATTTTGAACAGATAAAAAATTTGTGATTAATTTGGAATTAATCGCAATTAACTATGGACAATCATGCGATTAATTGCAATTAAATATCTTAATCGATTGACAGCCCTAATATAAAACAGTAAACCATCAAATCTATCACAACTGGTTTAGTTTAAACCCTAATCAACTGAGGGATTATTTCCAAAAGCCTGCCAAAGAACCACCTTCTTTTTAATAAAGACAAATATCACATAATGTACTGATAAAGGGTGCAACTTACTAATTGGCTGGCCCTCCAGGAAGTTGATATTATGAAGCACCTCCCCATGTTTGGCACGTAGATTATCCAGCCAGTATTTAATGATGCTCTGCCTCTCCTGCAGAGAACAAGAGTAAATTTAGGTGATACATTTACAGCATATTCACTTGTGTGTGTGTGTGTGTGTGTGTGTGTGTGTGTGTGTGTGTGTGTGTGTGTGTGTGTGTGTGTGTGTGTATGTGCGTGTGTGTGTGTGTGTGTGTGTGTGTGTTTTTGTGTGTGTGCACATGTTAACGCTGACCTGTGAAGTAAAGAAACACAGCTCGCTCTCGATGTTCTCGTAGATGTAGTCCTCCTCACAGGAGAAGTTTCGTGTTCCTCCGCCAAACTCGGTTTTCACCCCTTTCCTCAGTCCCATCTCCTCAGCACCTCGCAACAAACTGCAGGACAACACAGAGAGACTGAGTGTTACAGAGCATCATACAGTATACATCTCTTACCCCAGTTGAACGTTGGTGAAAAATGGTCAGTGTTTAAAAACCTTTTCCTTTGACTCTGAGGGACTTGTACCTAAAACCTGACCTTTCCAGATTAATGTTGATATTAATCAACAACTATTTTGATAATTGATTTAGTCATTTATCAAGCAAAAATGACAACCATTCTCTAATTCATTGTGAGGATTTACTGCTTTTCTGTGTTATACCTTTGAATATTTGATCTTTTTCCCCTTTGGACTGTTGGTTGGAAAACACAACCAATTTGAAGATTTCACTTTGTGCTCTGGGAAATTGGGATTTACATTTTTCCACATGTTTGGACATTTTATAGAATAAATATTAATGAACTTTTCACAAGTAAAAAAACAATCATTAAACAATTATTAATAATGAAAACAGTTGCAGTCTTATGATGGATAGCTGAATACATTTCTATTAAACTCAATTTTAGCTCTGTAGAAAATATCTTACTGGAAATGACCAGCGTGTATTTGGCCAGTTGTTTAATGGGATTAAAAAAAACACCAGCAAACAACAACATTAGCAGAGATGGATTGTCCTTCGTAGTGTTAAAGTCATCTGAACTCTCTCTCTCTAATGCTTTAACCTCATCACTCTCTCGCATCATCTCATTTCCCATCAACCCTTTCTCCATGTCTCTTCTCCTCCTCCTTTCTCCAGCCACTCTGTCTACTCTCCCCTCCTCTCTTCATCCTTTTATCGCCCACAGTCCTCTCCTTTGTTTCCTTCTCCCCCTCCTCCTCCTCCTTTATCCCATCATCCCCTTCTCCTCTCCTTCTGCCCTTCCCGGCGGCTTTGTGCTGAAATCGCAGCGATAATGCAGCACCACGCCCTCTGTGTCCCTCCAGGCAGGCAGCTCACCTCTCTCTGTCACATGAACATGTATATATATATATATAGTTTACACACACACATGCAGGAGCACAGCCTAGGTGGGCCTGTAACATCCATCCATCATGCAGCTCCGGGCAGTGCAGTGAAGTACGATCAGCACCATGATGGATTACAGCAGAAATTCTGAGGTGTAAGCTCCTGTAGCACCGCTGAATACTGCTTAGTGCGCAGCACCATCACAATAAAGGTCCTTGTCTGAGAAAAAACAAAACAGGCTGTATCTATTTAAACCAACTGTTTAGTAATCTAAGCCAATAACTGCAAGGCCTTTCAAAGGTGTGCAGCTCCTGCTGCTGCTGCCAGGAATCTTGATGAGATTCCCCCTTTCTTATTTAATCGAAAACGTTATCGCCTTTTACACTCTCTCTCCCCAAATACAAGGAGTCTTAATTTGGAGACGCAGTCAAAGGGAAGGTGTGGACAAAGCTTGCCTTGTAAAAGAGCAGAATACTGCTGAGGGAGAGCACTGCACGTAAGGTTTATGCTAATTTAGCAAATATCTCTATCAGACGTAATGTAGAAAGTCAGCAGAACAGGACGGCATGCTGTAAATTGCCCAGTCAGAGCTGAGATATGAGTAATGTATGGTACGTCAGCTATGGAAAGACGAGGAGGAGGAGGAGGATTTACTGTATGCCACCACTTGACTTGAGTACGTTAATTGCTACCATTGTGCTTTCTGCTATAGTTGTTTTCAAAGCAATGAATGGAGACTTTCTGAAAATAACAGCATTGAATCTGTGAGCCCAGCTGTTTTGATCTCATACCCACATTTCCTACACTGGTCTCTCTTTCAAAACAAACATAGGAGAAAGAGCAATGCCATTTCAGTTGATAGGATAATATAACAACAAGCCAACAGTTGACAGCAAACACACCTGGAGCCCTCAGCTGGTATTCTCACATCGCAGGGATTTAAAGGGAAATTCTCACCGCTTTAGTATGCAAAGGGAATGACTAGTCAAGGTGGGTTTGAGAGGATGGAGTACTTTCTGGGTTATCTCTTTTTATCACATGAGATGTAGGTCAACCTATCTAACAGCAGGTGTGTGTGTGTGTAGAGAGAGAGAGGAGAGTGTGCTTCTTGTCACACAGCAATCATTTTACCTGAGCATTTCATCTAAAACCCACTGGCACACTTTCAGAGAGCACTCTCTACCACATTACCCTCCTTGTTGTTTTCTCTTTGTCTTTCTGCTTGACTCCTCTTTCTCTTCCTCGCTTGTTCTCTCTTTGCATCTGTTCCTTTGCATCTATCTTCTCTTATTTTGTTCCTTCTGGCCATCTGTCTACTCCTGCTCCATTCACTGGTAAAAGGCTTGGTTGAGACTTTTCAAGAGGCCCGTTGGTAAATGCACAGTCAGCAGAGAGGACTCTACATTTGTCAAGAGGTGAAACGCAGTATGGAACAGCGTGTGACACCCTGATCCCCTGGATTGTATTTCTCAGTATTTATACACCAAAGTCAACGCTGAGATTAAAATGACCCTGGGCTCATCACCAAGTTCCCATGGGGATATTTTCAAAACAAGAGACTATATCTGGGCAGTGTAATCAGAGCAAATACAATCCATACTATTTAGCCTGAGACTAACCTTCTGCAAACCTTTAAATAACCTGCAGCCAGAGGCAGAGCAGTGGTGCTGATACAGTAAACCAGGCTTCACTAATGATTCACTCTGTATGAGCTACCGTGCCTTCTATAGCTGCAGCTAAATACAATACCACAATAAACAAAGGTACAATTGTACCCCAGCACAGAACAGCTAGGATATGTTTGTCTTAAACAAACAACTCCAGTAGTAGCATTTAAAAATAACTAATCCTCAAACTACTAGAGGAAGCACTGATATATACTCTATTATTCATTTGGCATCTTCTTTATCTGTTGAGTAGGGGTGTAAGAAAATATCCATACACATGAGTATCACGATATTATGTTTTGCAATACTATATCAATTCTCCAATACGCTGTATAGATTTTTAATTAACCTCTTAAAAATCCGACCCGGCCACTATTCTGTCTTTCAGACGTTGTAGCGAGCTCAATTTTAAAGCTAGAGTGAAGCTACGGGCATCATACCTGAGGAATCTATTGGTACCAACCATGTCATACTTGTCATACTTATAAAGTTACGCAAAATTTTGGCAAGGAAAAACTGACATGGCCATTTTCAAAGGGTCCCTTGATCTCTGACCTCAATATATGTGATTGAAAATGGATTCAATATGGGTTCCCACAAGACTTTTTTTTGGTGTATTTGAATATTTTTGCATATTGTGGTCCCTAAAAAGACTTAGAACTGCATAAATTGGGTATTACTGGAAAGCTGGGACTCTTGTGGATCCAATGAGTCCATCTGTATTCATGTGTGATGATATCCCCTTAGTACCCATTTCACATAGTGACTTTTTGTACTCAGATTTTATACATGTGTCTTTATACTATGACAGTTTTCCTAAAATTAGATTTGGCTTGGGAACCGGAGGGTCGCCGGGTTCGAGTCCTCACATGAACCAAGTACTTAGTATGAACTGGTAGATGGAGAGATGCCAGATTGCCTCTTGGGCACTGCCGAGGTGCCCTTGAGCAAACCGCTCGGGGCGCCTGTCAGGGGCAGCCCCCTTGTTCTGACATCTCTCCATTAATGCATGTATATAGGTCCTGTTTGTGCATGCGTGTATTTAGGGCTGTGTATAAAAAATAACAAAGTGAAAAAAATTTAATTTCCCCTCAGGGTATCAATAAAGTGCTTTCTTCTTCTCCTCTTCTTCTTCTCTTCTTCTTCATCTAATGGTGAAATTCTACATCATCATATCTTCAGAAAACTCTCAAAATTATAGTCCTATATAATCTCAAACTATTGTACCTAATTTTTTCCTTCTTTTCTTTTTCATGCTATTTTTTTTACTGTTATATCACATAGTTATTCTAATTTAAATCCAATAAATAACAGTATGTACATGTCTTAGTCCCTTGGATGTTAAATAGGAGTCAAACCATTTAACGATTAATCAGGCGACAGAAAATGAACTGGCAAAACTATTTTGAACCAATAATTGTTCTTTTGAGTCATTTATCAAGTAAAAATTACAGACATTTACTTGTTCTAACTTCCCCAATGTGAGGATTGTCTGCTTTTGTCTGTTTTATGTCATTGTTAATTGAATATCTTTGGGTTTTGGACCGTTGATCAGACAAAACAAGACACCTGAAGATGTCACTATGATGAACATTTTCATTATTTTCTGACATTTTATAGACAAAACAAACAGTTGATTACTATTTTATAGAATTACAGATTAATAAATAATGAAAATAACCATTAGTTGCAGCCATACTGAGCACATAAGATTAGAAATTTATGACTAAATATACCCTTGCAAAAATGTGTTGCTAACAATAGACAACCTTTGCAGAGAGGCAGAGTCCTTACTTTTCATATGTGGCGGTGACGAAGAATGCGTAGACTCGTGTGTGCTTGTGATGTCGTATTTGGATGATGAGCTCTGGGATTCCCAGCCGGATGTGGTTCAGTAGCCATAGCAACGTGTGGTCATCTGTAGTGTCTGTGGCAGGAAATAAAAAATAAAAATAAATTTTCAAACATACCCACGCATCGTTGTACACGGTAGCTGCCGGGAGTACTCCCACAGTCTTGTACTATTTATTCCTGAGCAGCAACTGGAGGTTAAGAGTCGTACCAACAAACACTTGAGAATGACTCTTCTTCTCTGCTTTCTCAGCTGCTTCAGAGATTAAAACTGGTCATAAAACTGCTCCTCTGACCTTCAGGCTATGGCTAAGAAAGTTAAATGAGGTAGTACGATCAATATAATAGTCATGATTCTCATCTTTATTATCAACAGTACGTGACTGTATTGATCTTGCAGATAATAGTTATCTGCTGCTCAGCGGTAGGATGGGATCTCTGTGTTCTTAGAGATACATAATAATCTCTTTAAATGGGAGAAATTGTTTTCTTCCTTGCCTGAGGGTACATTTACAGCTGTATATTTATCAGATTGGATCACATTTTACATTTTGTGAAGCTGTGGTGAAGGTTGGAGCATTTAAATAAAAAGGTTGTTTGCAAATTTGTGTTAAATTGCATAATGCAAATGTGTCTGCGTGTGTGTGTGCTCTTGTACTTCCATATTTGTGAGGACCAATATTTAGACCTAAAGAGCGAAGACACTGGGAAGTTAGGATATTACGGCCAGTCTTCACTTATTCAAAGGGATGTTTAAGGGTTAAGACTTGGTGTTACAGTTTAGTAGAGCTCAAACAGTTAGACTGAAAATCATTTGACAGCTATTTTCTTTTTAGCGTTATAGTTTTTCAAGCAAAAATGCAAAAACATTATGTGGTTCCAGCTTCTCAAATGGAGGATTTGCTGCTTTTCTTTGTCACATATGACAGTATACTGAATATCTTTAGGTTTTAAACAATTAATTGGACAAAACGAGCAATTTGAATATATTACATTGGGCTCTGGGAGATAATGAAAATATCCATTAGTTGCACCTAGGTTTAGTTGAGAGAAAGGGTTGACCTATACATGTTGTTGTGATGGTGAAGGTTAGGGTTTCACTATGTCAACGACGGTCCTCACAAGGATAGAAATACAAACGTGTGTGAGCGTGTGACTGCTTGACCTGCAAATGTCATGAGGACATCACAGTTCTCCGTGGGCACCGTTTTCATCCAAGACTTATGAGACATGATGTGTCTCCCAGCCTGCAGCAGCCGCTTTCCAAACAACTTATCTGAGAGATAGAGAGAGAGAGACAGACAGACAGACAGACGGACAGAGGGGGGGAGAGAGAGAGAGAGAGAGAGAGAGTCACCTTTTCAAAGTCAAATCGTGTAAGAAGCAATGACATTTCTAACATTTTCCACCAAACTCCCCCACCAAAACTCTTACCCCTGCTGCCCCGACACACACACACACACACACACACACACACACACACACAGAAAGACACACACAGAATCGTCCTTCTCGACGGGATGGGATTTAAATGTCATGCCCCTTTGCCTCATAACAGCTAATCCTGCCCTGCCGAGACCAGAGGCCACACATTGTCCACGCTCTCTAAATTGTTTCACTCATACGCACAGATGCTCAATCAACTCAACACATGTAAGTGCAGCTCCTTCTCAGTGTTGTCATGTGTCCTGAGTCTCAGGGACACCCACATAATATAAGCCTTGAATAATAAAAGAACACGATACGTAGGAATTTTGACTGAATTCAGCTGCTGTGTAGAATTACCTTGTCTCTATTCCTGAAGTCAACAGCACACCAAAAATAGCTCTTCTGTAGCCACACAGTAATGTCACATTATAACACAGTCGCCCTTAATGCAGCAGTCTGAAGGACCATAATGCATAATATAAATTTATTCTAAGGTGGATAGAGTTATCAACTGCAATTTTTTCTGCAGGCTCGAATGAACTTTATCTTTGACACCTCATTTATCTGTCACTGACCCGCTAGATTCTCATATTCCCATTGATATGTTCTTCAGAGGGGCAGCAGTGCCAAGTGATTCTGTAACCAGTTTAACCCCAGATCCTGCTCAGCTGTCAGAGGACAGTCTGTGAAAACCATTTCCCAGGTCCTGAATAATAATGACAGCAGCTTGGAGAGAACGCCTGTCCCACAACAGCCCTGTGATCACTGAGGCATGGAGCGTCAGAGGTGCCAGAGAGAGTGGGGCTCTTCCAAGAGATAATAGAGAGGGACGTTTAGTATTATTCATCCAAGAATTTGTTTATTCGTATGTATTTGAAAGCAGTAAAAATAGCAAACAAGACCAAAATATAAAAGCTACGTACCGTCTTACTTACACATGAAGTTAATGCCTATAAGTGGTTTACGTATTGCTGACATGGCTACATAGTGAATGCACACATGAACACTCACAAAGGTCAAGGTCATGGCAGGCTGTAAATTTAACCATGATATCACCACTACTAGCATGACGCTGTAAATCACACAGGATCTGTGGATCCATTAAACACCTGTCACATAAAAACATCATTGTGCTGCTGCTCAGTATGTCCCTCTACTTCCTGGAACAACATCCAGGATGTTGCTCATAAAGCGGTGCACCAACATGCAGTCTGCTGGCATAGACCTTATTTTTAAAGCTGCACTAATCAATATGTTTTACATAATGGAACAACTTGCTAAATTAGATTGAAAGGGGTCATCACAGCCATCATAGAATTATCACCCAACTCTGCAGTAACCTTCATCCTAGGGCTGGGTGATATGGAGAAAATCAAATATCATGATATTTTTCACTAAATACCTCGATGTCGATATAGCAATGATATTGTAGGGTTGACTATTGGTGTATTACAATATTACGTTATCCAAAATCTAACACAATATCTAGTCTCATATCACAATATCGATATAGTATAGCCCTACTCCATCCTTACGGAGCCTTTTAACCTATTTTGGATCAATGTTTTGGTTTTCTGGCTCCTAATCTCCACTCTCAACCTAATTTCCATCCACAGTAGGCAGCTGTTATCAGCTAAAAAGCTGTAATAAACCCACTGTATGCTTCCTGTCCAGCAGACAGATAAAGTTCGCAACTAGCTGGTGAACACAGTGGAGCATTTAGCAGCTTAAAGGGATAGTTCCGGTGTTTTGAAGTGGGGTTGTATGAGGTACTTATCCGTAGTTGGTGCATTACCTACAGTAGATGACGATCAGTACGCTCCCAGTTTGGAGAAACAGACAGGAGTATCGACACAGGAGCAAAGCAATATAGTGCTGGGGACGGGGCTGACAGCAAAATGTATTTTAGCCAGCTAAAAGCAAAAGTCTCACCTAAAAAAAATCAATATCAGTTTAAGTGTACACTGATAAGTACCTCATACAACCCCACTTCAAAACACCACTATCCCTTTAACAGTCAGATATTTTCCTGAGGAGTTTGTGGAGACCAAACCAGAGCTACAGTAAAAAGAGATTGAATGTCTGCACAACTCCAAATGAATGTGGTGCTCTGTGTCTGCTGGAGGGGGAAATAAACAACTGTTTGCTAACACATTCACCAAAACAATTTTATTAAGTGATAATATGTTAATATTGTGTTCTGCTGCCCAAAAAAGTTTTCCTCAAAATCCATTTTTATAGATTTGTCTGATAGTTTTTTTGTTGCTCAGATATTGCGTTCCTCCAGACTTAATGAGGATGATTTAAATATAATGAATATTTAATCGCAATTAAACACAAATGAATCGTCAATTGTCAAGTATTTAATACAAATATGCTTGCGTTATGCAAATGTATGTATATATTTATAATTGGAAATCAATTAACAACACAAAACAATGACAAATATTATCCAGAAACCCTCACAGGTACTGCATTTAGCATAAAAGATATGCTCAAATCATAACATAGAAAACTCAAGCCCAACAACAGCTGTCAGTGTGTCAGTGTGCTGACTTGACTATGACTTGCCCCAAACTGCATGTGATTATCATAAAGTGGACATGTCAACGCTTTATTATCACATTAACTTTGACAGCCCTAATGAATATAGAATATTTTAGCTTTAACTCAGTTTTTATCTATTAGCCTTGTATTGTGGCTGAGTGATATTTCCATTTTATTATGTAACTTATAATTGTATCCTTCTGTATTTATGTCTTTTTAATATTCTCTTTTATAATCATATTTTAACAGTCCTATATCCTCATCTTGTCAATCTGTTCCCCATGTCTGCTCTGAAAGCACCATGGTTCTCACCTAAAAGGTTATACATACATAAAATAAAGTAAAAAAGAAATTAGAGCCATAAAGACACAGAGAGGATGCCAAAACAATAAAAGCTTTAGCCAGTAAATCTAAGGACTCGTCTACTTTTTCCTCAACATTCAAGCTGACATATTTGAACAGAAGATGATATTTCCTGTCAAGATAAATCCAAACATGTTTGAATTACAAACTTGTGTCTGCAAACAGACCTTGACTTAGAGGTAGCATTACTATTTAAAGGATCCCTCTTCAGTACTTACAACAGTGACAACTTAATCTGGCTCCACACCGCTCTTCCCCTCTGAAGAACATTTTCAAACATCGCAACGGGCCGACCAGGAAACAGAGCGAGGTATTCTTGACTTTTTAATCTCGAGTGGTACTCCTAGATACTGAAATCTGACTGGCCGCTCCTCTGTGCTTTAGAGGAAATGCTGCAGGCTGTGCTGCGACATGACAGCAATTCTAATCGAGTCCTGTATTCATCGCTGAGGGCAACACACACACACGCACAGCCAGCAGATTGGTTTCTCCACTTCAACAATGCTTCAATTTGTAAGCCCAAATACTGAGCATGTGTTGAGATGGTTTGCATTCATTTGTGTTTGTGACTTGGTTGAACACGGACAGTGATTCATACATGGCCATCAAGGCTTCACTGCACGGACTATAGGCCAGTCTGATAGGTTTGTGTCTGCATGCGTAAAAGTGTGTCTTTGCACTACGCAAACAAACCACCTCTCAGCTGCCATGGAAAAGGTTGTTGTCATTTTCAGTGAAGTATGTCCCTCCAAGCAGCACACCTGAGACCACGGCCAGCTGTGCAGAGTACTGGGCTGTTTATCAGCAGTCAACAGGGGTCGTCAGGGTCAGCATTAACTAAAACATCAGCAATCAATACGGTCAGATTTAACAAGTTTTCTTCTGTTATTCTATTAAAGATCTATATTTGAAAAATGTCTCTATTCAAATCTACAATAATTGCTTTTTTTGGGCCGTTCGGCAGAAGCAGAAACAAATAACACTGACATATTATCACATTTTAATATGATATGGCAATTGTGTTCGCGAACAGTTGCTCATTTACACATCCAGCAGATATGGAGCAAAACGGCAGTCCACAAACCAACTGGGACTATGTCCACTTCTTATATACAGTCTATGGGAGCAATATTAGTATTCATTTGGAGTCGTGTTTCTGGCCACCTGATTAATATAAGTCTGAAATTCACACTTTTAGCTCTGTTTTTGTTCTTCACCAGCTCCTCAGGGAAATATACTTTGCAGTTGGTTCTGAGCAGGGAGTTTACAGACTATTTTGTTTGCTGCAGCTGAAAATTATGCTGAAGAAAGTGGTAAGACTGAACCAAAATGTGATCCATTTTCAATATTAAAATATTATTCAACGATCAGGGACCTCAGCGTCATGATTTTGAGTCACAGCCCATTATTTACAATCCTATTTTTTAAAACTCATTTGCTTCTCATTATCCCCCCCCTCTCTGATTGATTTAACAAGGATAATCAATTAGCATTGATGGCTTTTACCCAGTTGTACCTCATCAGTGTTTTTCATGAACAGACTGAGTGTCACAGATATTGTGTGCGTACAGTGTGTGACGAATTTTCCACTGAAAAACAGACTGTTTTTTAAATGGTTAGAGTTAAAGTTGAGTATGAAGTTTAAAATCCTTAAAAATTGCCCCCAGTTTTATGAATATTTTCATTACAGCCCAATTGGGTAATCTGGAAATAATATACTAGCAATTATATGGAAAAGGGATCCCACATGTTGTTTATGTTGGCAAAAAAGGATAATTTCTGAGTTTGAAAGCCCTTTTTGGCCCTGTAATAGAAACCCAGGCATCGTTGAGCAGGTTGGCCCGGGACTAGCAGTGATACAGATGAAGCCTGTATTACTCACGGCCTTCACAGTGTTTCAGGGCTAACGCTTATCAGACAGCAGCCAGGCAGGCGTAACAAGCAGGGTGTCTTTCTGTGATCTGAGTTGCTCTCTGAAGCATTTCTGTGGGGTGTTTATTTGTGTGTGTGGGTGCGTGCAGGTATTTGTCTATGTGCATTTGTGTGAGCCTGAGATATAAGGAGACAGATTAATAGTGTGTAAGTCAGTTATGAAACTCAGGCAAAGCACTAAAATGAAGGTCACAGACACACGCGAGGAAAGACTTGATGATGCATTCACTGTCTTCGCTGCCTTCGTGAGTTTGTTTGATAACTCTCTGGTCTTCATGCTTGGCTGGAGGTCAACGTTGAAGATGTTACTCAGTCAAGCAGGGGTAAAGTTTTGGGGTCAATCTTTAAGCAGCTGGAACAAACGCACGGGTCGAAAGAATACATATTATGGTTGGGAATGCTAATCGAGTCACCGTGTAAGTGTATTTAGTTAGAGTAGATAATCTTGATATTACTGAAAACACACTCAGACCCATTTTGATTCCTGAGCCATTGAGTGGCAAAGTTTATTTATGAAATAATTTCAGTAAACATATTTTGTCCCCTTATGTTAACTTAAATCAAATGGTGAACTGTATGTGACGTTGACTGTGGGAATATGAAGGCATCTATGTCCGAAGCATCAGGTGTTTGAGCAATAACTCGAATATCAAAATAAATAAATAAATGCTTTTCCATCAACAGATCATTCCACGTGATATTAATTGATGTTGCTATTTCATAAAAGAACAAAGTAGATGATGCATTTATTTATAAAAACTATCATATAAATACATTAAAAATAACCACTTCATAATAATAATGCAGTGATGCTTTGAGAGAGGGCAACAGAAATATAGAAGACTTTAATGATCATTCTTAGCAAGTTCATGTGAAATAAAGAAAAACACAACTGCAGTTTGTACTACAAACTTACAGGACCTAAAACATGATATAGGATATCTGCAGACCAAGCATTTACCGTATAACAGTATAAAATAGAATATGATCTAATTTAAAGTTTATAAATTCACATTTTGTTGTGGCAACACAGGGAGCCTATGCAATGTGGTGCTTAATATTAAGAAAATGTCTCAGTTAACCGGCAATATTCTTGTTTTTTCCGGCAAACGCTTTGGTGATTAGCAGTAATTGATTTAGTGTTTTGCATAGGGGCCACTCATTGACACCTACTGCAGCTTCATACTGTATTTGATCTGCCTTATTCCAAACAAGCTGCTGTTGTTGCTTCAGTAGATGTAAAACTATTTCAACAGAATAGAGGCTTTTTTTCCAGGAACAACACGTGGTATTAGCAGTAATAGAATAATAACATTAAGATATTAAACTGTATTATATGCATCTAGTTCTTTATGAAATGTTATACATGGAGGTACCACTGTTATCACACTGTATTTAGATAGGCATAAAGTTCCCTCCTTTGTTTAACCCAGTATGCAATCATGAGACAGCAACATGTTTGCTGAGTCACCTCCACCTACAGGTGTAATCAGGTTATTATCACTTTACCTGATGAACGTCTATTGTACACACACAGTAGGAAAGTGGAACAAAAAAGCAGTATGTGGGTAGAGAACAGCAAATGTGGAATTGATTTATACTTCAACTTGGGTTCACATCACGTAAAAATACTAAAGTACTTTTCCTTTGCTGCCTGTCGTGGACCAGCTGTTAACAGCAGCACCTTAATGCATGCATACAGCTGGCATCATTTAGGAGACAAAATGTTCCCCCTTTCTTACTTTCTGAGGCCTGCGGTGCAAATTTATCACACTGATGTGATACTGAGGATTTTTTACTTTCAAATGCACCTCTAGAAAAAGACGCCTTTTCCAACTGGCAACAGTGCATGTGTTTCCTAGGAGGCTGGAGACTAGAGCAGGATTTATATCTTCTCAGCAGAGTCATTTCGACTCTTATTTAGCCAGTCTAATAGAGAGGAAGATAGACAGACGCAAACACACAGACGTAATGTAATAAAAGGCAGACACACTGGCAGAACTCCGCAGAGACAAGGAGGGAATATAGCAAATGAAATAAGACAGGAAGAAAACATTTCCATTGTCACATCTACTGAGTGTGTGAATGAAACAAATGACCCTATTAGAACGATTACATCAGCAAGTGGGACAGGGAGCCTAATCAGGTTCAGACACCCGAATATTCCCTTAATTAGAATCATTTCCATCCCCGACTCTGTATGTCGCCATCCTGTACAGACGAGTCCACGCCCAGTCACCCTGGACCAACACAATTGACAGACAGCGCCCATTCAAACCTGTTTCCAACTCCCAAAACACACACAGAGACGCCAATACAGACGGTGAAACACACACAGACGTGCAAACAGACACAAAAACATTGCATCACTGCATATGCACATATAGAGAGGTGCAACGACGATACAGAGTCATCGAATCATGCAGCTGAAATGTCTGAAATAAATACCAAATCAGACCGTTCAAGCTGTTCTGCAACTGCAGCCTACATGTCTTGAGAGAAAAAAAAGCAAGCCATAACCCACCTCTCCTCTTATCTGTCCCTTTCTCCTTCTCACACTTCTCCCTCCCTCCTGCTTTCTCCAACTTCCAACACTGACTCGCTCTTTTGCTTGTCGCAATGGCCACCTCACTGCACCCTCCCAATGCAAGGTGGTACACAGTCTGCATACATTTTGGCACCAAGTCGACAAACACTCTCAATTCCACATTGCATCTCTCCTTCTCACTGGCAGCTGCTCACACAGATGTGTTTTAGATGATATTAAAGCCCCCTTTTCCCGACGCAGCAGAGCACTCCACATGTCTCTTTTCGCTTTCTTTCACCTCAGTCTGCTTCCCTCTTCCACACCATGGACCTCTCAGTCTCGCTCTCTCCTCTCTGTATCTTTTTGTTGCTACCATCCCTGCCTTCTTTCTCTCATCCAAATCCTCTCTCTTAGCCCCCCTGGGCAGAATCTCTCAGTCCATCCTTCTCTCCATGCTTTCTTTTTTTTATCTCTCTCTCAGCTCTCCTGCCTTTCCTCTCACTCTGTCTCTAGAGGTATTTGTCATCATCGTGTACATGGAGCTCCTATATGGATGATGCCTTCAAACTAGGCAGAGGGAAAGAAAATGGGCAATGCTGGATAGTGATCCAAATAAACCTGAGTTAACAAAGTGCAGATGGAAGCACTAAAACAAGTGTTGTCATTAGCTGCATTACCAAGAAGCATCTCTCATCACTCAGTAAATACTGACATTGAAAGGACTGAAGGTACATAAAGACGATCATGCTGCAAGTTTCCTCTCAAAGACAAATGACAGCCAGTTAGGCTCGATATCAGCTGTGTTGTGCATTTTGAAAAAGCATTGAATCAAAATTGGTTCCCTGTTTCATCAGCCTACAATCAGGTCTGCTGCTGATTAACAAACCTCTTTCTCAAGCCATTAATAAATACTGCTGACATAGTCTTAGCATCTCATTTATCCCAGTTACAGCAAACACGGGATAGCTTCAGTGTACTGTAGTGTTTTAAAGGAAACTAAACTGTATTTTAAATTTAGAACAGTAAAAAAAAAGAAGAGAAACAAGACTTAGGGCACTTTAACAAGCCATACTCCGTTTGGCTACTCTGAATCAGAATGAAATGGATACTTTTGGTTTGTTTTCTATTTAGTCTGGTTCAGTTTCACAGCGCACAAATTAAATTAGACCAAATAAAAAAAACTAATTTGCTGAAGGGCGTGTATGAAGGAGCGAGTTTATCTTTTTCGGCTTGAGAGCTGCCACTTCTATGCAGGGAATCATTGACTTTGAAATATTGCTGTCAAAGTTTTTTCACTTTGACTCGGCACTGATCAACTCTGCACACGAATCCCTTCTCCGCTTTATCTTTAATGACTTCTTAAACGTCACTATTTTTATGGACTTTATTTAGCATATTCTGTATGTTCTCTTTGGCCCGGATGTCAAGCAAACATTTGACTTCTGCAGTAGTCCAGGTCAGTCCTATCCCACTCATGTTAACCTGTCGTTTACCTGTGTCCATCTCAACAAAAGCCCACACGGGCAGCCTGCGTTATGGTTTGCTTAGAAACAGTCCTAGACCACCTCTCGCAAGCGGTTTGTCCACTGTCAAGTGTTTTGGTCCGCACCAGAGTACAATTACTGCGTTCACAACTGCTCAAACGAACCACACCGGAGTTTGATTAAAACGGACTAAATGTTGGCTTGTGAAAGCGCCCTAAGAGGTCTGTGAGGTTGTATTTACGGATAGCGGTGCTTTGAGCAATGCTAACATGGTGATGTTTAGCAGGTATAATGTCTACTATGTTTATCTTAGTTTAGCATGTTAGCATCCTAACATTTACTAATTAGCACAAATGCTGTATTAATGCAATATTTGCACAACAGGAAAAACAGGAAAAACCATTACTCCAACTTGCAGGAGTCAATCTATTATTCCAATAAGGTTACCCCCTCTGCTAGCCTTGTAGTCATACCAAATGAATATCATGAATTAGCTTTGATATTTGTTACATATTTGAAGTGTTTTGTGAAACCAAATACAAAACAGACAGTATTTATCTTTTTAAATTAGCTGAATGCTTCTATTAGATTGTAATTAGATATAACTACTATGGTGTCTTTGCAGCCATGTTTCCAGTGGTTTGTCAACGCTTCTGTAGTTCTAGTCACCAACTAGGAGATATTGTAACTGTTAGACATTCTGTATATCTCCGACTCAGAAAGACAAGTCGGAGGCATAAATAAGAGCTGAGGCTGATGGGAAAGTCAATATTTTTGCAGGTATAAGAGAAAAGTTTAATATGATGATGGTCAGGGGATCACCAATTCATCCTGAGGGGAACACAAATGTCTGTACCAAATAATAGTCGTTGAGACATTTCATAAAAAATCAAAAATGATCCTCATGGTGGCAAAAGGGAAAAAGTCAGGGGATCACCAAAGTCAGTAGGCGTCATCCTCTGGGGACCATGAATGGCGATCCATTCATTGGTGAGATTATTTCAGTCTGGACCAAAGTGGTGGACCCAGAGCCACGCTGCTAGAGTGGCAAAAACCATCATTAGAGAGATCTGTTCTGAGATAAAACAACCTGTATATGATGTAATTGAGATTAGGACTGTCTTTCTTCAGGAGGGAGATAGGAGGTGTTTGTTCCACTTTTGTGACAAATGGGAGGAAGATATCGGAGCTGGTGGATGTCAGAGTTCTGGTTTCCTCATTAACAGGGGCAGGGAGGATAATAGGGACTCGTCCTGGGCCTCAAAATAACAATGATTACATGTGATACTGGAGCCGCCCGTGGCTGCTGGCCAAGCGAAGGACAAGGCAAGACCATGTAGGAAGAAAAACGCCACAGTGCTCACACAGCAGAATAGTGGAAGTATCACTTTTCCCCCATCCCATCTTCTTTCTCTTTTTTTGTCTCTGCTCCTCACTTAATCTGCCTCCTTCATTTCCCACTGTCTCTCTCGGCTGATAGGATCATTCTGGGTTAGCTGGTTAATTTGGGTGAGCTACCTCAGCACAAAAGAGGGATTGAGCTGTCATATCTGTTATAAAGCTACGGTTAAATGAGGAAAATGGTGCAGTCTACTATTCAGACAGGTAACAATCATGAACGGAAGCCAGTGTTGAATCCCTTTCATCCCCGGTCGATGCAGACTACTCCTTCACACAACCACAGACTGGTTATCTAACTGGCTGAATTGAGCATTGTCAAGGGGGGGAATTACGAATTACAGTATGAATAAGCGAGGGGTGATGATGAATATAGTGGAGTGAATAGCAGCCTTTGTGGAGCAAACAGACCTCCTTGTTGAGTAGTGGACAACTGCCAAAGTGGAGAGGAAGGGTTTTCTGATTAACACACAGCAAAGGGACACGGATTACACACCGCAACAATGCAAACACATGTTAGTGGTCATTTCTGTGTTGTGTGAAGCAGGTTAAGGATCAGTGCAGCACCATGGCATTTTTGGAAGATTCCAGGTTGGATATTTGGATACAGTATGGCCAAATACATTGAATAAAACATAAAATGAAGATGGAATTGATAATATAGTTTAGCATACAGACTGGAAACAGCTAGCCTGGCTATTTTGTGTGTGTGTGTGTGTGTGTGTGTGTGTGTGTGTGTGTGTGTGTGTGTGTGGTGTTGTTGTTGTTTTTTAATAGATTTAATAAACAACACATAACGGTAGAGCTGCAACAATTCATCTATTAGTTGTTACCTATTAAATTAATCGGCAACTATCTTGATAATCCGTAATCGGTTTGAGTATTTTTTTAAGACAAAAAGTCAAAATTCTCAGATTCCAGCTTCTTAAATGTGAATATTTTCTGGTTTCTTTACTCCTCTATGACAGTAAACTGAATATCTTTGAGTTGTGGACAAAACAAGACATTTGAGGACGTCATCTTGGGCTTTGAGAAACACTGATTGACATTTTTCACCATTTTCTGACATTTTATAAACCAAACAACTAATCGATTAATCAAAAAAATAATCTACGGTTTAGTCGACATAATTGATAACGCTCTCATGTCTGTGGTCAAAATGAAGCTGCAGGCGGTTAGGTTAGCTTAGCATAAAGACTGGGAACAGGGGTAACAGCTAGCATGGCTCTGTCGGAAGGTAACAAAGCCGTTTACAACACCTCTAAAGCTAATTTATTAACCCGTCAAATAAGGCTGCAACTAACGATTATTTTCATTGTCAACTGTTTATTAAATCTGTTAAAAAACAACAACAACCACACACACACACACACACACACACACACACACACACACACACACACACACACACACAAAAGAGCCAGGCTGGCTGTTCCCTCTGTTTCCAGTCTGTATGCTAAACTATATTATCAATTCCATCTTCATTTTAGAGAGCGGTATCAATCGATCTCATCTAACTTTTGGCAACAAAACAAAGACACAACATATTTCCCAAAATATGTTACTATTTATTTAACTTAAAAGTTTTGGGAGGGGGGCCGGCTGCACGGCAATGCATAATTAATCACTAAGACACAAACATTTTTCCTATTCAGAGCACACCGAGGGTCATATGGAGGACCTAACAACTCAGGCGTTCAGAGAAAACAGACTCATGCATTTTTAAGGCGCTTTAACACAACGCATTAGTGTCTAATGTAGACCTGTTACTGTACATCTGACTGACTGTGCCAGACTCAAACCTAGCAACCTTTTTTCTGGGAAAGTTGTAGTCACAATTATTTTGTGAAGGTTAATTGAATTATGGGAAGAAATGTAGAAATGAGATTGCTTTCATCAAAATTGAGGGTATTCAGTTTGTGTCTCAGGAGGTCATTCATAATTATAATCATTAGATACTCAGTGACTCTAGTGTAGTGAGACGTTCCAATAAGCGCCAGGCAAACTGGGTATTTCTATTCACGTCAGAGACTATGCTGGGCGCTATGGCAATAGAAGAAGAGAGGATAATAAAAGAGTTAATTTAGAGAAAAGATACTGTAGGAGTGAGTCAGTCAATCAATCTGATGGCTGTGGATTAACTGCTCTGTATGATGGTACGATATTCTATTCCTGGACAGGAAAGATGGGAGGGACGCTCAGAGTCCGATCAATACCCAGAGGAACCAGTGATTACTGTACATTACTACACCATTCCTCCCATTTCCCTTCCCACTCAATGACAAGCAGAGGGAGACATGTTTAATGACTTAGAACGCTTTGATTTCTCATGCCTTTCAAAAAGGAGCATGAGGAAGATCTGTGCAGCATTTCATTCTGACTTCTTTAGCTCTGGAGCTCCTACAGGGGAATGTAACACGAGTAGTACTGTAGAAGGAGCTGCATACTGTAGGAAGTGTAACATGGTGGTTTTATTAAAATGTATAATGACTGGTTCGTCTGAAACTAGTGCAGGATTGAGCAAATTCTACTGGAGCAACTGATTTTGCAGTTTTTCAAAGTCCCTGCATCATTAAAGGAATGCTGTGAAGCATTTTGGGAGATCCATTGTCAGAAATCGAATATAATGTAAATAAATATTTTTTCTTGTGTGTAGTGTATAATCTAGGGCTGTCAATCGATATATATAAATATTTAATCACGATTAATCTCATGATTGTTCATAGTTTAATTAATCGCAGATTTTTTATCTGTTCAAAATGTACCTTGAAGGGAGACTTGCAAAGTATTTAATACTCTTCTCAATATGGGAGTGGGCAAATATGCTTGCTTTATGCAAATGTATGTATATATTTATTATTGGAAATTAACAATAACAAATATTGTCCAAAAACCCTCCTAGGTACTGCATTTAGCATAAAAAATATGCTCAAATCATAACATGGCAAACTCAAACCCAACAAACAACAACAGCTGTCAGTGTGCTGATTTGACCGCCCACCAGCCGGAGCACAGCCAATACGAACGCTCTCTCTCTGAAATGACCTGTGATTGGCCAAAGTCTTCCGTCACAAACTACATTTTCTAAAGCCTGAAAACAGAGCCGTGAGGAGGAGCAGAAGTCTAGTTTTCTCTCAGAACACTTGAATTACAACATGCTGAAAGGATACTATGACATTTTTGCCCAATGATGCCAAAAATATTCTGCCTACTGCCGGTTTAACGTGTTATCGCGTTAACTTTGACAGCCCTAGTATAATCACATGAAAAATAGGAATTGTTGTGTTTTTGTTACCTTAGAATGTTCACATCAGCCACCGTAGTTCTCCTACACGCTTGGCACACGGGAGAAGTTTCAGTTGGCTGCAATCTGCAACCTCACAGCTATATGCCGCCAAATCCTACACACTGCACCTTTAAGTTGTGATGCCTCCTCAGTTTAAAAAGAGGAAAATTAATTTCTCTTCTATGTGAATGGAGACGGTTATACTCAAAGACCTTCACACAAACAACAGGCTGTTGACTCGTAGGCTTCAATAAACACTGATCAGGAGGAAAGAGGACAAATTGGAGATATTTCACTCTCAAAATCCAAATATGGATGTTACAGCAGTGGCAAATTAATGCTGTTTATTTTCCTTGACAGCCAATTTCTTCAGGCGTCATCAGAAATACCGCACAATCGCAGCCTTCTCGTGGCACTTTTTTCAAGGGAAATGACAGGAGTAAAAGCTGCAGCAAGCAGAACACGGTGCACCAGAATCATGATTCTCTGACCATATGATGGTGTGTAGCCAATAAAACAGGCATGTCGCTGCAGATGGCACATAATGTGCATGTTCTTTTCTACGAGATGGTGTGAACAGTAAACAAAAAGACACGATGAAAAGAAGAAATAGAGGAATGAAGGCAGAGGAAGTATATGAGAAGGAAGCTCAATGAAAGCCTGTACTTTACTGTTGAAGTCTTTCATCAGTCAACATTGACAATGTGCAAACATATGAGCTGGAACAGCATGTCCCCCCTTGGTTGTGAAAAGACTTTAACCACATTCAAATTCTTATTAAAGGCAGGGGCCAGAATTGGACTGGACCTTTCAGACGAGGAACAAAAGATGCAAAACAAAACTAAACAAAAGGAGAGGAGTGAAAACTACCTCAGTAATAATCACACTCTCCAACCTCTTAGACCTTCAGTGGACCAGTCAGTACAAACTAATTTTGAGCAGTGAAGCTTTGTTTGAACCAACAGAACTTTATTTATTAAATTCTAGTGGCAATCCCAAAGCTCCCAAAGATGTCAGGCTGAATTATGGGAAACGGTGTATCAAATGATGCACAAGACATCACGAATATTTCCTCTTGATGGAAAGGAGCAGTTATAAAAACATGGATTTTTGGGTTTAAATACTACATTCAAGTGGCTTCAATGAAGAGCTGGAACAAGCTGATACAGGATCTTTATGTGATACTGTTAGATAATTCATTATTTTTCCAACCTGAAAGCTGCCTCAGGGTAATGTAAAAGAAAAACTGGAATTTAAAGGCTAATCAGGTCTAACAGGCTCCTTTAATCACAATCAGAAGCAGCTTTATTGGCCAGGTATGAGCACACATACCAGGAATTTGACTATTTTGCTCTCATTAAGCAACATCACTTAATAACGTAATAAAAAATGTTTAATTTGTACTTTAAAGTGGCTATAATCAATATTTTCATGATAACAATCAAATGACAATGTGAAAACTATTTGAAAAAGTGAAAGGGTAGTGATGAACCTACAGAAACATATCACCTGAATCTGCAGCTCTGCTTGGCTTCACATCGAGTTTCAGCAAATTTTTTAAGCTGTCGGACGTAACTTTATGGTTTTGGTTCACTCTTACTCCTCTCATAGTGGTGTTTTCGGCCGCAGGTGAAATAGCTCTAAAAACTCACCATACTCTACCTGCTCAGCAGCAAAACCAGGTGGTGAGAATAGAGACCAAAAACAGAGTTAAAAAAGAGTGAATATTGGACTTACATTTGTAAGGTGGCCAGAAGGATATACATTTTATATCCAGTAGGTTTTATTTGATATTGTTACCTGATGTAATAGCTCAAACTATACGATGCTTGGTCCTTGGCTCTGGGGCCATTTTTTGAAGGTTAATGGCACTGGCATTACAGGAAGTCCAAGGGCTTATAAAAACAATGCGGTGCACTGGTGGCAGATGTTGCTTCTGGCAAGCATAAAAATGAACATTGTATGAGAAGTGATTCTCTTATCTTCTCCATCAACAAAGGAAAACTGATTAAAAGGGAAGGACAGAAAAGGGAAAATATTGAGGTGAAATCTCAGGGGAGAACCATCTGCCAAGCTCTTATCTGTCATCTACAGCTGTGGGCTCTATGCTAATATACAAGCAAAAAGTGTTGTTCCCCCATTACAGAGCAGCGAAGAACTTACTCTCTCTGAACACTTCAGTCGGAGATAAACGGTAGAGGCTGATGAGCACTGATTCTGTTCCTCATATGCGCTAAACAAGCTCCCTTCCTGCCCTACACCATTACCAAACAAGATAAACATACAGAGCCATGCAGGGAAAAAGGTGAATATTAGCACCTCTCTACAGAACAAAAATATAGCGGCTAAATAAAACAACCAACAGGAGGGAGTTAAGAGGGAAACAAGAACGACTGTTTTACGATTCCCTTGCTTCTCATTGACTGGCTCTGTGCTAACACTGACATGGGTAATATGTCTAGTTTCTAGCTGCAGGGGGAAGAGCTCTTCTCCCCCATGTGTTATACGTTACACTTTCATAGCCCTTTAGCATTCTCTAGAGGCTGCAGAGTGGCTAATGTGGAGCAATTCCCCACCACTGAGGCTAAAAACAGCATTCTTCACCATGGTCATTGTATTTCTCCTGGCTTTGCCTAGCAACTACCAAAAAAAAATAATCAAATCCAGGCCTAGTCAGTATAGAGGATAAAGGACAGGGTGACCGATTGCACTACTTCCTTCAGGAATGCAATATCAGTTACACACAGGAGGAGGATGGTTATTGACTCTGCTTTGATCCCAGAGAACGGAGCCTAAACTCACCGATAAGGTCTCTGCGCCATGTCACTGCTTCCACACAAGGTAGCAGAAAGGCAACACCAGCAGCACTCTTTCTTCTCTCTCTCTCTCTGTGCTTGGAGTGCATTAAGCTCCGGAGCGTGCATTATCATTTCCTGCTTACAGTTTGATAATCTTCACGGCTATAAATGGAAAAGTGTAAATTTCCAGAGAGCATGGATGGGGATTTAGAAGTTGGTTGGCTAGAAGTAAAGATGCATTACGGGTGATATGATTAAGTCATTAAAAACTTGAGAATCTAGGGCAAGTGAATCACCACTGGCAAGACAGATGGTTTATACCAACTTCCTAAAACATATCCGCATCTAATGGCCCTGGATGTAGGTATCTACACAGCAGTTACCCACAGGGGGATGCTGTAACCTGATGGTGTCTGATTTTGCATGTGGTGCGTGTATGGGATTATCTCTACATTTGGAAAACCAAGCCAACAAGAGTCAGGTAACAAAAAGGCACATTGAGTTGTTGGTCGAAGGGTGCAGCCACACTGTTCTGTCACGGATGTAAATTCAACAGAGCGTGCTGCTCTCGGTTTGTTTAAGAATTTATTAGATGCAAGAAACACTCTACTGTTTAAACACATGATGGCAACTCTGAAACAGATCAATCATCTCCAAAATTGTACTTTTTCTGTTCCCCAACATGGGCACAAATCTTGCAAATAATAAGAATTATCGACCTTGTGCAACAAACAGACCCTCCTCAGTGAAAAAAATAAATACCAACCAAGGTCACCTGGCTTTTCAAGAAGGCCTTTCTGCGGAAAAAAAAAAAATGTTCTCCTGATTTTGATTCCGATGCCTCGACTCAGGTACCCACAGAGATACTCTACTGTCACACAGCGTGAAACTCATTGTACTCATTTATATGTAAGGTAACATGAAGGCAGGGATCCTTGTGACACTAAAAACAGAGTCACTGCCCACCACGACTGAATGACTGTAACTGATAGTGGAAACACTGAATTCTGACATTGATGAAGAAACTGTATTTAATGTGGATCAGTCAGATCATGGCTGATTCATGATGTGCTTAAAGCTGGGGTTGGTAATGTTGAGAAACTAGCAAGAGTACGCTAGATTTTTAAAAATTATCCAACCGAAAAACCCAGCCCAGTGTTTCCACATCTTTCCAATGAAAGCAGCTAGCAGCACCAGCTCCAAAAGTCCCTAAATCTAGAGAGAAAGTCACCAAGTCTGCAACACTGACAGACAGTCACTTCAGGCCTCCCTCCAAATCCACTCCCCCAAAATTATCATTATGAACGTAAACGACAAACGTGGCAATTGTTAGTACTCACAGCTGTCAAGCTAGCAGCTTGTGGAAGACTCCGGTGACACGCAATGAGTGCACGGGCCGAGTGCACACAGGTAGACAGGCAGGTAAACAGGCAGGTAAACAGGGAGGTAGACAGGTTTATAGTTGCCTGATGGTCCGCTTAATTCTCTCGTAAAATGTGTTCCCCCATCAACAGCTGGTTCACCAAAGTAATCTGTCAGTTGTGTGTTTGACCGATCAGGTAAGGCTAATAAAGCTCCAACATTACTAGCAGCAAGGTCACCCCACGTAGAGGCGATTTTCCTCACTCGCTAATGCAGCTAATGTGCAGCTCAGAGATTATTCTAAAGGGGGAAAGGAGAAAGAGAACAGGAAATATATCTCTCTGGAGCATGCAATGAGTAAGAGTGAGATGGGCAAAGAGATGCAGAGAGAGGCATTAAGTTCGGAGTCATTAGGCACAACACACTGCTGTCATTATATCATACTGCATTACATCCATCAGCTCCTTCACTAATGAAGCTGTGGGAGGGCACAAAACCAATGGCTCAGCCTGTCTGCTGCTGGGCAAAAAAGAGCTCTTCTTTTGGGAAGTTCAGTGAGATGCTCTTTCCTCTCAACACTGCTGTATTTAAAGCAACCTGTGTGACACTGAACCTGACTAAATCTGTCTGAAGCGAAGCTGAGGTATTCTACTCGCTTAAGAGGCAGCGAGAGCGAGAGAGCAGAGCCCCGGCCAAGAGTCTATAGATGAGTGCAGATCCCTGCTTAATACATCTTTCTCATGCATTTTGCAGACTGTAAAGTGCACATATTAATGCCAAGCATCAAGGATGGAGTTAAACAAGTTTAGATGAAAATGGACCCTTCATATCTCACCACTGCTTCAGAAAAGACCTTCACCATCAGGTCAGAACAAGGGTGAAAAAAGGGTTTCGAACTAGATTAACTTTATTCGCTAAACCTGCACACTTTTATATATTTGAAAACTATTTTATATAGTGTAGCAGTTGTAGCCTAGCTAAGAAATCAAATTAGTTCATGATGCAGACGGTCCTGTAATAATGAGACAAAAATGTGAATTTCCATATATTTTGAAATGGGCAATTAAGAGCTAGTGTCACAGCTGTTGTGAAGGATCCTCATGCATCTGGCTACAGTACATTAATTACCAAAGTATTTTGGACACTGTCCTGATGAGAGAAACTACTCGGTTGTCATCTCCCAATTATCTCATTATGCCCCAAGTTTCAGCAGCCCACAACAAAAGACTTAGTACGAATTAAAACCTAAAGATAAATTACAGAATAAAAGTAAAAATGTCATTTAAAGTACAATTAGACTGTTGTCAGGCTATTAAATAGGCGTTATCAGTCGCTGTAACCCTCATAGATTCACGTCATAGATCACCGAATGAAGGTATAAAAGAATATAACAACGACCTCTAGCAACCTTAGTAATTATGACAGGAGCAGAAGCGGAAGTCAGGCGCTGTAGTATAGACAGTGTGAAACGCCATATGAGTTGGAGGTCGGGGACGATGGGACACAAAATACAGGAGGCCGGATTTCACATCCTGTGTGAAACCAATATTGTTTAGTTGTCTTTGTGTTCGTAGTTACTTTAACCCAAAAAACTGTGTTTTTCCCTAAACTTCACAGTTTTTTTGCCTAAACCTAAAGAAGTTGTAGTTTTGTTGCCTAAACCTGAAGAAGCCTTTTAGTTTGTGTTAGTAGTATGCTTAGTAGGCCCCTGGTGCTCATTTAATGGCCTGATAACAGTCGAATCGGTTGGTAAAATCGAGGGGTTAAAATCGCACAGCTCTTCAATGATGTATTCAGAGATTCAAAATATCCGGCTGCAACCCATCATTATCACGTCTTTTTCCAAAGTGAGAATGAATCTCACCATACATCCTAACAAATGTCCTACATCCTAAACCACTGTGCTGGCTGATTGGGCAACCACAAATTACATGACCTGATTTCCATAACACAGAATCTTATCAACACTGGCCTCAGAGGGAACGCAAACTAATTGGTGCGACTTTTACGTTGCGTTTTCTACTGATGGGCGCTTAATTAATCTTTGAAATGCCGGCTTGTGAGTGTCGGGGCTACAAAGGAAGATGGCTGAGAGGATCAAAGTCATTCCAGTCTACTGTGGAGGGATTAGGAAAATGTGGCGGAGGCATGGAGAAAATCGAGCATCCCAAGCCTCCAGTGGGGAAAATCCTCACAGGCTGCAACCAAAATCTCAACTGGAGAAATCACCCTGACTTGCCGCTGCGCGAGCTGACTGACACTGACACGTGTGAGGGCGGTTATGTGATATCATGGTAATCCCACTGAAGTCTCCAAACCCAATCCTTCTGCCTCATGACCCATGTTAGGGAATATACAAGCAAGAGGGGTTAGTAGGTTTCGCTCCTCATTAAATTTCTGATACAACCTGTGATGTAGTTCTTTTAATGTCTGGGATGCGTGTGGTCATCAGTATGAGTTTTGACATTTTACCTTTCCTAAGGCTGTCGTTTATGCGTTCACTGTCAGACATAATATTCTCTAAAAAAGAACAAAAACAGGCAGGAGGCGCTACTTGGATTTGACAGCAATTTAACACAAAGCAGGTGGTCCTGATGCTGCATGGGAAGGAAAATATTGTCCACAATAAAAGGAAATGGATTCCCCACAAACACTATAGTGGCTACAAGATTTGTTTTCTTCTTCTTTTTTATGTTCATTTTCTTGTTTTATACAAGTTATGTTTTTTGATGGGGGTTGAGAACTCTTTCAAGAAAACCTATTGGTATCCATTACTGTTATCTGTGACACAGTGTTCATTGAATGATTACAGGTGTAATGAGGGAGCAGCATGTGGCTGTGACAATTCTCATGAGTGACTGAAGCGTTAACGTTCATATATTATTCACTTGATTGTGTGTGAGATTGTTCGACCCTGCAGTCAAAGTGCATTAGTCTTGTTTGTATTAATGTATAATAGAGGCTTTTTAACTGTTTTAAGCTACTTTAACAAAGCAGCCGTGTCTTGATTTTTCAGGGGAATTCATTCCCTCTCTTGTGGACATAATATTCCCCAACTTTAGTGATGGGCTAAAACACAGTCTCTCAAACCTGCTCATGTCAAAGAAACTCAAGAAGAATCATGCATGTAAGGTAGAGTACCATTTGAAATTCTGAAGGCTGCCCCCTCTTAGTCGATTAATCGGTCGTTTTGGTCTTAGCTGACTAAAATTTCTTTAGTCTATTAGTTGTTTTTTTCATGCTGAATGACTTATTTTCTAGAAACTTATGAGCACATCTCTGGTAAACACAAGACATAAAATATAGCTTTGTGTGATTCTTTGTGGAGAAACTCAGTTTTACAGATCTGTCGATTAAATCAACTAATCGATTAGTCGACAAAATCGTATGAGTGTTAGTCAGCTAAGAATTTAGAGCCCTAGAAATTCTACAATGATAATAACAATACCTTATAGATACCCTACTTTAAGAAATATAAACATGTTTTTCTTCCTTTAACAAAATAGGACAAAGTTTTCATGTGTTTTCAAATGTCTAAACACGTGCAGACCGTTGCTTAAACACAATTGGCAAACTTCTGATTTCAAATCAGGAACTATCTGATCAAAGAATAAGGACACAAGATTATGAATCTGACCAGGCATTCGATGCCAGCTTTCAGTACATGACAGTAGTTTTGGATACTTGATGCTACATATACATTACAGCTTTGATACTCAGCCCTACACATTTTAGACCACTGACCCCCATTTATTAAGGGTTTGTTACCAGTAAACTCAGTAGATGTTTGCTATCTGCCTCACTACCCTTACATGTTTAGACTCCCAGTCCTCCTCTTTACCCCCAGTACTGCTTCTAGCTAATGAGGTAACTGTAAAAATTGAACAAATCTTCACTTTGCTGACCCTCGTGTAACCCATTCAGGCACCTCCAGGCTGCCCTTCCAGTCAGCAGCTCAGGTTACCTCGACCAAGTGTGGAAAGGAGCGCTCATCGGCTGACAGCCCGCTGCTCCACTGCATCACTCTGCAGCAGTGCTCGCAGCCAGGGAGCACTGAGGCAGCCTCTGCAGCCCGCACACAGGAAAACAAGCCTGGCTCGGCAGCTCGGCTAATATTGCCTTCTGTTCCTAAAAATAGCCTCAATTACAATTCTCGCAACTATGATTTGGCTTATTCTGATCCACTACCAGTGTCATGGGAGTGTAAACAGAAAGCATGTTTATATAGCATGTTTGTTATACTTAAAGCTAGATAATGGCCTACTATAATTTTAGGACTCTCTAAAGAATAATAAAGGGACAGCATTAGGGTACAAAACCACACCACACCTACAACGGTACCAAATTATGGCAATATTATTGTGAGAAGGGCAGCCTTTATGGCTTAACCCTCATTAAAACGACAAAACATGCACCTGCCCCATCCAATAGCATGACAACTGACTCTGAGGGAACAATGTGGAAATAGACAGTCTGTAGTGGTCTAGTCAGGCTACACTAGTTTAGAAATCCCTGGATGACATCATGAAGTTAATAAACATTTGGTTACCTGGCAGATCTCATAATACAGAACTGAATGGAAACCCCATAAATAAAAACATCTAGCAGCCAATCATAGCCTACAAACAGCCTATAAGGATGCAGAGGAGAAAAAGTATAGCAGCAATAACTACAAGTAGCCTAGGCTACCCATATACTGGTGAAATAGGCTGAGAGAGAATAAGGTCAAAACCAGACAACCAGGATGTGCCCAAATGTAGCCATTTTCCTAAAGAGAGGATATAATATCATTATTATTTTCTACACTAGTTTAGAAATCCCTGGATGACATCATGAAGTTCATAAACATTTGGTTACCTGGCAGATCTCATAATACAGAACTGAATGGAAACCCCATAAATAAAAAACATCCAGCAGCCAATCATAGAAATACAAACAGCCTATAAGGATGCAGAGGAGAACAACTATAGTAGTAGCCTATAGGCTACCCATATACTGGTGAAATAGGCTTGTCATGACTACACTAGTTTAGAAATCCCTGGATGACATCATGAAGTTAATAAACATTTGGTTACCTGGCAGATTTCATATACAGAACTGAATGGAAACCCTATAAATAACAACATCTACTCCAGCCTATAAGGATGCAGAGGATAGAAAAGTATAGCAGCAATTACTACAAGTAGCCTAGGCTACCCATATACTGGTGAAATAGGCTGAGAGAGAATAAGGTCAAAAGCAGACAACCAGGATGTGCGCAAATGTAGCCATTTTCCTAAAGAGAGGATATAATATCAAAGGCTAATTTAAAAAAAGCATCTGCTATAGAAGCATGCCATTATTTACAGGCCTGCAGTCTAATCTAAGTGGTACTTTTGGGACGCCCCTCATGGAGACAAAAGAAACGGTGCCTCGAGGTGTATGATGGTGCATCAACATCACGTCCACCTGTCCTCTCTCTTCCTCCTCTAAACCGCATCGTCCTAAAGCGAAAGACTGGACTCACCCAGCACCCCGGAGGAGCTTTGTGCCGGGGCAGCAGCACCCGGCTCCGGCCTCTCCGCGTCTCCCTGCTGCGCTCGGTGTCGGTGCCGGGAGCTCTCGGAGCCTTCGCCGCCGCCAGTGGACGCACCAGAGGCGGCTGCAGCAGCGCCCGTGTCCGGCATGGCTCTCTCTCTCTCTATCAGCGAGGAGCGACGGAAGAGGAAGATATTCTCCGGGAAATTGTACAATGGTGTCGCATCTCAGGAGGAGGAGGGCAGAGCATGGGTGTATAGCGCTGAGGGGGATCCGAGTGAAGGGTTAAATGAGTGTGAAAGTGAAGTGAAGGTTGTCGGTGTCGGTGCGGCGGAGGATCATCATCATCATCGTGGTGGTGGTGTTGCTCTGGAGCAGGATGATGCGAGGCTGGATGGAGATGGAGAGCGACTAGAGAGGAGGGACAAAGAGAGGGAGGGCGGGGGGAGGGGGGCTGGATGGATGACACACACCAAACAAACACACCTTACAGCATAGTATAGTAGCTGCATGATTATATTGTCCCAGATTGTTATTGTAAAAGGAATTCCTTAATGAGAAATTCAAATACAAAGTCAGGTTAAATGTTGCCTATAGCTATTATTACATACTCACTTCATGCACAGCCCACTTTAAGACTTTAAGACTGGATGACACACACCAAACAAACACACCTTACAACACTTCACTGTAGTAGCTTCATGATTATATTGTCCCAGGTTGTAATTGTAAAAGGAATTCCTTCATGACAAATTCAAATATTTAAAGTCAGGTTAAATGTTGCCTTGTCTTTTTTTTTGAGAAACCCACTACAGTAATCTCTGAGTAGCCAGTAGTAATATCTTCTTTTTCCTTTTTTTAAATTTTATTTTATCTATTTATTCATTATTATCATTATTATTTTTATAATTTTTTTTCTTCTATTTTTATATATATCTATGTGTGTATGTATGTATGTATGTGTATGTGTATGTGTACTGTATGTATGTGTATATATGTGTATGTGTGTGTGTATGTATGTGTAGGTGTATGTGTATATATGTGTATATGTGTATGTGTGTGTGTATGTATGTATGTGTGTATGTGTATATGTGTGTATGTATATATGTGTATATATGTATATGTGTATGTATGTGTGTATGTGTATATGTGTGTATATATGTGTATGTGTGCGTGTATGTATGTGTATGTGTGTGCATGTATATATGTGTATAGATGTGTGTGTGTATGTAGGTATGAATATATTTTAAATCTGTATTTTTTATTTTTTTTTTCTCTTATTATTATTATTTCATGACTTATTTGTGGATACTCTCCCTGTGTTGTATTCTCTACAATTTGAATTTTATGTATCCATGGTTGAGAATCAGTTAGGTCCCTTGTGGCCAGCTGTGGCTGACTGTCTGTGTGTATGTTGTTGTCAGGTATGATTGATGGATTGATGGATTGATGTGTTGTGTCACGGGTGAATGTTGTTCAGAAAAACAAAAATTAACTTTCCATGTATAGTGACTGTTCTATTGATTATTGACAATTAATAAAAAGACCTTTGAAGAAGCCAACAATATCAGGGACCAATTGTTTATTTGTATTATAATAAATACATTCATTTATGAAAGAAAAAAAATCTTAATTTTTGTCTTAAAAAAAAAAATGTTGCCTAGCTATTATTACATACTCACTTCATGCACAGCCACTTTAAGACTTTAAAATCTTACAGAAATATTTTAAGAACATAAGAGTGATTGTATTCATATTATGCATGTCTGTGCAGTCTCGCTGTCCTCCAGGAGAAATTTATATTTATGGCCCTGCAGTGACCTCTGTCAGCAGCCAGAAATAGAGTCCGCTTGGCTTCATTAAGGCAAAACCCAGACAAAGGCCTATTCATAACGTTACTTATATGATCACCACAATGCTGTTAAACCTGCAGTATGGGCAGAACATTTTTGGCATCATTTGGCAATAATTCCATAATAACCTTTCAGCATATTGCAATTCAAGTGTTCTGAAAGAAAACTAAACTTGTGCACCTCCTCATGGCTCTGTTTTCAGGCTTTAAAAAATCTGACGGGAGACTTTGACCAATCACAGGTCATTTCAGAGAGAGAGCGTTCCTATTAGCTGTGCTCTGGCTGGTGGGCTATGCTTGGTATTTCCTCAAATGATTTCAACGTGGCTGCTGGGTCACAAACTTTCTCATTTTACAGCTAAACAGTACACTACAAGATGATTCTGAAAACATTTGAGGAGAGAAATAGGCATTACAGTAACAGAATATTAATTCATATTTGATCAGCACTGCCTAGTTTGACCGTTTGGTCGGAGTTCGCCATAGACGACGAGCTGCTCAGCTCGGCTTTGATTGGTTGTTTTCCTCCGGTCTGTGAAATCTTGCAGTTGCCATTAGGAGCACCGGAGGACACATGATTTTTCTCAGATTACCTGTCTCATGCACTACTGTCAGGATATAGTGACTGTTTTATAAAAATATATATTTTTTTCATGATAAATGCTCCATTTTCTTCCCACTACAGCTTTAAGGCAAAACCCAGACAAAGGCCTATTGATAACATTACTTATGTGATCACCAAAATGCTGTTCATTGTTGTGTTCTTTTAGAGATTCACCTTTAATTTATACACAATAATCCTCTCAGCAACAGCAGGTCTCTCAGGCAGGTGGTCTCTGCAGTCCAGCAGGTAGACTATCGCTCCTCTGTGAGTGTGAATGCACTACCCTGTCCTGGAAGATTTAATAGACTATGACTTATTTATAAATGGCAAAAAATATCTTCATAGATTAAATTTTTAGTGACACTCAGGTAGGGACGAGTATGTCTCTTCGCTTCAATCCACTGTGTATGCAGCTGTTTAATAGTCATTTCATCGCTATACCATCCACATCAACAAACTATTAGTTTAAAGTAAATTGTGTTGTCATGTTTGCTAACAGTTGTCTCATGTAAAATAGGCAAACAATAGTCGACCTATGCCAAAGCAAGCCTACACCCAAATAAACCTTCAAAACAAACACTAATGGCGCAGACTCAGTCAGTTAGGTTCTGTCATAAAAGGCCATAGTGTGCAGTTTTATAACCAGCGGAGGAGTTGTTAAACTGTGTATGAGGATATGTGTGTGTGTGTGTGTGTGTGTTATAGGGGGGTGGAGATAATTTGTTCCTAACAAAGCAAATTTCATCTTCTTTAATAAGATCAATGGTCTGATTAACAGTCTTTTTGCTCAGAAGAGACAAAGATGTTTGTGTATTGATGGTGCTCAACAGCTGTGAGGTGGCAGCTGTCATGCTTTGTGCACACGCAGAGCAGCCTATAAATTATGGAGATCTCAGGTTAAAGATTGCTCGTGGGGCCTCAAGCCATGTCTCTTCAGCATGTATGTACACAATCCATCTCTGTGGCCAACCCTCCTGGATACCGTTTTCACTGTACATGCAGGCAGCCCTCCCCCTTGTACGACTCACAGCTCTGAAGTACCTCGTCTTCGAGCATAAATTCTGCTTACTCACCACCCTCTGGGCTGACAGCTGCAAGGAGCTGCAGTGGGACACACACACATAAATGTTATGTAGCCTTTACTCTGTGTTTACTCTCCCACCAACAATATAACACACAAAAACTGATTCTATCCAACACAGCAAAACGATTCAGGTTCAGGTTCAGGTGACTTTATTTGTACCTGTAGGTAAATTACCACAATGAGTGGTAATTTAACTGAAAATTATGATTATGATGACCGAGAATATGAGTTAACACACATTAGTTTATTAGATACATGAAGCCAAAGGTAATGCAACCTATTACAACAGCCCTGTGATAAATGCTACCTTCATGAAGGTTACAAGGTTCAGTTTTTGTTGAAACTGACCTTTATGAACTGACCTATGAATGTTTACTGGAGATGAGTTCAATAACAAAACCAAATCAAACTAGAAAAATAACCATTTTATTGAAATAAACGCGTTATTGTATTAAGTAAGCAAATTTTTTGTCATGTTTGTGATTTTTCTGACCTAAAATACTCATTCTTTAATCCAAATGGATTTGTCCCTTATTTGTCAGTTTCAGAAAGCACCACTACTACACTGTCAGCTCTGTTTCACCACAGAGTCACTTTCCATGATTGTCACAGGGTTTTTCCCACCTATCTATTTGTTTAATGATTCGATAATAAAATGAACAGATCTCATATGTTGAGGAACAAACATTTTCATAATATTGTATTTTACAACCAGCTTTATCTGCATCTTCCCATGGAATAACCACTAGACAAATGAGATACTGAGATATAAATATGCATTAACATATATCATGTAAGATACAGGCATACATCTTTCAGCAGTTATGTACATGATGCATTATTGTGCCAATCGTTCAATAAATAATAATAAAATAATAGTAATGATAGAAACTGAAATGCATATTTACAATAATGATACAACTATTACTGCAATAACATAAACCAAAATTAAATAAACAAAAGTTAATTCAAATGTTCAGAGGACTCACCAAACCACTCTTCATAATGCAGTATCGTATGTACACATTTTTGTTTGTTTGTAGTAGGCCTAAATAATTAAATGTACATTTTATCAAATAGCCATTTATTTTAGGGGAAATTGCTCTATGTATGTATGATATTAACAAAAAAATCATATATACCTCAATTAATGATTAAAATTGAAAATGATTAATCTATCATCAAAATATTTGTTCTGTCTCTTACTAACCGATCAATCAACTAATCGTTTCAGCTCTACCAGATAGATAGATAGATAGATAGATAGATAGATAGATAGATAGATAGATAGATACACAGTCGAAGCCTAAGAGACAACCACAACAACACATAATAGATGTAACTCACACTCTGCCTTTTATTTACTCCTACTTCATGTTTTTTTTTTTTTTTTTTTTTACATTTATCCTTTGATATTGCAATATATTATTATTTATTTTTTATTTGTTTGTTTGTTTTATTGACACAACAAACATTAATTATTTCTTTATTGTTTTCTTCCATTTACATGCATGTTCTTTTTAAATATCTACATATTGTAATTTGCTTAATGAATTGTAAATATGTATATATATGTTTTTGTTTTTATTTTGTTCTTTTTAAAAAAAATTATTATTGATTTGACGCTTTGGCAATATTGTCATGATCAATAAAGCTAATTGAATTGAATTGAATTGAATTGAATTGAATAGATAGATAGATAGATAGAGACTAGGTCAGTCAGCAATGTACAGTGTAGAGCAACGGTAGCTACACGGACCGAATTTAATGGCGCACAGTAGGCGGGACTTACCGATGATTGACAGGTGCCCGAACCAATGAGATTTTAAAATTGTCGCTGTTGAGAAAAGCGCCGACCAATCAGAATCCAGAGAGGCAGCAACAGACTCATCGTGGTAAATGCAAACGATAGAAGAAGTTCACATATGCAGCTTGTTAAGTAATATAGCTAGTTAAACATAGAAAACAGTAACTTACAGTTGATGAATTATCTTCATTTGTCAGCTAACGTTACTTCACAGCTTACTGCGACATTAGCTTACATTAGAATAAGGTAAACGTGATGATTTAGTCAATAGTAGAGCATGTTTTAATCAATGTCAGTCTCTAAAATCAGCCACCTGAAGACAGGTGTTAGTGTCTTATAATGATGCTGCCATGCATTTATCATGGGATAAGGAGAGCTGCTGTCCACACACTTAGGACAAGGTTTGTTAACAACGTTTTTTGTATTTTGGCAACTAATTCATCCTGTAAAATGTCTTTTCCTTAAATCTTGCTATTTAAATTGCTTAAAAACTCACTCACATGCATCCCCCCATTATTAACATAGAAACAGTTTTAAAGCTAGTCATATGTCAAAGACAATTTTTGAAACAGTAATGCAAACAGCACTTTACTGTGGACATAAATGCAATTCTCTCTGCTGCTAAACGCGACTGCAAATTGTGTGTATGACTGCAAATTGGGTGAAATTGTGTCTGAAACGTTTACTTATTTTATTATATTATTTTTAGGTATTGTTAATTTTAATACTTATTTATTCTATCCTTTTTAATGCACTGACGGGAGCTGGGAGAAACAATATTTTGTTTCCTTCTGTGTATGCAAATACTCAGTGAAATGACAATATAGTGAATCTTGAAATCTTGAAAAAAATATTTTATGTATGTTACAGTACTTGCTGTGGAGCCCCCAAAAGACAAAACAAGCAATTAGTCAAAAATGGAGCTGAATACTTCAATAAATACTGAAAAGATATACAAAGCTTTATACTTTCAATCAAGCATTGCATATTTCCTTTTACCATTTTTTTAAATACACCAAAACCTAATTTATGTTACCTCCTTAACTTTTCATATTTGTTTGGCCTTGGCACACATTTAATCATTTATCTCTTCTCTGTTTTCCCCATGCAAGTATAAAGTTTTTCTTTTTACATTCCATTTTGATTTATTTAATTTAACAGTGTTATTTACTGACATTTTCAGTTAAATTTTTTTAACTTTTATTACCTTTTTTCAGTTTTGGGACTCTGAAATATACAGGTTTGTTTCTGTATAATAGAATATATAGCATGTGTAGACAAAAAACAGCATATTGGACTTCATTAGTTAGTCCACTATAGTCAGAAGTTACATGTGTCTGTCTTATCATTTACTTATCTCCAGCAGAGGGACTCCACCTTGCAGATTCTGGTCCACCGGTGATGGAGTCCCAGTTGCACTGGCTGATGCTGAGACCATCTTTGCATTATCATCAGGCCATGGCAGGTGTGGAGTGGCTGTGATACGAGCCAGTGGTCCAGGATCAGCTACAGCTCTGAGGTGTATGGCAGGGCTCACACGCAGCCTGCCCCCTCCACGCACCGCCCTGTTACGCAGCATCGCAGACCCCCAAACCAAAGAAGTGCTGGACCGCGGACTTGTTTTCTGGTTTCCAGGTCTGTTCCCTTTGACCACACACAAACACATTTCATTTCTTTTTCACATGTCTGTGATTTGCAATGTGGTTGTGGTATTTTTTTACACACCGCCTGCTTGCCTTCTCCTACCAACGGTTTTTATCAACAAATGACAACGTAATAGTAATCTACAATACAGAGGGCAAAAATACTTTTTGCCTCATATTATAATTTGTCTTGCATCAGATATTTATGTGTTAAGGGAAAACATGAATGTTAAAAAAAAGTGTCTGCAAGTTTCTTATTGTAACAGTAATATATAGCATGCTTGATTACTAGCAGATGGGCTAAAACATGCAAAAACTGCCGTGAGAGGGAGAATGAATTCTCCCCAGAAGTGCCGTATGGTACTTTAAGAGCAAAATACAAACCTAACAGCACTGCATGGGCGTCTGGTCCAGTAAAATCTCTGAGGTATTCTGTCTGTCTTTGTCATAAATTTTGTATCTTTTGGTGTAAAGTTGGTCGCTAAATATTAATGTGAGGTCCCATCTCTCATGTTTAAATTATTTTAAAGGTATACTATGCAGGATTTTCCTAAAGAACAATAGATTCACTCAAAAATAATCCCTCTCAGTCCTCACTAGAAATGTGTGGTGGTGTCTGTATCTGCAGAGACCCAGCCCTCTGCCTATATTTTCACTTTTCTATTCATTTTACTGTTGTAATGGCAATTTTCACCTTTCCAATGTCCTTTTTTTTCGAGTTGCCGTTATACACAGGTAGGTAGGAATAATTTTAGTTTAGTTGTTTATTGAAGTAGTTTGAACAGAGATGAATGTACCTTTTTTTTTTATTATGTAAGTTGTTGCTCTGTTCCTCTGATCTGTTCTGATGTGAACTGTATGCACTCCCTCTACCTGTGCCGTCCCTGTCCTGTCACCTATGCCCCTACATATACAACCCAGTGCATCTAATGACTGCCACCAAGTGTCCAAAATAATACTGCAAGGTAAATCTAATAAAAAATAATGACATGCCAACAATAAACATAAATGGCTCCTACAGCTGTGTTCGGGATGTTTCTGGGCATCAGCCTTTGGGCACTGGGTGTGTAACCCCCCACACATGTGCATGCACATGCACACATCCAAGAGGAGGTTACAAAAATGGTGTATACAGCGCCGAAAAAACACAAATATAGTGAGGCGAAACTGCAAGCGGACAAAGCTCGTTCCAAAACGAGAGTGTATCTGGGGTTGGCTTTTACTTTTGGCTGCAGTATGTGATGCTGCAGGCTAGGCATGAGACAAAATGAATTACAATTCATGGTATTATCTTATAATCATCAAAATATGCTTATAACTCTAAAAATGGCACTAAAACATACTGGAATCACTTTATCTTACACTTTAAGAAACAGCTATTTGTATTGTATCACAGATGGGGCACACATCTTTTATAGTGAAAAACAAACAAACAATCTTGAATATGTTCATAAATTATAAGGTCCCCCTGCATAAATAAAGGATAAATCCATTTAAATAAATAGCAACAATGTGTGAGTTTGTTCTTTCTTACATGATAATAAAAACTAGACAGCTTTTTCAAGTCACTCGTGAAGATAGTCACAATTATCCCGATAATGGAAATTCACACGATCAACTTATTGTGAGTGTTTTTATCACAATCCGCAATAAAATCCTATATCGTCCCATCCCTACTGCAGGTGGTACACTGGGCTGTGTTCTGAAATTCACGATGAGGTGACGTGCGCTTTTGGTGTCATTGAGCCGGGGCGAGGAGCAACTTTGAATGTTGTGTTTACAAACAGTAACTTAAGCGACAATTCCTGCATAGAATACCTTTACATTTTTTTCTTTCATTAACCTACATACTAGAGCTGATCTGTTTTATCTCATCACAGTATTGATTCTTGCGAATATCTGAAGTTCTATCATTCATTGTTCTAAGTTTAATGAAGGTATTGCTAAACAGTTTGGTCCTTGTGCATAATTAAATGACTAAAGGATATTGAGCTGTTGTTGTTGTGTGTTTGTCTTTAGCTCCACACAGTTTCACAGGAGAGGACAGTGTGGAGTTCCACATCCATGGCGGTCCTGCTGTCATTACTTCCGTCTTACAGGCTCTAGGTAACATACAGATATCCTTATAAGTATGATAGAATATGATACTTCATATATTGCAGTATGCACACAATGTCATGTGATGCAGCTTCACTTTGCAGGGTGTTTATGGTATGTGTGTCACCACAGCCTTGACTACCAAAGCTGTAAGCCTGCATACAAATTCTAAACAGGAGTAACTGGTTAAGTCATGTGACTGTCCATCACTGTGACTTAAAAGGGAAAACTGACGCATGCATTTCTATTTCTAAGATACTTATAATATGCGCCTTGGCAAGCGTGGCAATCCCTCTGTGACTGACAAGTAATATTTTACTGCAGTTCTTCCACTGGCTTCCTAGGGGGCAGTATTGTATAAATTAGAAATGATAATGAAAGCTTGTCACCAGGTAAAGCAAGACTGTCACCAATCAGGAATAGTTAGATAGGAAAACATTACAGTGTTGTACATGATTAATTTTAAACTAAATGAAACATAAGGACAGTGTTGGTTAGACGTTAACCAGCCAGTAGAATTTTTAAAACCAAATATTTTCCTCCAGTTAACAGATCATGACCTCAATTTGCCGAATGATTTGTGCTCGCTGTTGTTTCCTCCTGATGAGATTTAAAATATGTTGGTGAAAACAATGAAAACTTAACCTCTTTAACCTGCACATTTGTGCCTGTTTTCATTCCAAGTGAACCCTGAGTGACACATTGACCCTTCTTTTGATCCTCCTGTGTTTGTGTGTGTTGTGTGCATGATGCATGCCCACCACCGCGTGCCTCTATTCGTTTCTTCATGTTTGTATGCTGTGTGTGTTTCTCAGGAAGCGTGCCTGGCATGAGGCCTGCTGAAGCTGGAGAGTTCACTCGGAGGGCCTTCCAAGCAGGGAAACTGGGTTTAACAGAGGTAGGTCAAGAAGAGAATGTAAAAACACACTGAGACAGATCTGTGCGGATTTGTTTACCAAGAGCCTTTCGGAGCAATTCTACGGGGTAAATGTGCAAATAAAAAGGGTCGGAAACGAATAGGGATTTCAAGTTCATGAAATGTCAACAGTGAAAATTCTCATTTACATATTTTGCTCTTTGAATACTTCTTTCATTTGGCTGTTAAACATTTATACATGGATAAAACAACTGGGCTTCTCTCCATGGTGATTTTCTTCAAGAAGCAGCCAAGTATGCAACCTTAAATATTGATAGTCTGTTCTGGATATTCTGTTTACAGTATATAACGGTATATTATGATTGAGTAAATTTCAGCAGCATACCGTAAACTGAGTATTTATTAATAGGCAATGCAAATGTGTTTTTACAATACAGTTTAATTTCTCCTGGAAATGATCAAAATTCCTCTTAAAGCCCCATCAAGGGAAAAAAAAAATTTTCCTTTGGTGAAAAATATCTTATCCTACTAATCAATGTGATAAAGAGATAAGATGTCCTTGAGAATAATTTTTCTTGGACTTCAAAGCTGAAGCACCACAACATAAATGCTGTCTTATATATAGCAGGGAACTGTAGCAGTAAACTGTACATCTTGCAGCCAGCATCATATGCTTATAAAACCATATCATCTGTTCTGTAGATAACACATCATTTAGTTAGTGATTCATACAGTTGTATTAGTGCAAGAAATAGATAAATACAAAATGTGCGTCAATCATAACTTTATAATGCTCCTTGCAGGTGGAGGGGCTCGGGGATCTGATCCATGCTGAGACAGAGGCTCAGAGGAGACAAGCTCTCAGGCAGATGTCAGGAGAGCTGGGACGCCTTTATCAGGACTGGACCCACAGACTGAAACGGGTAGGTCAATGGGTGGTACAGATACTGGTGGTGTAGACACAGTGGTTTCCAACAACGAACATAGGCAAGAGATGAGAAGAAGATATTTCCATCAGGGATGGAGCCCTTGCCTTAAAGGTGTATCCATAGACTGTATATAAGACCTGGACATAGTTACTGTGACGTCACTCATTGTTTTGTGGACTACAGTTTTGAAGCCTCAAGTTCGGCATCTTGGCCGTCACGCTCTTGTTTTTTTACAACGAGAAGTGACACGAGACGGTGGAGCTTAGTACAATCAAACACTGAATAAGACCTTTTAGGCAACCAAAATGTTACAATTAACTTTCATGAACAGTTAAAATACCCTAAAGCATACCCTGCTTTATGTTCTATTTGACTCTAAATGGGATCATAATTTACTAAATGAACATCATGCTGTATTGAAGAAGACTTGAAACTAGCGATTGAGACCATAAACTCATGTTTGCAATGTTTACTGAAGTAATAAATCAAGTGAGAAGTAGGGTCATTTTCTCATAGACTTCTATGCAATCAGACTTCTTTTTACAACCAGAGGAGTCCGTCTTGATCACTTGTCTTGTGTTTTAGATTCATCTTAGTCTCCGATGCTACAAGGTGTGAAGTTGACTTTTTTTTTCCTGCCTACTATACAAAAATATTATTTATTTATTTTTTTATGTTTAGAGTACTTTTTCCTCCGCACTATAAAGAATGAACTGATTTATTATGTTGTGTTGAAACCTGTGTGTGAAATGATCCTACAGTATCAGTTTGGCTGTTGGAAGAGAGTATACAGTATATCTGCTTCTCAGACGCTGCGCTTGCTTTTTTTCTTGACCTGAAATCAGACTTGATTTGCTGTGCTCTTCAACGTGACTTGATCTCAACCACCTTTGGACCTCGTAGTGACTCAAACCCATCCAGATCTAGTTTTTTAAAGTGACAGGTAAACAGGGGGCCTTTTAGAAATACTGTTGTTCCACCTAATTCTGAGTTAGCTTGACAGCAAGAACAAGCCGACCTCCTGGAGTTGCCCCTGGAGAGACTTTGTCCATGTTCATGTCTGACATTTCTCTGAAAACAGTGTTTTGGAAAGAACCTGTCTGTACTGTGCTGTAGGTCAGGCCTCAGTAGTTTCACACCCAAACAATACTTTTTTCTTTTTTCTTTTTTTATCACCACAGCTGTTTTTATCACCACACCGTTGATGGATTAACTTAAGGGAATCTGAGACTTCCTGTTTTCATGTTGCTGTAGCACCTGTAGCACATTACTGAGAATCAAAATACTATCTGTATGGTACATGTGTATATTTATCTTGCATTGTAAACAGGATTGGAAAAAAACAGAACAATGCAAATTGATTGAATAGATTGGCTTTAATTTCATTTCATGAGGGAAAACCCATCGTGGAGTTAAAGCTTTAGTAGGCAGAACGTTTTTGGCATCATTGGGCAAAAATTCCATAATAACCTTTCAGCATATTGTAATCAAGTGTTCTGAGAGATAACTGGACTTCTGCACCTCCTCATGGCTCTGTTTTAGACTCCGCTACTGTGAGCTGTATTGGAGAATATAGACCAGAAATCTTTCAACGCTTTAGCACCGGATGTGACCAGCCTGGTCCAGGAGATCTCCCTTGAGAAACTCTGTTAAACTGCTTGTCGGCAGCTTTCTCAGGATGGTTCCTAGAAGCAGTCCGAATGTGCCTTTTATTTTGGACTCCGACTTCTGAGAATCCTGTTAATCAGACGTATACCATCTGTATGATGCAAGGGGTCAAACCCTCATTTGACTCCCAAACAATGCAGTTGTTTTTTAACTGTTGGCTTCCCACTTTTGTGAATGGATTAAAGAGTGGGAATCTGACGCTTCCTGTTTTTGTGCAGCTATACTACTATTGTGTTTATGTTTCGCATGTCAATCAAGATACTGATCGTTGTTGTGGTGGAAACACTATAGCTTTCCCTCCTATGTATTCTACGTAGTTTCAAATGAATTTCAAAATTGTGGAAATGACGTAAAGTAGCAACATGACTTGAATTTACTGCACCTGATTTAAGATTAGTTCTGTAAAAAGACTAGAGGAAGCCATTTGAATTTTAAATGTTAGTGTTTATGTGTGTACGCTGCACAAATGTATGGGTGAACACTAAAGCTGCAATGATTAGTCCACTATTCAATTAGTTGATTGAAAAATAGTCGCCAACTATTTTGATAATCGATTAAATGTTAAAGTAATTTTTCATGAAAGAATTGTAGAAAATTCAGTTTTCAGCCTCGAATATGCAGATTTCCTGCTTTTCTGTTTTATATCATGTTACTGAATATCTTTGGGTTTTGGACTGACAAAACAAGACATTCAAAGACCTCACCTTGGACTTTGAGAAACTGGGATGGACATTTTTCACTACTGATTAATTGATCAAATTAGAAAATAGTCTGCAGATTAATCGATAATGAAAATAACCGTTAGTTGCAGCCCTAGTGAAGACTGTTAAAAAATCTTTGCATTTTGGACAGTTGTCACCTTGGGCTCTGAGAAATTATGATTTGCATTTTCACTATTTTCTTACATTTTAAAGAGTGAATAATTAAAACAATTAAGCAAAAAAATAATCAACAGATTAACCAAGAATGAAAATGATAATTAGTTATAGCGCTAAATAAAAGTAGCTATACTGCAACACCACATAAGTGAAATATGCCATTGGAAAAATAAAAATTGTCACTGATAGTGTTTTAAAACATGTGAAGATCTTTTTAATATCTTCTGACAAAATGGGTTAGGGTGCAGTCAGTAATATTTACCTTTTTTTACTTGTTTGTTTTGGCATGTTAGAATCATTTGGACTCTTAATTTTTTCCTTTGGATACGTATAGAATACTCTACACAGATATCACAGGTGGCACAGTAATATGTCCATGTTAGCAGCTGCAGCACCAGCAAGAAACTGTAGATTGGTTGCCTGTTTACTTTCACACACATTTTCTGGGCTGGCTGCCCACCTTTCAATACTTCAACATGCAAATAAACATTACAGTATAAATGGAAAATAATCAGCTTAATGTTGATTTTGATGTTTTCAGTGGGTCCAAGGTGTTAATTTCAGACACTGATCTCTCTCTCTCCTCTCTGCTCTGTGTGTCACACAGTGTCTGGCTCATGTAGAGGCCTTCATCGACTTCAGTGAGGATGAGCTCATTGAGGATGGGGTCTTAAACCAAGGTATGTGTACACTTTGTCCTCCCCTTTACTTGAGAAAAATAACCGAGCAGTCATCCCTTGGGCTTTCAGAGGGGTCTGTTTCTCTCTGAAGAGAGAGGGGTCTGACTGGCTTTCCTGTTTGGATCTTCAACTGGCCATCGTGTTTGTTTGCTGCACTGTAGGGAGAAGCCATAGACATCAAACTGCTTAAAAGACAATTTCCTTTTCGGAAGTGTGGAGAGAAGGCCAGGGGGACAGTAGAGGCATTCGTCTTGCCTTCAAAGCCAACCTGACAAGCCAACCTTACAGGAATAGTGCTGTCAGCAGCAACGTACAGTCCAACCGTGCTCACCATGTGTCACTGTGTGTGTGTCTGTGTGTGTGTGTGTGTGTGTGTGTGTGTGTGTGTGTGTGTGTGTGTGTGTGCGCGCGAGGGATGTCCCCCCCTGAGTCTGTCGCCTGCTGTCTGGCACTGGCAGAGCTCTTCAGAAGCCTCAGATGTGAAGTTTCGACACAATAAAGCCTGGGAACGATTGTTTGTTTTGGCGTCACGGAATGTGGGCTCACGCCTCAGAGTGACAAATAATAATAGACTAATTTCCAAAAATAGAAAACCTGGCATAAATACTTTCCGTTGCCACCTGAAGACATGCAGCAAATGACATGTTTTATATCTGACGTTTTCTCATGTTTTATATCATGTTATCCCACGTTGGATAAATTAATGAGCCCGTCAAGATTCTCAAGTTTAAATGTTTAAAGAAAAAGAAGGTATTGCATTGTGTTGTCAAGTGCATTTTTCCGCCTTAGTGACATGCGGAAAGAGACCATGACCCATTTTTAGTCCAGACGAACGGTGTCACCGGACAGGCCTTCACAAAATGCCCTTCACAAAGCCATGGAAGCGAAGTTAAATACGAAACCGTCGTCATGTCCTGTTCCCTTCTCTGTCTTTATCTCCCTCTCAACCCCCACAGTGGACAGATCGGTGTGTGATCTGCAAGCCGAGATGGAGCGCCACCTACAGGACGAGAGGAGGGGCGAGCGGCTACGCAGCGGAGTCCAGGTGGTCATCGCAGGAGCCACCAATGCTGGGAAAAGTAGCCTCCTTAACACACTGTGTAAGAGAACCAAGAAAACCAGCACAAACACTCACACATCACAAAGGGATTAACACAAAATATGACTAACTATCTTCTAAATACAGACCTTACTGTTGAATCATACCGCTGTCAGTTATGGTTTGGGAGAGAAGGCAAAATCTGTCATGCTATAAGAAGCATGGACTCGCAAAATTTTGTGAAATGTGTTTTATTCATTAAAATGCAAATACTATGCTCCATGCACAGCAAGTGAGAGAGACGGGATTTTGTGCAGTCTGACTTTGAAATAAAGTAGTATTTCAAACGGGGTTGACGTTATATAAAGTGACCTTCAACTCCCAACAACCAGGGTTCAGTTTTTCAGTTTATTAGTTGTTATTTTCATCAGAAGTCATTCTTCCTTTTTCCAGAATCTAGCAAAAGGTTTGATGAACGCAGCAAAAGTTGTTGATAAAACAGTCTCTCTGTAAGGTCCATTAGTATCTGTCTTGGAGCTTTCGATCAGAATGCACATCTTCCAGCAGAGTGAGTTTACCTAGTTGTCATGGATGATCAAATTTCCATTTTTCTTGGCACTTCTGTGTTGTATTTATGGAAACTCCTGCTACTAAACTACCCATGGTTCTTGTGGTTGGATTGTTTTTTCAACTGCTGTTTTATTTTCCTGTTACTGTTAGAGGAACTTAGAGAAACGTTTTCATGTGAAAGACAGGAAGGTCAAAGAAATCTATCCAATTTATTATAATAATCTCTTCATAGTGCAGGGATGTAATCTCCTAATCACCACAACACACCATCTGTGAACAGTAGATCCTGCTCTTGGCACACATGAATTACAATATTTAGACTTTTTTTGATACAGATTTCATTGCTTCCGATTTAGATTCTGGCCGTGCATCAGAGTCACAGTCTGCTTTAAATTGCAACTGATTGTGTAACAATGTTAATGAGAAATATGTTTATAAATATAGAAGTAAACACTCAATATCTTCCACATGAAACAAATTGTAAACTGTAAATCAGTAACTCTAAATCAGTTCTTCAGTTGTTTATCCACGTTTGGTGTCAACCTAATGAACTCAGTGTTTATGGTCTAAGGTTATGTTTGTTTAGGCTATTGTATCCTTAAATCATTTAGAATCACTTTATATAAACTATCCAGAGAGGGGGCTTGGCACGGTCTCCTCACAGCTTCCTATCAGAATAATAGACGTATTTATCAAACTTCAGATAAAATCCTGTTGTCATTTCCTCTTCTGATTAGTCTCCCCTGTGGCCTGGGCTCACACCCAGTCAGCATAGACAAGTATTGATGAGCTGGTAACGTTATTTGATGTGAGATACGGTCAGCTAAAATCTTGGGTAAAGAAAGGATGACAAAATATCTTCTGTTGTGTTTGCACAATGCACAACTTCAGTAGGTATCAGGTTTTCCAAAAGAGGCTGATTGATGTGTTAAAAGGTTTATATTAAAGGCCAATATTTGATTAACCAAAAAACAAACCAACGTAATGTAGGAAAAACAAGTTTAAAGCAATTTACAAATAATGAAAGCATAGTTCATCGTGGGTGGCAGACTTACAGCTATACTGTTTGGTATTTAAATCTTAAAGCTAGGGTTGGTAATGTTCTTGAAAAACAGTTTTTGTTATATTTGTTGAAATTACATACCGACGGCAATCAATAAATCAAATGCTCTGATTTAAAAACATTTTTTTTTTTTAAAAATCCGGTATCTGGACGAGTTTATTACAGTCCTGCAATAGCCACAATCATTTCATTCTGCTCAAACTACGTGATTGGATGGCCTACCTGCCAGGCAGAGACCCAGACAGAGTAAGGAAGACAGAAAGTTTTGAGAGTCAGCCTAATACGCTGTTAGTTTTGGTCTTTTCATGGGAATAAAGCTGTCTATCTTGTTTACAATAAGAAAAATATACAATATTGCCAACCTTATCCTTTAACCTTTTTATATCCACCAGGTCAAAGACCTGCAGCTATTGTGTCTCCCATTGCTGGCACCACCAGGGACGTAGTAGAGACGGCACTGGACATCGGTGGATTCCCTGTCCTCTTAAGTGACACAGCCGGCCTCAGAGAGAGCGCTGACCTGGTGGAGAGAGAGGGGGTCCGCCGTGCTCGGGAAAGGTAGGGGGAGGAAGCCCTTTTATTTTTAATATTTTATTTAGAACGTTTGAGCTACAGGATAGTAACACATGTAGAGTACATCATGTGTAGTAGTACATGTAGAGTGCTGCTTCAGCAACTGATCATGTGTGTATAATATAACACAAAACAAATTAACCCCACGACTGGAAAATGTCCTTGAAAACAAAGAAAGGAAGAAATAAGTCATTCCTTTTCCCCTTTACATCGTGCTGTATTTTTGTAATGTCTATTTAACCTCCAGAGTTTATATTATTGCTGAGCCACAGTTATAAATACGTGGGACAAACACTCTCAGGAGGTTGCGTAATGAAGAGCCTCCTTTCCTTGTTGTAGAATATTTACCATTAAGAGGTTCTTCATGTGTGGTGTAGAGAATGGACATATATGGCAATTCACTGACAGCTGCTTCCACTGTTTACACCAGGGAAGAATAGCAGTACTTGTAGCACTCGTCATCACTGCTTTATTATACAAACAGGCAAACTGACGATCAGACAAATAAGCTCCCTGGCACATACACCCAATATTAAACCAGCTTTTACTTACAGACACAGACATGTTATATGACATGGTTTGATATTAGAGCGCAGGAGGAAAAGGGTTGGTCTAACAACACACCTCAACATTGATTATTAATTAATTTATATGTGAAAGTAGAGTTTCCACCAAGTAAAAAAAGCAGTGCTTTATATACATTATAGTGTTTAACCAATACAGTGTGTTGCTCGCACACCTGATTTAAAAACTTTGATCCACAGAACAATTTTGGAAACAAATATTTGGTATAAATTATGACAATTTTCATGCCAAAAAAGACAAATGTCAATTGGTTCCCCTGGTACTTGTGTTCTTGGCAGGGGATAAAGCATCTGGCACATCAATTAGTTATTACTCATTATTAGTTGAATCACTAATTATGACCAATATCAATTTGATTTGTTAGACATTTGTGAGAATACTGTTTTCATTAAACAACAAGTATTGAATTAAAGAAATGTATTTGCAAAACCGTGGATGTGTAAATTGCTTGGTGACGCATACTGCTGGAAAATCTGATGAAAAACATCAATGAAAATCCAGATGAAGTTGTGACGACAACAATACTATTTTCAGAGCAAACGTTCTGTAATTCCTTTACTGTTTGTTTAAGTTATTTGGGCGACCTGGTGGCTCTATAGGAAGGGTGGGCAGTTTGTGTTCTACGGGGAACATTTTGCGCAGCGAGCAGGTCAGAGGCTCGTGACCTGGGTCACTACAGGAAGGACGTGGTAAGTACAAGCATCCGCCGATGCTGCTAACCACACAGTGGGACCAAGGTGCAGGAGTGTTCAAGATGAATTAATTAAAAAAATCCCCGCCATTATTCACAGTATTTGTGTGGCATACCATATTGTTTTCTGAAACAAAACAACAAAGAAGAATGCCTCTGATCTGTCAGCGGTGTGCAACCTGGAGCTGCTGCAGTTGCTGGAGACCGCTGAGTTTTAATGGTATAGTGCAGAAAACTGTTCCTTAACTATAGTGCAGCCTTTTAGACAAGAAAAGGACGGCCGGTGTGTCATAACATAACAGTAATAAGAATTCATGATATGTATAGTCGAATATCATGATATCTGTTATCAGTACACCAATCTCCTGTCTCTAGATTAGTGCCATTTGATATACAGTGTGAAGTTAAGAGTTAAAAAAAAATACAAACTTCATGACAAAATGTTGTTTTGATCATATGAATAGTTCTGAAGCTGAGGCTGCTTTCTTTTTTCCAGAGTGGAACAGGCAGATCTGACCCTGGTGGTTGTGGACTGTGCTCGTCTCCCCTCTGATACACAGCAAGCTGTAGCCTTCCTTCAAGGGCACCTCAGGAGTGTCTTGCCCAACGAGGAGCAGCCTGAGATGGGTATGATATCATGGCCTCATCTGCTCCTGCTTCACCTGAATCATCAGTGACATTTGCAACCATATTTTCAAGGCACTTCAAGCACAATAAAGTAAAAATGCATGGTACAGTTACAGTCTCTTGTAAAGTTGCAAAGTGGCAAAACTTTCCCCTTCAACAACCTCAGTTTGCTCTTTGGCTCAAGAATGCAATTTATTGTGACATCAGATGCTCACTCACAGCTTTATCATGCATATTACATGATGCCAGGCAGTAATTCAAAGACTACTGACTTGGATTACTCCAGGTAGAAATTAAGCAGTATTCCAGAGTGCGGGCTGGAAAGAGAGTTTTAAGTCATCAAGAGTAATCAAATAGAAATCTCTGTGCCTGAGAGAGTAATATTGTAATTGAGTAATTGGTGATCAACATTTTTTCTTCCTTCCTTTCTTACCACAGTATTTCCTACAGAAAGGTTTCTTGTGGTGCTGAATAAAGGTGACCTGTTGCATGAGGAGCAGAGGCTGAAGCTGGACGGGGAGCTGAGACGGGTCTCTGGACTCCCTCCTGTTTGTCTGATCTCTTGCCACACAAATGAAGGACTGCAGGACTTCCTCTCAGTGCTGCACAGCAGTGTCAAGACTCTGTGAGTTCCCACAATTTAGAATGTTTTCTTGTGCAAGAGTAGAAACTGTATGTCTCATCATATAGTATGTCATAAAAGTCACGAAAATTTCATGAAAGAAGTCGTATGTCGTATAAAAGACATAGTGTAATAAGTCATAAAAATATCAATGTCTTAGTACGAAATGGCAAAAAAGTCATATTGTAGTATATTATGTCGTAAAAATTACATTAAAAGTTATAGTATGCTATACTATAATTTTTTTTGTAATTTAATATCATAAAAAAGTCAGAGTATGCAATAATAAAGTCTAGTTAATAAAGTATGTTGGAAAATGTTATGACGAAAAGTCATAGTAAAGTATGTCAAAAATGTCATGAAAAAAAAGTCATAGTATAGGATATCAAAAAATGTCAAATAAAAAAAGCTGTAGTATAGTTTGTTGAATATTGTCACGAAAAAAAGCTGTAGTATAGTATGTCGAAAAATTTCATTTAAAAAAGTCATAGTATAGTATGTCGAAAAATTTCATGAAAAAAAGTCATAGTACACTGTCGAAAAAAATCCTGAAAAAAAGTGTCGAACAATTTCATGAAAAAATTTCATAATATAGTGTGTCGAAAAAGTCATAGTATAGTATGTCGATAAATTTCATGAAAAAAAGTCATAGTATACAAGGTCGAAAAAAATCATGAAAAAAAGTGTCGAAAAATTTCATGAAAAAACGTCAAGGTATAATATGTTGAAAAAAATGTATTAAAAAAAGTAATAGTTGACTATGTCGAAAAAAATCATGAAAAAAAGTGTCGAACAATTTCATGAAAAAATGTCATAATATAGTGTGTCGAAAAAGTCATAGTATAGTATGTCGAAAAATTTCATGAAAAAAAGTCACAGTGTATACAATGTCGAAAAAAATCCTGAAAAAAAGTGTCGAAAAACTTCATGAAAAAACGTCAAGGTATAATATGTTGAAAAATTTCATGAAAAAGTCATAGTATAGTATGTCGTAAAATTTTATTAAAAAAAGTAATAGTTGACTATGTCGAAAAACATCATGAAAAAGTGTCGAAAAAAATTCATAAAAAAGTAAATGGAGAGTATGTCGAAAAATTTCATGGAAAAAGTCATAGTATACATTGTCGGGAAAAAAAGGCAGAGTATAGTATGTCGAGAAAAAAAAGTAATTCTATAGTATGTCAAAAAAAAACATAGTATAGTTATTAGAAAAAAAGTCATAGTATACTATGTCGGGAAAAAAGTCATAGGATAGTTTGTCGAAAAAAAAGTTAAAAAGTAATTTTATTGTATGTAAAAAATAAGTAATGGTATAGCATGTCGAAAAAGTCATTGTAGGGCATGTCGAAAAAAAAGTAATTCTATGGTATGTCGGGAAAAAATGTCATAATATAATATATCGCAAAAAAAGTCATAGCATAATATGTTGAAAAAAATATCATAGTATATTATATCGAAAAAAGTCATTGTATAGTATGTCGAAGAAAAAGTGATTTATAGTATGTCGAAAAAAAATTTGTAGTGTATAGTATGTTGAAAATGTCATAAAAAAAAGTCACAGTATAGTATGTTGAAAAAAAAAGTCATAGTATAGTATGTTACCTTTGTAAAGTCCAAAATAATGAGTTTGTGGTTCATTTAGTTCTTTAACTTCCTCTCTAGGTGTGGCGACCCTCTGTCTGGTGCCCCGACCCTGACCCAAGCCCGCCACAGAGCCCACCTGCAGCAGTGTTTTGCGGCCCTGGCTCAATACCAACGGTATCGTGACATCGACCTCGCTCTGGCAGCCGAGGGTGTCCGGTTGGCTCTCACGAGTCTGGGCCGGATCACTGGACGTGTCGGGGCAGAGGAGATCCTGGATATCATCTTCAAAGACTTCTGCATTGGAAAATAGTCAGATGAGTATCAGCAAAAACATGAAATGCATGTAATATTAGTCTGCTCAGAGAGCAAGGCTGCATTCTTGTTTGGTCCCAGACTATCAGTAAAGAAAACGAGATGAAAAGGGCACTGCCCCGGCATTAGGCCAGGTTTCGAGGCACAGCAACAGTAAAACGAATAAAATTCATGTCCTGGCTGCAGGGTCACTCTACTCCCAAGACACAGAAATCTTTGTTTTCTGATGATGCTTTTCAACAGACTGAAATAGTTTTAACTTGATGACAGGTGCCTCGGAGGCCCCGTGTGCAGCACGGTGCCTCGGAGGCCCCGTGTGCAGCACAAGTGTTTGGCAAGTCTTGAGTCGTAATTTAGAAATAGCTTCTGAAAGCCTTTGATAGGTGAACATTGGGCTCTTGGGTCGCAACATAACAGCTCATTTAAAATAAATTCAGCTGCACATCTCTGCAAGGTCAAAGACTCAAAGTTTGAATGTTTACTTGTTCTGCAGGACAGTGATTTCAAGATTTGTTTTCATTTTATTACTTTAAATGTGCTGTTGCATATTATGTACGCAATTATGTGTCTTCAATGAATGTATGCATTAAATACAGGCCGATTTATTTTTATTTTTTTCTGTGATTTCACTTTGCTAGGTGTAATACATATTTTAAATTAATTCAGACTTTGATTATCACAAATCGTCCTTTTTTCGTCACATGAGCTTGGCACGGGTTACCATGGTTACACATATCCAACCGTCAAGGGGGCTCTCAGGAAGTGACGACGTGAATTACTGCTCCGGGCGTCCAAAAAGATACATACTGCTGTTTATTCACACAACAGTATGTTGAACGATAGTACACACATTGAGTATGTAGTGCATAGCATGCAATTTCAGACAAAGATGTAATAATTAAACTTTCATGGTGTCACATATCATGTTTATTTTTGTTTATAGCTTATTTTGTAAATTGTACATTTTTATTCTTATTTTATTTAACGTTTTATCTATTTCTTTGTTATTATACTGTCTGACTTGCACCAACAAAACCAAAGAAAATTCCTAGTGTATACCTCTTACACCTGGCAATAAACACCTTTCTGATTCTAATTCTGATATGACATTATGCGCTTCACGTGTTCATAACACCCTCATCACATGACATAAGTATTACGGTACCTGTTCTTGCAAAGATTGAATTGGTGAGGTCTATTTTCAACACAGTAGCTGCCGTCACATTGAGTACAAGTACGCATGGGCTCTGATTTATGCCAATGTAAACTACATTATAAGTCCATCTCCGGCCATGAAGCTCATAACATACATACAGTACAGTAGGTAGAGAAAGTCAAGAGTGACCCAGCTCCCCTGTCTGCTCTGTGGGAAAGGAACGTTTTTGGAGGCGATGCTCTTTGTACCCTTTGTTCCCTTGTCAATCTGGCCTCGATCAAATATTTATGTTTCCTTGTTGAACTCCTCACCCTTCTTCCCCAGTTGGTTTCTTCTCTCCCAGTCTCTGACGACAGTTGCCCTGCTGTACACCAGCATAACTGCCCGTCTCACTGCCTTTTTGTCTCTGCTATCTGACCTTTCCTCTTTCCGCACTGCTCTGTCAGCCCTTTTTTGTCCTCTTTCATGTTCACCCTGATTAATTACCACGCGGGTGGGGAGTTTAAGCTAAAAGCGGGACTTGCTGTCACACAAATTAGTGGTAGTAAATTTTGCAGCCTGGTTCGTCTGTGAAGTCGTTCATAAACCACAACTGTGAAAATGCGTTCGGTGGAGCTAAAGAAAAGGCCAGAGGATCATCAAAGTCAGTAGGTTTCATCCTCTAGAGAAAATGGATTTCATGGCAATCCAATAGTTGTTGGGATATTTCAGTCTGGACCAAAGTGGTGAAAAGACAGACCACAGACAAAAGTAAAAATTGCAGTGAAATGAGAGATGTGAATATATACGACCAGACCTAATTTATTAAATATGTTTTAAGATTTAATCAAATCCATTAAATATTAATAGTTTATCATAGTTATTTTTTGAGGGGTCCCCTCTTACGTGAATTAATTAATACAAAACTTTAAAGATATGAGACACGCATTGTTCCGCTCTTTTTTTTACATTTAGAACGTGACTCAACAAACGTTCGTGTCATGATTAGGTTCACAGCTGACTAATGACTAATGAGCGGTACTTTTAGCTTTCTGTCTGTCAGTTTCCTGTAGTTATGATTAATGGCTGTCCTGAGATGCGAGGTTGACGTAGCCAGGTCCAGTACAGTCCACCCTGTACCCATTTGACTAAAAGTCAGGGTGTGTGTGTGTGTGTGTTCAGGTCTATACATGGGATAGAAAACACTTCACGTTAAACAAAGGATTTCCTGAGGGCAGGAGGCAGACTGACTCACCTGTAACACTCACATCCATCAGTGCATTCAGCCTGGAAGTTTATCCTCAGGGGGTTTCTTCTGCAACATACAAGGAAACTCAGATATTTGTTATGTTTCAATGCTCATGTAATATTCCCATGTTCAATGCAAGCTTACCATAAAGACCAAACTCGTAGTTCTCAGGAATTACAAGATGCAATACGAGTAAGAAAATACAGTAAAGTTATTAAAGTTAAAGTGAAATATAACTCTTGCACACTAATTGTTATATGACTTTTTTTTGGGACATTTTTCCAACATTTTTTTCAGTCTTTTTTTCCAGCATTTTTCAGACTTCTTTCAGACTTTTTTTTATTTGTTTTTACCTTTTTCAGACATTGTTCAGACTTTTTTCAGACATTTTTCCAACTTTTTTTTAGACATTTTTTTCCAACAGTTTTCAGACATTTTTTTTGTTGTTTTTACCTTTTTCAGACATTGTTTAGACTTTTTTCCAAAAAAAATTTCCAGACATTTCAGACTTTTTTTTACGGTCATTTTCTCAGACTTTTGTTTTCCAAAATTTTTCAAACTTTTTTTTTTTTACATTGTTTTCCAGACAAGTCTTTGTGAAAACTTTTTTTTAAACGCCACAAATTTATGAACAGTTCCCTTCTGTTTTTTGTTATGATTCATCAAGGCATATCAAACATATAAAAACCTCTGAATTTCACAGTGTAGTAAATTAAACATTCAAATGAGTTGATAGAGAACATTGTGTGTAAAAAGTCATATGTATATACACATATACAATAATCATAAAACAGTTCAAAGGACACATGGCCGGTTTCCAGCTACAGTACTATATGTGCTCATGAAAGGAAAAGGAAGTAGTAAAGCTTGAGAACAGTTCATATAACAGCTACTGTACTGACCTCGTAAAATGCACCATAAAAAAGGCAATTAATAGACTTATAGTTTCAACTTTTAGTCATGATAACTAGTGCTCCATTTTCCAATGCAACATTTTTTCCCTTCTGATTTCTGACAGTTTGTAGGACTGCCAAAATCTCTGCAGATGTGATGATGTGTTTATGACGTGGTCGGTGTATGAATTGTCATACGGGCTTCGGTAGAAATTCAAACACTTGTGAATCACTAGGAAACAATGAATGTCGCTATATTTAGTATTCTGTTTATAGCAGACAAGGGCGAAGCTGATGGCCAAAGTCCTGTCCGAGTCTTTGTTGAATTTTTAATGACAGAGATGAACGAGGACAATACAGTTCAGGAGTGAGTCAGTTTTTGGTTTATTTAATTTTAATTACTACAGAATTCACAGTGAGTGACACACAATAGAAAATATTTACACCAGTGTCATGGAAATTTGTACATTTACCTTGGAAGATACCAAGGCTTTTCACAGCAGATGTTTAAACTCAAACACAAGTAAAACACAAATGACTGTTCTACTCCACGTAGAGCTAAACAAAGCATGCACAGACCAACAGTAAATATGTCATTAATAGAGTGCTGCAGGGATGACGTATTTTTGTAGGCTAACCCAGATGTTAGAATCGCACGGGTTTCCTTGGAAAAAAGCCAATAGGATTCTTCCATTGGGTTTTGGATTATTGCACAAAATAAGCTCTGCGGCAAAACACACGTTTATGATACTTAAGCCTTTTGTTTCGTAAAATAATCTTCACAAATTAACACCACTTTTATGATTTTTGAAGTGTGAATGCATTCGGCGGAAGTAAAAAGCTAATGTTATAGACATCTAACTAAGAACCCATTCAAAAAATCCTTTAACTTCCAGACGAGGGAACCGGAAGTGCTAAAATGCTAACTCATGTCTGGGTTCTAGGACTCATTCCTGCAGCACTCTATATGGACTCAAATGTATTTACAGGTTGTGTTGAATCAGGAATAAATACATGACCATTGAGAATTCTTTAAAGGCAAAATGTTGATCACTGCGGCGCCCCCCTTGTGCCTTCAGTTTTTACCAGTTCATTTCATCTCACCTGCAAAACAAAACATTGATAATCATAATTAAATATCAATAACAGCAACGAGGTGATCAGTGTCTTAAAATCTGAATACTGGAATTAATGCTGAAGCCGTTTATAGAATGAAATACTTTAAGAAGAGACAAATATGACATTGGAGGAGGAACATAGATGCACACAAGCATTGAGGAAGTGAGCTAAAGCTCTGGGTGCTGATTAGATATGTATTGCGATTTGATATTACGATTTATTGCAATTTTTGTTAACTTTTAACACTAGACCATAACTTACTAATGTTTTCCTGCAATCCAAAAATCTAAGAATAAAGACATTTCCCTCACTAATTAGTGTTATTTTCTTTTTAATTTATAAGGGACATGTAATGTTTTATACTTCTGGTGAATATAATCCAATCAATCTTATTTCCATACATGTATTTTGTATACAGTTCCCTTTGTTAACACCTTATTTTGAAAACCGGACGCAGTCACCCGTATATACTTCCTCTAACTTCGCCTAGTCCGTCGCTAGCTCCGTTCTCTTTATACATCCATGGTCAGCTCGATCGCGGCCGTTTGAATGTGATGGCTGGCTTGACTGCATGTCACGGCAATAGGATAACGTTTCCTGTCCATGACAGAGGTAGCATGCAGCTTTAGCCATGATGTCTAGCTGTGATTTTCCTGCACTGTGTGAAACCCAAAGTGTTTCCATACTTCACTGTATGTGTAGTGTTTACCACTTTGGATTTAAAATGTGGGGGTGCCGGTCGTATCTCCGCTGTTTTCTACTTTCTCATTTCAGCTCGCTGCGGTTTGTTTTGGTTGACAGATACGGAACGGATATGACGTCACGTTACTCTGACTACTACAATAAAAGCAATAACTTCCTTCTACCTCCGTATAGACTCAAATGAAACAATAATATCGATTCTGGCATTAATAAAATAATTTCAAATTCGTAAAACAAACAATTGCGACACATAGGAGAATTGATTTTTCGTCCCACCCCTTCTTAATATAAACAGTGTAATCCAGTAATCTGATTTATTCCAGTATGAAGTTTACCGTTGGAGTTTTGCTGATGACAGGTGCTCCGATAGAGGCCTGTTGGCTGGCAGCTTTAGGAACATTGGCCTGGAAAACAAATAAGATTATGTCCGTATTATTTAACATGACACACAGAGACCACATCTGTGCAGCTTTCTCTTACTGTGCACGCACATTAATAACTGTGGGGTTTGAAATGGGGCGTTTTGTGAACTTATGACTCCTTAAAAAATGTTTTTCCGTTATCTTGCCTGTCCATCCTTCCTGCTGCCCTCAATCCCTCTTTTCTGCTGAGTCTACACGCACCACCTTACCTCTGCACTGCTGTTCATATCAGTGGAGTAAATCTTATTTAAATAAATACACTCAGAAAGCCAAATACAAGCAGCTTAGATTGATGCTTTACATGAGTACAAAAATGATTATCTGTCCTGAACGAATGACGATTTGAAATCATTTGTGGGCGCTGCCTTCCCTAATTTCCTTTCATATGTCTGTACAGAGCTCAAGGCTGGTATTTATTTTACCTTGAAATTGGGCTGAGCATTGATCATTCGCTGGAGGGTCAGAAGCTCTCGGTCTCTCAGGGCCAAACTGTCTTCCTTCAGCTTCTTCTGGTCTCTCAACCGGTTCTGCTCAATCAGTAATTTCTCCACCTTAACAAAACATGCATGTGTTATTTTGAATGGAAAACAATGTTTAAAACAATGTTCCTTTTACACTCTCATGCTACTGTAAGTTCTTGTTTAAACAGATAAAACAGGAGTAGATTATCATACAATGGCAGTCTGAGTTTTATAAACATACTGAGGAAATCAGCTTGTTCCATGGATCCCCTCGGTTCCCATCTCCCTCCTACACACAAAGTTATTCTACCTGGTCATCATGGGTCTTCTGCTTGAGCTGTAGCTGCATGGCGGCCTCGGCGACCGTCTCACCACGAACGCGTTCACACTGCTGCCGGTCAGAAGTCAAATGTGAGTTTTGCACTTCCAGACGACTGGACTTGGCTTGGATCTCGGCCACCTGGAAGAAAAACAGCATTTTATTTATTTATTTATTTAGTAAATGTGATAGCCTCATCTGATGCAGTGTTTTTCTTTAAACTGTAATGGGAGAGTCACTGCTATACAATGGGCTGTGGTTGAAGAATGCATCATGCTCGACTGTACCAAATTTGTTTCCAGATGGTGCCTTTACATAATTGTACATGTTTTTGTTTACCATGAGTCTATTTCTATCCATCAATGTGTTTCTTGATGTACATTTTCCTCAACGTCACAGTGGAGAACATGAATGAAATCTACACTGAATGTCTCCCCGAGGGACACAGCACATAGGTTAATGTTGCTCTAGACCAGCCTTTGAGGGGCATGTGACGCTAATGAGTGCTAATTGTGTTTCACCCATAGAAATACAATGAGTAGAATGGATATTGAACTGTTTGCCTTGGCCAACACTGTGCATTGACCATAGAAATAGAATAAGTTTGCCCGCTGTAACAGTCACAGTTCTTGGCAACGGTACACATAACATGCCGCTGCTCTGACCATCCTGCTATGTTGATTTGAATGGGAATGTCCATTCTAGTCTCATTCTACTTCTATGGGCATAATACTATGAATTTTTCATGGCATACATGACATTTATACGACATAATACAATAATTTTTTTTGGCAGACTATACTATGACTTTTTCATGACATGACATTTTTACATATTATACTATGGCTTTTTTGATGACATACTATGATTTTATTATTAATTGTTATGACATACTATACTATGATTTTTATTACATACTATGACTTTTTTTTATGGCACATTAGACTTTTTCTGACTTTTTCTGACATACAGTACTATGACTTTTTATTGCATACAATACTATGACTTTGACATACTATAAGTACTATATTATGACTTTTATGGCATACTATTCTATAATTTTTTCATGACATAGTATACTGTGACTTTTTGACTTTTTTTGATTGACACTGTCGGAGGGGTATTAATTTAACTATATGTTTATTATTGAGGTTGTAGTTTCCAGTGGTGTTAAACTGGACTACATTGTACTGAGAAGTGTTTCTAATGTTTTACCCACCACTTTTGCTAATATTAAAATCAACTATAAATGCCTACATAACCAGACTCATAAGGTGCTCAGTGTTTTTCCCTGTTTTATATCATTATAAACTGAGTATATTTGGGTTTTGGACTGTTGGTCTGACAAGATGATGATAAAAGATGTCACCAAGCACTCTGGGTAAATGTGATTCTCAACAATTAATCAAGAAATCGAGAAAATAATTGGCTTATTAATTGACAATAAAAATAATCTTTAGAGTTGAAACAGTTCTTAATGATAAATTGGTCATACAGTCATGAATTTTCTGTTGCTGTTGTCGTCGAGTTTTATAGTAATTTAATTATATTGTGTTTTGTGCCGTTTTGTATATATTTTTTCTTGAGTTTTGTGTATTTGTATAAAGAAGAATCTAGGGATGGGCTATAAATGCTGTGGTGTGTAACGTTGGTACATGTTATATACTTCTCTATAAAAACAATTATATAATAGAATAAAATTGGTTTAGAATTTTGTGGGAAAATAATAATAAAAATGTCAAAAGTTTACAATTACCACCTGACTTCTGACAAAAGAGACAAAAGTTTAATTAGTTTATGGAGAGGTGATGTTTTTTTACCCCTCAGTGAATGTTGTATCTGAATAAAATATTGCTCTAAAGAGTAAAAAGCTACTTGCTGAGGGTTTGTTTTTGACCGTCCTGCGCTGTGCCCCTGCATCAGCAGAGACAAACGCTTTACCTCTGCTTTGACCCCGAGTTCATCACAGAGGACGTCTGTCTCTTTAGCTGTAGATTTATTATGAATGATGCAGTGGATACACTTCCTCCCTTGAGAAACTGGCTTCCCATTCAATTTGTTCTTTGGAATATTCCATCAGAGTTTAAAGGAAGGTTCGCAAGAAAGGAGTACACATTTAAGGTACTTTATTTGAGTAATTCAATTTTACTCTACTTTATTCTTCTACTCTACTACATTTGAGAGGGAATTATTGTATTTTTACTCCACTACATTTATTTGGCATCTTAAATTACGAGCTACTTTTCAGATTAAGATTTTACATAAAAAATCATAATGTGAATATCTGTATGTTTCTGTGTTGTGCTGGCTGTGAAAACAAATCTCCCTCTGGGCCAATACATCTAAATATCTCTTTCTAATACTTCTGTATTTTTACCTAAGTAGGATTTTAAATGCAGGACTTGTAGAGGATCTGAGTACGTCTTCCACCACTGCATATAAACGTATCTGTCAGTATATATTCTAGTTCCTATTAATATAAGAACTATGTAATTTTGTTGTTTCACATGAAATGAACACACTTAGAATCAAAAACTATGTTGCACACACCTTGTTTCCCACGTTGTCCAAGTACAGCTGGAACTTATTCTCCACGTCTCTGGACAGGTTGGTGCAGCTGTTTCTGATCTTCTCCATCTGCTCCTGCTGGCTGACGCAGGTGAGGTGAAAGGTCAGCTGGTTGGGAAACAGGTTGTTGATCTTGTTCAGGAAATCGCTGGTCACCATTTGTATCCCGTCCAAAGACTGAGCAAAGTCCTCTTTACACTTCCTGGTTTAAAAAATAAAATAAAAACCTTTAACGTGTTTAATCTTCATAGTTTCAGTTACACACAGGGAGCAGACGGAGAAGCAGGCAGTACCTGGTGTAGGTGGTGAGCTGCTCCTTCAGCATGGTGTTCTCCCTGCGCTGGGCGATAGCATCCTGGTGGTGTGTGTCTCGGTCTTTCAGGGCGTTGTCTCTGTCCTGGCTCAGGAACTGAACCATCTGAGTGAAGTTTGCCTCGATGAGGTTTATCATAGCTTTCTGTTGAGCGTTGAGGGTCTGCAAAGTCTTCATTTCACCTGAAGAGTTCAGTGGATCACAGGAAAACTTAAATATACAGTTATACTTCTAGTAACACTGACATGTTCTGTGTTTATTAATATTCTGGTACCATTTTCCAAGTCACCTTTTACTAAGTGTAACTGTTAATGTTTAGAAAATAATTTAGTAACGTGTTATAGATCAGTTATTAGCCATTAATAAGAAGAGTTTTTGGGTTGCCACGATGGGAAAAAAATCTGGTGAGTCACTAATAGTGAGTACACTGGTATAAATGTTAAAGAGATGAGTATGAGGGTAATAAACTATCAACTAAACCATCATTTAAATACCAGCCAGAGAGATTTTTCATAACCCAAAAGTTATTGTTGTAACTGATCTATAAAGCATTAGCAAATTATTTATTAACCATTAATTAAAATGTATAAACCCTGTATTAAGGGTACCTTATTAGAAAGTGGTACCAATATTATTTTTATTTCACTGTATCCAAAAACTATTTGCTTTACTTGCAACCATCTTGTCTTATCTTAACCACATAGACTTCAATTTTACTTTACATATGTACAGTATATTATTATTTTACTCATACATTTATCATTGCGAGAAATTTCTGACGCAGAGGATGTTCAGCAACAGAGTATTTTTTCACAATATTAAAGCACTAGACTAAATTTCCCAAAAAGTATACAGTATAGTATGGTATAGTATAGTATAGTATAGTATAGTATAGTATAGTATTATATAGTATAGTACTGGAGTGCATACCGCTGGTAGTGACCACAGGAGGGGACTGGATGGGAGGAGTGGGACGACGCGTCATCATGCTGAGTGTTACTGCACTCATTCTCTCACAGTTAGCCTAGAAATGGAAAAAATATATACATTTATTTACAGGATGATTAATTATTTGTGGGTTTTATTTTATTAACATGGTGACCAATAGTGGTGGAACGTAAGTCAGTATATTTACTCAATCACTGAATGTAATCACTGTACAAATCTGAGGTACTTTATTTTCACTTTGTACTCTATTACAATTATCTAACTGCTTTAGTTACTAGTTACTAGTTACCTTACAAATGAAGATTTTACATACAAAATTTATGAAGAGTTTATAAAGTGTGATGCTTTGTAACAGATTAGACTAGCCAACAGTTTATACAATTAGAGCTGAAACGATTAGTTGATTAATCGATTAGCCGAATGACAGAAAATCAATCGAGAAACTATTTTTAATTTTTCTCGAAATAATGCCAAACTTTTCACGTCTCCAGCGTCTCTTATCTAAGTGTTTGCTGCTTTTTTCCTTGTAATTATAATAATAAATTATGTTTTTTGTTTGTCTTATAGTTGGAAAAAACAAGCAGTGTGAAGGTAATTCTGATTTCCATTTCAAGTTTTACAAGCCAAACATTCAATCAATAGATTACTGAGAAAATAATTTATATTTTAATTTATAATAAAAACAATTATTACTTGCACCTGAACCAACTCTGACAGTAAAATCCTGCTTTTACATTAATGCATGAGTAATACTAATCTAAAAATATAACACTGTATAAAATAGTATAACCCTCACATTTTGCATTGAGTACTTTTACTTTTGATACTTTAAGTACATTTTCCTGATTATACTTAAATACTTACTTTTATTTTTACAGTGTGGTATTAGTACTTTAACTTAAGTAAAGGATCTGAATACTTCTTCCACCACTAATCACCAATAGGAAAATTAGAACAACTTACTTTACTAACTTACTTTTAACCTTCATTTGTTCTTGTTGTAGAGATTTTTTCAAAAAATTATAAATAAGTGTAAAAAATGACTTAACAGCTGCATGAAGACACCTGCTTCTCTTAGCATAACATCAAGCAAGTCATCTACTTACCAATTTATTTTTCAGTGTATGTTCTGTGTTGTTGGCATCAGTCTTCAGCTTCGCCAGCTCCGTCTCCAGAGCAGCTTTCTCAGCTGTGCGAGCTCCCAGCTGAGTTCCCAGCTCGCCTTTTTCCTTTCTCAGCTGGATGTTGTTCTCACTCAGCCTGTTGAAGCTCCGCTCCAGCTCCTTCAGAACAACAATCAGATCACTCAGCATCATCATCACAGCTCTGAACACATTATATACATACATATATAACATGTGTAAGAAATATAACAGGGGAATTTCATCAAAAGCTGTTGCAGAAATAATCCCATCTGATTCTTAAAGTAAAGTAAAATTCTTATTTTTTGTTTTTTATTGCTATAATCCTATGTATTTATATGGTTTTTATTGTAACTTGTACCTCCAACTGCCCCATGCCTTTAATATGTTTCCTTTGACTTGACTAATTATTGGTTGTCTGTTGTATGTATGGATGTATGGACTGGGAATGCTACAAATGAATTGCCCCCTTGGTGATAAATAAAGTTTTCTGAACTGAACTGTACTGAGAAACTATATCAGACACAAATTATTATTATTACTATACAGCCAAGTATTTTTATATGTTAAAGCATGTTTCAAGGGGGACCTTTAATATCTGACAAAATAAACAATTATTATACAAGAAGATATCACTGACCTCGACCCTCTTCTCCTCTGCAGACTTCTCTGGCTGTCCATAGACGAGGAAGAGCACCAGGCTGACGATGATCAGAGACTGGATCAGAGAGGAAAAGAAGAAGAGGATCCTCATGTAGTAGCCACAGCTCTTCCCTTTGGGCTTGTGCAGGGGCTCCCTGGCCTCCAGGCCAAACTTGGTCCGGGAGTAGCTGGAGCTGTACATGGCTGCTGGAGGTGAAATGGTGGCAGCTGGTTTTGGAAGATCTAAACAGGAATTATTTTCTACAAGGTCTCCGTTCAGATGTGGTCTTCTCTCCAGAGCAGGTGACCTCAAGCCTCAAGGTGAACACTGTGGAGCAGAAGTGGAAGAAAAACCAGCGGTGAGATGTTTGTTTCTCTGCCGTCTACAGCTCTGCCACACTGTCAGAAACATACAGGCAGAAATGGCACGTATGGATGGATGTAAACAATGACCCCTAGGTGTGTAAAGGGGCCATGTTTATAAATGCTGCTGGAGGCACACTTCCAGTCCATCCTGGCCCTCCCCTCTCCTCTCCTCCCTCATCGACCTCTGTCACACTTCCAGCTTCCAGCTGCACCACTGCCCAAATTCTCACTAATTTTCCTGTTGGTTGGGACAAAAGGAGATTAATGTGGCAGGAAGATGAAATATCACATGTTTTAAGACATGTAAAATACTCTTCTTCTATAATCTTAAAATTAAATCTACTCATTTAAAAATCCTGAATCTATGAATATGCAAGTATTTTTTCTTTCAGAAGTTTAACTAATGGACAAAAGGTGTCTTTTACTGTACTTAAAAGTCCATTCTCAGTGTATGTGCATTAGCGGTGGGTGGATCATTCCCCAGAATACCAATATTACTGATACAAAGTCAAAGAATCAGCGCTGCCTAGTTTGACCGTTTGGTCAGAGTTTGCGAGTGATTGACAGCTGCTCAGAGACGGCAGGCTCCAGCTCAGCTCTGATTGGTTGTTTTCCTCCGGTCTTTTAAATCTTGCAGATGCCATTAGGAGCACCGGAGAACACCGAGGCACATGATTTTTTTCAGATTACCTATCACATGCACTACTGTCAGGATATAGTGACCATTTTATAAAAATAACTTTTTTTAATCATATTTGCTCCAATTCTACCTACTGCAGCTTTAACATGCAAGTAGGATTTTAATGTTGAAGTTGATCAAGAAAGAGTTTATTTGAACTACTTTATAACAGGGCTGGGCGATATGTAAAAAATCAACATCACAATGTTTTTGACCAAATACCTCGATATCGATATTGAGACGATATTGTGGGATTGACTATTGGTGCTTTTACAAAATATTTTCAAAATGAGATTTTGGTAAAGGCAAATAATAGAACAGCTACAACAGTCAAGTTCAATAAATTATATCACTTTATTGTAATGCAGCCTTTAACCAGGAAAAGACAACACTTATGCCATATTACGATTTCCAAAATCCAAGACGATATCTAGTCCCACACCACAATATCAATATAATATTTATATACTGCCCAGCCCTTCTTTATACTAGCATACTTTTGGTCAAGGCTGGATTACCAGTCTGCAAAAACTTTTTAAAAAGAGGCAATAGGGGCCCCAAAACAATTTTTTTTGCCCTAGAGCCCCCTTATAGATTGATTCAGGGAATCAGGTATTTTAGCCTAGTTACTATAGGTGTCAGATTATTATAGTTGAGTAAAATGTACAATGTTACCCTGTGAAATGTAGTGGGGTAGAAGTCTAAAGTGAGTAATTTTCCACCACTGTCTGTACGTCACATAAAAGAAACCAGGAAATATCACCCATCAGTGCCACATTTAAATATAGCGACTACAGATTTTCTAGTCATATTCCCCTGGTGGTGGATGAACAATGTAAGCCAAGTGAGGAGTAAAAGCAGAAAATACAAAACAAAACAAAAAGAATTCCACCATATCCTGTCCCGAGCAAGCACGGAAAGGAGTCATGGCAGTGGAGGAGTGAAAGAATGAAAACAATAGGGACCTGTCATTCTTCAGGGATGAGGGAATAACAAATTCTCCCTGAAGCACAGACACACTGGATCCCCCCCGCGCCGTTATCTGCGCTGATGACGTGAGGAACAGCCGGCTCTTCTGGAGAAGTGTGTGAAAGGGGAAAGGTCCTCCGAGCCCGGGGTTTTCCTGCTCCCCATTGTCTGCCTGACAACCTGTCTCACCGGAAAATAAAGTAATTTATGAAGGCGTGTTAGAGTGACAGAAAATGAGTGACTATCAGGAGTCGGGAAAGAGATCAGATCAACTTCTGAACGAAAACAGGAAACCAAACGGTTGAAGACTGAGATAAAAACACCTCTTAAGATAACGGACCAGACACATTAGGGTGAAACAGGAAAATATATCTTTAGCATTGAAGTAATATGCATACCATAGGTGGATAACAGATAAGGTTTTCAACAGAAGCTGAGCTAGACAGAGAGACAGAGAGACAGAGAGACAGAGAGACAGAGAGACAGATAGACAGATAGACAGATAGACAGATAGACAGAGAGACAGAGAGACAGATAGACAGAGAGACAGAGAGACAGATAGACAGATAGACAGATAGACAGATAGACAGAGAGACAGAGACAGAGAGACAGAGAGACAGATACCCTCTACCCTCATGGACCACAGCAGCTTTCTGACAAGGCCTATGAATTCACATCTCTAGAGGGACTTTGCTGCCATCTCCTGACAAAAACGTAGAAAGCAAAAATATTTTTCAACATGCCTTTCTTTTAATATCCACAAACGACTTCAAAAAGCTCATCTGTACAATGTGTTTCAAGTGCAGCTAGACTGGCAGTAAGAGGGTCTTTTTTTCACAATCAATCCATCAATGCCACATCGAGATAGTTGTCAAAAGAGGTGCCGCTTCTACGTTACTGTACATTCCTTCATCGTCGAGTGACAAATGAACTAAAGATTAAAAAACAACCCCTTATAAAATAGAATACATTAAAACAGGCAACAAAAGGTGGAAATAACCAACTAAAAGGAAAGGCAATATAACAGAAGTAGTGAGCTCTGTGATACAGTACGTCATATTACAGTTTGTCTCAAGCTATCAAAAGAGGCTCGCACTGATTTCACCCTTTAAGACTTAAAGACAGATCAGTGGTTTGAAAGATTTGAAAGAAAAATCAAACACTAAGGGATTGCGTTTAACAAAATCTGATGCTTTAACCATCTTCCTTTCTTCATCTTCTCCTTCTACTTGTGTCCTGCTCCTGAACTCGCTGACATCCACTTCATCCCCAGGACACCTCCAGCAGTTTTACGGCTAACGACCGTCATTTTATTACTTCCGCAGCTTAAAACAATCAATGATTCATTTGTTCTTCTATGGAAACACAATGACTGAGTTAACAGTAACCTGCTGAGACACTCGTTTCTTTAGAGCTACGCCTGGTTTTCACAAATATTCTTACAAATTATTGCTCTAAAGCAGTTAATGGAAAAAAACAACCCTCAGTAATAAGGCTTACTTGGAAACCCCCTGCACCTTTCTGATAAACTACAGTGTGTGAATTTCACAGAGCAGCAGGGCTTCATGAGTGTGCCCTATTTCACACCGTTGCCTCAATGTCCTGGGGGTCTTCCCCCTCCAGCAGGCTGTAAGACGCGTGGCTCTGGAAAGGTCTTTGTAAAGGGTGAGCCAGAAGTTTGGCCATGCAGTTATGCAGCTCGATGGCGGGTCCACTCAGGGAAACCTCGAAGCGGTAGCACATGCCCTTTGAGTCCAGGTTGCAGAAAGAGGCGTAGTTATCCTGGAGAAAGAAAACATACCACTACAATTAAATTGAACACAGAGACGCCTCACATAACAAATCACTATCTAACCCCTGCACATAGTTGAAATGCAGCACCAGGGATATATGCAGATTAAATCGTTGTGTGAAATCTGTTCTATTAAATGGGTTTTTACACAACATCCCTCCACACTCTTCAGACATAGTAAGATGGACAGAAGCACTTAAATGAATTCACCACAAATACAGGAAGGGACGGAGCCCCCCTGAGGCTTCACGGTGGGAATTTTTGAACTTCATGATCTACTTTGTGTTCCCCCTGATCCATAAGAAGTGTATTAAACTATGTTTGATTTTCTCTGAGATATACGAGTATCGCGATATTATGTTTTTCGATACTGTATCGATTCTCCAAAACGCTGAATCGATTTTTAATTAATCTTTTAAAAATCCAACGGCCTGCTGGCGGATTCGGCTGCTATTCTGTTTTTCGGAGGTTGTAGCGGGCTCAGTTTTAAAGCTAGATTGAAGGTAGTGGTATCATATGAAATTAGAAAACTTAAAAGAAACCATTGGTACAATCAGACTTCTTTTTGCAACCAGAGGAGTCACCCCCTGTTAGTTATTATAAAGAATAAAAGTTTAAGGCACTTCCACATTGGCTTAATTTCTCAGACCCGGAGGTTGTCGCCTGATCAGGGGGAAGACAAATCGTATATTGTGTGGTAACAGGAAATATTGCAAGGGAATGCAAAAGTATTTCAGAAAAAAAATCCCACTTTGACCTTTCAGGGGCTCCTTAGGAAGGTTTCTCAAACAGCCCAGACACAGGTTAGTCTTGATACAGTACCAGATGTGCAACTGAAGTTTTTCTGTGCTACTGAAATACACTTAATGATACACCACAGCAAACAAACTTGAGACAAACTACAGCACACATCCTGGTACACAATCAAAACGGATCATTGTGTTTTCATCAGCTGATCCACTCACCCTCCAGCTGGTCTCGTCCCCCTGCTCCTCCACCCCGTTGTGCAGGTAGACCACATCAAAGAAAAAATATGGAGACTGCAGCATTTTCTGTGGAAGAACACAAGAACAAGAAACACCTTCACTTCAATGTATAGTTAATGTCAGGAGGGAGGGAAATCTAATTCAGACTACAAAGAAACAAATGTACCAACTCAAGTACAGCCTGGAAGAGGGATAACGCAGCAGTTGTCCTACTTACACTAACAGCCTCTGAAGGGTTGAACTGAAGCTGTCCTGCATGGCGGCTGTAGATGAGCACAGTCCGCACCACATATGGAGGAGGGACGGTCTGAACATTGTCCATCGACGGCAGCTCAATCTTCTGACGACTACGACGACAACAGAAGAAGAGATGACCTTCAGTAAACACTTCTATGTAACGTTTAATGTATTTTAAGAGACTACGGCTGCAACTAAAGAGTATTTTCATTGTCAATTAATCTGTCGATTATTTTCTTGATTAATCAATTAGTTGTTTGGCGAAAAAAGTTGATCAGTGTTTTCCAAAACCTAAGATGACGTCCTCAATGTCTTGTTTTGTCCACAACTCAAAGATATTCTGTTTATTGTCATAGAGGAGTAAAGAAACCAGAAAATATTCATATTTAAAAAGCTGGAATCAGAGAATTTTGACTTTTTTTTCTTTAAAAAAAAATACTCAAACCAATTAATTATCAAAATAGTTGGCGATTAATTTAAAAGTTGATAACAAATCGATTAATCAATTAATCAATTAATCAATTAATCGTTGCAGCTCTATAAGAGGCCAAAAAGGTTTAGAGTCAGACAGTACTTACATTACATTAAGAAGATCTTCAAGGTCTACAGATGACAGTTAAGGTTAAAACTAGAATTTATTTAATGTCCTATATTTAATTTATTTCATAGCTGGAAATTTATTTTCATGGTTTAAGAGTCAGTTTTGAATGAAAGGATACTGAAGGTCTCGCACACATTGGTCTCAAGGTCATACAGACAGCTGCACAGCTCCCTGGGGTCGGAGGTGAAGCCTGACAACTACAGAAATAATGAGAAGAGGAAAAAGAAAAGACAATATTCATAAACATGTTGCACTGATACATTACATAAAGATTCAGATTAAAACAATCATGTACTAACCCACAGAGCGTCATCATTGACTACTACCAAGGCAAACTCATGGCGTTTGTCAATCTTGTGTTTAGTTCTGACAAACATCTCAATCATCTTCTGGGATATGTTCAGGGCGTTCGTTTTAGACCTAAATGGAAAGGCAGTTAAATTAGGCAGTGATGACAAATGAAATACGAACACTAAGGAATAAGGGTTTACTTTGCTGTAACTTACCCGTTAAAAGACTCCAACTTGGACAAAGACATCTCCTCGGAAAGGTCTAAGCAGATGATCTGCAATGAGGAACACCAGATAGAATAAGCCTTAAGGTGAAAGTAAGACTTCATTTTCATGTTAAGAACTGTAATGTAGGCCTACCACTTTCTCTGGACAGTTGACACGAGGAACTCTGAGCTGGTACTCTGCTGGTGGAGGGATGGGGGTTGTCAATGCGGGCTGCTGCAGTGTGGGCTTCGGCCTCTCTTTGGCTGCAACAACAGCGGTGGATATTGGCACCGTGGCACTGGCTGCAGCCGCTGCAGCCGCTGCAGCTGCAGCTGCAACTGCAACAGGAGCTACGGTCTGAGCTGCAGCTGCTGAGACGGTTGTGGTGGTGGAGCTGGGAGGACTGTCGCTGGTTGAAGCCTCGCCCTCGCCCTCAACACGACTTCCCACAGCGGGCTGAGGTATGTTGGGGTTACTGTTTCCTCCGAGGCTGCCCGTGCTGCTGCGACGGTCCTCCGCACCTTCAGGGTTTGAGCGTGTCCGAGGCCGCAGCTCCACCAGATGCTCCTCTCCATCTGCTGGACCCGGCTCTGGCGTCTCCATGGATACAGAGGTTACTAAGGAAGTGGAGATGATGAGTGTGGATGTTAGTTTAGACATGAAGAGAAACTATTATTACATTTGTAGCCAGAATTCCCCTTACATTTACCTGTGGTTGACATCCACTGGTATTAAAATGTCAATACAATACAAATTCACCAAGTGGTCTTTATACCTGACTCTCTAAAAATACCAGCAACAATTGAAAGTACAAGAAAACTGTCTGTAAAATCCCAAAACAATCAAGACAAGAGCTACTCTCGGCCACGAGAAATCTGGGTGTTACCCAGTTCCCAGTAACTTGAGTCTAGAGCAACATGTAAAGAAAGTAGTCCAGTCGTGTTTTTAAGAAATATCTCTAAAATTCAATCAGTTCTCTCTTTCAAAAACACAGAGAAAATGATACATGCCCTGATATCATCTCGTCTCGATTACTGTAATGCCTTGTACACCTGCTTAAACAATCGAGGAGCAGAGCTGCTCCAAATAGTTCAGAACTCTGCAGCTAGACTGCTGATCAAAACCAAACGATTCTCTCACATTACACCAATTCTGGCTTCACTTCATTGGCTCCCAGTCTCTTTTAGAATTGATATTAAAGTGTTTTTAATCACATATAAAGCTCTGAATGACCTGGCACCGGAGTATGTAACTGAGCTTCTCACACGGTACTGTCCAAACAGGCCCCTCAGGTCTGCCAGTCTGGGTCTTTTAACTGTTCCAAAGACCAGATTGAAAACAAAAGGGTATCGAGCTTTTGCAGTACCGGCTCCCCGACTCTGGAACAGTCTTCCAATGAGCATTAGATCAGCAGACTCTGTCACGACTTTTAGATCCAGTCTTAAAACTCACTTTTATAGAATGGCTTTTCCAATCAGCTGAGTCTTTTGTATGCTGATGTGTATGTATGTGCATATGTAATTGTATGAATATGTATATGCTTGTTTCTTTATTTTCCAATTCTATTATATTATTATTATTATTATTATCTTATTATATTTATTGTTTTTTAATTATTTATGTTTCATTGTATTCTGCTGTGATGTGAATTTCCTTGGAAAGCACTTTGTGCTTTGGGCTTGAAAAGTGCTCTACAAATAAAATTCTTATTTATTATTATTATTACTTTAAAAGTTCAACACAGATCTTACAATGGCCACTAGAAAATAGTATTATCCCCACTTTCTATACCAACTTTAAGATCATGCCAGTAACACAATACAGCTGCGATTCTGTCTATGAACCAAAAGTGCAGTGTGTAACTAACCGGGAAAACAAACACTGGGGTGTTTTATCTTAACAGGATGGAGAGAGTACTTAGAAATGCATCAAATAATGCGTCCAGAGAGCCTGACAGTGAGCTCCACAGTGAGTCCCACAGTGAGCTCCACAGTGAGCCCCACAGTGAGCCCCAGTGAGCCCCACAGTGAGCCCCACAGTGAGCTCCACAGTGAGCCCCACAGTGAGCCCCAGTGAGCCCCACAGTGAGCCCCAGTGAGCCCCACAGTGAGCCCCACAGTGAGCTCCACAGTGAGCTCCACAGTGAGCCCCACAGTGAGCTCCACAGTGAGCCCCAGTGAGCCCCACAGTGAGCTCCACGGTGAGCCCCACGGTGAGCCCCACAGTGAGCTCCACAGTGAGCCCCAGTGAGCCCCACGGTGAGCCCCACAGTGAGCTCCACAGTGAGCCCCACAGTGAGCTCCACAGTGAGCCCCACAGTGAGCTCCACAGTGAGCCCCACAGTGAGCCCCACAGTGAGTCCCACAGTGAGCCCCAGTGAGCCCCACAGTGAGCCCCAGTGAGCCCCACAGTGAGCCCCACAGTGAGCTCCACAGTGAGCTCCACAGTGAGCCCCACAGTGAGCCCCAGTGAGCCCCACAGTGAGCTCCACGGTGAGCCCCACGGTGAGCCCCACAGTGAGCCCCAGTGAGCCCCACGGTGAGCCCCACAGTGAGCTCCACAGTGAGCCCCACAGTGAGCCCCACAGTGAGCTCCACAGTGAGCCCCAGTGAGCCCCACGGTGAGCCCCACAGTGAGCTCCACAGTGAGCCCCACAGTGAGCCACAGTGAGTCCCACAGTGAGCTCCACAGTGAGCCCCACAGTGAGCTCCACAGTGAGCCCCAGTGAGCTCCACAGTGAGCCCCACAGTGAGCCTGACAGTGAGCCCCACAGTGAGCTCCACAGTGAGCCCCACAGTGAGCCCCACGGTGAGTCCACGCAGCTCAACAACAACACACGTGATGTTTGATTACAGCTAGCAGTAGAAATCAGAGCAAAGCGGACGAGTAGAGACGTATATTACATGTTTTATGTTAAAATGTTCAGGAAGACTTACGTGATAAGCAACTGCGAAACTTCTAAGATTCAAATAAAGAGAAACTCATTGATAAAAATTGCTAAATATGTCAACAACGAGCTAACAACCTGACGTTTGTTTGGATCGGACAACTTCCTGACCGGAAATGATCAAAACCGGAACTGCCGGAAGTGTCGTTGCATTATGGGTAATGGAGTTTAATGAGGAGGATACATTTTTCTGCTTTTTTTCCTTCCTCTTTTCCTTTGTGGGGATTGTGGTGGTGATTATAGTCTTAACTAAAGGATTAAATATTTTAAAAAATAAAGTTATCCATGAATGCTAATATATTTTGTTTTTTTGTAATTTCCACATCTTTATGCTGTAAATATGTATTGCTTTCTGTCCCTTACAAAAAAGTATACTATTACTACAGGATATGGGATCCATTGATCACTTATATAGAATCTTTTTAACCTGTCTAGGGTATTTACTGAATTATTAATTATTATTATTAATAATAATAATAATAATAATAATAATAATAATGATAAGTTTTCTTTTTTTTTCTCTACATTTATTTAATTTATTTATTTATTTAAGGTTTCTATCTTACCACCATGAACTATACTGCTGTAGTACTTATTATTTTTAATTCTAACTAACTAATTAAATTATTTAAAAAATGATCTTTATGTTATTTTTTCTGTAACTTTACCTCTAGGGGTGGGAAGAAGGCTGGTCCTGTCTCTGTGTGGGAGTGGGAGGCGATGTGTATGTGTGTATTTATGTATGTACATATTAAATGTTAAATGTAAGATATCATTTATTTATTTATTTCTATTATGGCACCGGTGTTATGTTTTGTTATGCTATGTTTGGAAAAAAAGGAATAATAAAAAGAATTTTCCCCCAAAAAAAAAAAAGAAGTATACTTCAAGTTTATTTTATGATGGAAGCTTATAAAGTTCAAGTATAATCCCAAGTATACTTTATGTAATAAGTACACTAATATCAGTGAACTAGTAGTATACTTGTAAGTGTACTACTTCAATACGTCTTGGGACTAAATTGGCCCACTTTAAATGTAAGAGTAGTAAACTTTGAGTACACAACTAGTTTACATCCAAGATGTAATTTTTTACTGCAACTATAATATGAACTATACTATACTATACAGGTATACTGTTAGTTTACTAGTTATATACTTGTAGCCCAAAGTACAAATACTCTCAGTAAACTACTAGTTTAGTAGTTTTTACTGCAAGTATACTTGTACGTTTTCTTTAAGTTAACTTATAGTACTTAAGTTTTTCTGTATACTTTTCAGTATAAGCCAAGTATACTTGGACTTTTTTTATACTTGCCAAGTACACTTAGATTTTTCTGTATACTTGTCAAGTATACTTAAGTATGATTTTGTTAAGTTCATCTCTGATAAGTACATAAAAAGTAATCTGAAAGCATACTGTGGTGGCAGTTTCTGTTAAAACAAGACACAAACCAACGTAACAACTTGTCTTTCAGTGAATTTAATAAAAAGGCATACATTAATAACTAAAACATCTGCAGATGGACTGCAGATGGACTCACGAGCACAGCCACCTGTTGTGGACTGTGGCAAGTGAGCCCCGAATACAAAGAGTAGTCAGTATTTATACATTTAAAGCATAACACGAAGATAAGTGCAAAGAAGAAAAGAAGAGAAGGATAGAAAGTATATCAATGCGTCAGCACACAGCAGACAACAGAGCATCACAAGACATAACAAGTATTTCAGCAATCTGTTGTTTGCAGTTACAGAGAACTAAAATGTCAGGTCACTATCCTATGGTGACGAAGTTGAACATGTGAGGCCCTGAGATTATCTAAAGGTACAGTGTTAAACTGCAGATATGAAAATTGCCATTACAATACTCTCTTATTTTAAGTTTTAATAATAGCATAGTTGAATAAACTTATTTTTTGTAAGGGGTAACATTTTCCACTGCATAATGTAGTCTGCATTACTTGATATACAAAAAAAGTATTGTGTGGTGAATTAAATCCGTACATTAAGTGGGAACTGTTGTTGAATATATGATCTTGTATAATTCATGTTTGGTTTAATGCTTTCAGTGTATGTATATTAATACAGTTGAAATGGTCTTTGCAGTAAACAGAGATAAACACAATTTAACACGTTTCTTAAGTCAGTGTCACGGTCCAAACTGACCAAACTTCATGCATTTTTCTAATTACACAACATCATAGTACGTATATTTGCAGAGCAGCTACAGTATCAAGAGCTTACTCATAGAGTGGACTATAGAAAAGGCTTGGAAGCTAAATGTGGACAAAACAGGAAAGGACACAAAGTCACAGGGAATGGGTGGGGATGACTTTCTGAGTGTTTTCCACTTACTTCACTCATCACGCTAAACACTGTTGGGCAGACATGCAGAGAGCAGACCGCAGCAGTGACTGACTAACTATTGGAAAATATAATAACACAAAAACAGCAGGACCGAAGAAAAACATCCTCTCATTTTGTTAAATGCTTAATTGTAGGCAGTGGAGAGCAACAACAGGAACTAAATCACTGCTGCAGACATCAGGATCAAGAAGTATGGAGGTATGTTATGATGAAAGTGAAAATATGTCACGTATCATACTGCGTGTTGCATGACTTGGAGCGTTATATGTTTACTGGGTAAAATTGACATAAGAATGTAGAGTACTTCAAACTCGTCATCTGTGAAATGGCTGGCTAAGATGACGCACTTTGTCCTTAAACAAGATCTACAAAGTGAATGATTATACAGAATTACAGCAGCTCATGAAACCTGATTTGACCATTGTGAATTATAAGCAGAATGTTTAATGTTTATATGAGTGATATCCTTCCAACATGCCACGTTCAAATACTCTGGTGAATTTGAGACTGCCAAAAAAAAATGTAAATGTGAGTGTTTAGCTGGTGACCTATCCAGGGTGTTTCTTTGCTTTTTGCCCAGTGTATGCTTGAATACCCTTCCTGTGACTCTGAATAGGAAGAGGTGGGTATTGTGGATGTATTACCGGCTGGATAAGGAATTTAAAGTATGTCGCCAACTATCGCCTGCACAATATATAAAGATAGGCATTGCAAATTGTATAATTTCGGCATATTTAAATATAAGGTATTAAGGTATAAGGTAAATAAAAGGTATTATATCTACTTAATAGAGAAACACTTTGATCTAATTTAATTAAGCTTACATTCTTTGTGCACAACAAAAGATGTTTTGGTCCACAAATATTTGCTACACAGGAAGTTGGATCTCAGGATGTTTTAGTTTCCCCCTTTTCCGCTGCTCAAAACAATAGCCACTCAACAGTGCAGCAATAATGTCTGGTTCAAGAGCATGACACATTATTTTGCTAAGTTTAATTATGAGCCACTCTTCAATGGAAGATTATTATTAACAGGCAGCAAGAACATACACATTATGTGTTTTTTATTGGTAAACAAGTAGAACTGAAGGGGAAAAATAAGAAATTTGTCAGTAAAAGCTAAATTAATGATTCAGATAAAGTAAATAAATCTAACAATCCAAATACAACTTGACGTGTCTGCAGGATTCCTGTTTGGTCCGATGTGACAGCCTGGACGCTGGGTCAGGGTGTGACAGGGAGGTGATGACCCCCATCGACCATATGACCTTTGACCCTGAGGGCTCTGACCCCACGGCCAACGTGGAGCCTTCACCAGCAGAACTGGCTCAGTGTGAGGCTGAAGTGGGCACGCTGCTCAGCATCATTGCTGAACTGAACAAAAAGATGGGTTCATTAAAGGCACCAAGGTAACGTCAGTGAAGAGGGTAATTAGATAGGAAACTGAAGCACTGATACGAGCCAGAAAATTGATCTGAATGAATTTTGGTTCCCTTCAAATACATATTTTGGTGGACCTGTGTTTTGTTTGTTCTTACACGTTTTATCATCAATAATCAAATATAAACACAGTATTTATGAGCAAAAATGTTAATGCTGCTGGTGTTCTGCAGTGAACCAGACCTGAGACCGCCAGGACCATCCAGGCCTCTGGTTCCAGACCTCCTGTCCCACAGGCTGACCAGAAGCAGCCCAGAGAGGAACACCGCTGCCACATCTAAACCTTCACTGACTGACCGAGGTTGGCACCGACACAACTAACATAACTTTGTTTTTAATCTGTGGAACAAATCTTTTGTATGTTTTGCACCTGTACTGCGCGTAGCTGATCTTTCCTCCAACCAGGTCGGACAATAACTTGTGTCCAAAAGAACAATTGATGTATTATTTAAATTTTAAATAGTTACAATGTAGTACACAGTAAGCTAAAAAAGAAAAGAAAGAAAGAAACTATTCTATTATTTCTAGTCTGGTAGGATATAAAACTTTACTAATACTAATACACTGTACAGAGAAAGTATTTTTTCCAATTATTTGAGAAGTCTCAGTAGCTTTTTTGTTCGGTGCTATCATAGAAACAGAGTCAAAGAGATATTGTAGTTCAACACAAAACTGACGGATATTAGGAGTGATCTGAAGAACTCTAAACTCATGGATGTGATATTTGCCAACAAGACAAATAAGTTTGAGAGCATTGTTCACAGATTGTGAGCCTATATTACAATCCAGAAACAACAACACCAACCATGTCTTATAATATTGGTGTCAATCTATTAAAACTTAGATAAAACTTCAACTTCAGTCCAGAACTATTGAAGAGTAAGTACGCTCATAGAATAAGAAATGTATTAAATTTCTGTTTTACAGAAAGAACATACTCAAGAAATATCTGCTTTAAATGTATGTAATAATTTATTACACGGGAAGTATCTATGCAATATTTTCATGTGAACTTCTTTTATTTTAATTGGAATGAGGAATTTATTAGGGTCTGACTAAGATTTCTGGAAAAGTTAGTTTCCATGAAAAAGTAGATTTTGAAAAAAACAAAAAACTCTGAACTGACGTCAGTATTTTTCTGATATGCTGATTATTATGATCAGATAGGTCTTGGTCTCCCACCAATTAAGAGCTTGGAAATTACTCCGCTCAATGGGCCATATAACAATGCCCTTTTGATGAGAAACAGAAACTTTGGTGTTATACTCTTTATAACATTGTTTATATTCTTTGAGAAATATTCATACCCTTATAAGACTTCATATTCATAGAAGTTACCTCTATCAGTAAGTACATCTAAAACAAAGATTACACCCTTATCAATCCATTCTTTTAGACTTTATTTTTCTGCCTCTCACTTTTTCCAACATGATTAACTGCACCTCTACTTTTCCTCCACTAGGAAGCGGTGGTGTGGTGTGGACTAAACTCCAGCAGGTTTTATCATCAGTGGAGGACTCCATCAGCTGTAAAAGGTCCTGGGCTGCCCCCATCACAGCTTCTGACCAAGACAAGCACCGAGAGCATCTGAGAGCAGCCCAGGAGAGCTGGATTAAGGCCACTCAGGTATTTACACTGTAATAAACTCTCGTGAATCCTTGACTCATTTGAATTGTTGTTATTAAAGCTGCACATTCCAACAAAAACTAAAAGGATTACTGACAATATTTGCAAAACCAGCTTTCGCTAATCTCTAATTTAAAATACTATTAATTCCAAATGTGCCGTAAAGAGGTCAATCATTGCCGTGTCTGTCTGAATTTTACCAATTTAGGAGAAAAACATGTCATTGTGCAGGCTATCTTTAGACTCCCAACGGCCCCTTTAGTAATTTTGGCTCACCGGTTACAGATGGTGGAGGAGATGGAAACAGAGTTTGGGATTTCCTGCCCCTCAGGCCTGCCAAAGGACCTGTATCAGGAGGACATCCTCGACCTGGAGAAGCGAGACTTTGCTCTCAGAAGCACCTTGCAGAGTCACAAGGAGGAGCTGGAGAGAGCACAGAGCACCTTCAGCCTGATGGAAGAGGAGAAGAACAAGGTAGAGGAGAAGGTTTTATTTATGATGGGAGTAAGGCAACATATACAAATGCTAGAATCAATTTAAGAAGTGTGAGTACATAAATACTATACACATTTGGTAATTCATCACAATTCATGAGTTCAAAAAAGAAATGTAGCTGCCCTTCTTCTCTGGTCTTTCAGCTGGTTGGTCTCCATAAAGCCTTGAGGTCAGGCAGTCGCTCTCCTTCATACCGGCCCACTTCAGGCGCTCTCAGTCCAGACTGGGCCTCTCCTCCCTTCCCTGGTTCACCGTTACTCCACAGAAGAGCAGCCAGAGCTGTGACACCTCTGTCGCTGGGTGGGGACGGTTCTCCAGTGGGCTCTGTTAACTCATGCAGTCCTTGTCCAAGTCCCATCAGCCTGGAGTCAGAGACAGAACGACTGAACAGGTGAGTCTGAGGAGGAGCTGCTCAGGATGTCAACTACAATCAGCTACAGCACACTGTCAACACTTATATTACATTTATTGAATAGTTTTGGTCCAGTGACCTTTGTCAGGCATCAGTGTTATCAGTCATTATAAGTGTCATAGACGTGGGTAAATAGTGGCCTACCACACCTACTATGTTGTAAAGAAAAGCAAAACTTAAAAGCAACACGTTCCAACACGTAAAACTGAATGAAACGTTACGTTTTGAACACAAACAAAACAGCTTCTTTAGGTTTAGGCAACAAAACAACTTTGTTAAGTTTAGGGGAAAAGATTGTGTTTTGGCTTAAAATAACTACGAGTCTCACGCTTTCTATACTACAGCGCCTGACTTCTGCTTTTACTCCTGTCATATTACTACGGTCATTAGAGGTCACTGTTGTCTCCTTTTAATCCTTCTTTCAGTGAATAGCATGTGAATCGATGATAAAAAACCTACTAGTGGGTATAGCAGGCCCCTTTTGACCAGTGAACAACTCCGGGTCTGAAAAGTGAAGCCAATGCTGAAGAGCCTTAAACTTGCATTCTTTCTAACAGCCAGCAGGGGGCGACTCCTCTGGTTGCAAAAAGAAGTCTGATTGTATAGAAGTCTATGAGAAAATGAACCTACTTTTCACTTGATTTATTACCTCAGTAAACATTGTAAACATGAGTTTATGGTCTCAGTCGCTAGTTTCAAGTCTTCTTCAATACAGCATGATGTTCATTTAGTAAATTATGGTCCCATTTAGAGTCAAATAGACCATAAAGCAGGGTATGCTTTAGGGCATGGCTACCTCGTGATTGACAGGTCGCTACCACGGCGTTGTCGGGTCTGGGAGTTGACTGTGTTTACGTCTTGGAACTTTAACCCTTTCACAGTGTGTTTTCAGTTCATCAAAGTTAATTGGTTGCCTGAAAATATTGAATTCAGCGTTCGGTTGTACTTAGCTCCACCGTTTCGTGTCACAATAACCAAGATGGCGACAGCCAAAAACCAAGATTGCGATGGCCAAAAAGCTGAACTCGAGGCTTCAAAACAGCAGTCGACAAACCAATGGGTGACGTCACGGTGACCACGTCCACTTCTTATGTGCAGTCTATGCTTCTGACCCACATCTATGAGGTTTATAACCACTGATAACACATTCTTCCAATAAAGAAGCTTTATTATTTGTATAATTCATTTCCTTCTCTTCCTCTGCCTCATTATTCCAGGTGCATTGAGAGGCTGAGGTCCAGAAATGAACGTCTGACTGCAGCTCTGGAGCGAAGGAAGGGAGAGTCAGAACTGATCAGTATTACACTAAACAGACTGGAGGCTGACTGCTCTGCCCTGCAGATGGCTCTCAGATACTGGTACACACATGAAACACAGCTAACACACACATACAAAAGCCGTTCAAGGACATTCAAAATAATGAATGTGTACAGGTCAGCAATCTAACAGTATTAAAGCTGAAGTAGAAGAGATTGGAGCAAATATGATTAAGAAAGGTTATTTTTATAAAACGGTTGCTAGTAGTACATGAAACAGGTAACCTGAAAAAAATCATGTGCCTCTGTGTCCTCCGGTGCTCCTAACGGCATCTGCAAGATTTCACAAACCGGAGGAAAACAAACAGTAAGAGCTGATCTGAACTCCGACCAAACAGTCAAATTAGGAAGCGCTGATCAAATATGAATCAATATTATGTTACGTTAATGCCTATTTCTCGCCTCAAATGTTTTCAGAAACATCTTGTAGTGTACGGTTTAGCTGTAAAATGAGAAAGTTTGTGACGCCGCCGCCATTGTGAAATCTGGTGAAGGAACGCCAAGTTCTGGTCACATGACCGGAGCACAGCCAATGGGAACACTTTCTCAATGAAATGACCTGTGATTGGTCAAAGTAGATTTTTTAAAGTCTGAAAACAGAGCCATGAGGTGGTGCAGAAGTCAAATTTTCTCTCAGAACACTTGAATTACAATATGCTGAAAGGTTATTATGGAATTTTTTGCCCAATGATGCCAAAAATATACTGCCTACTGCCACTTTAATTGAGGTTCTTCTCATGTACTGAGGTCGTATTTTGTCTTTGTGGTTGTGATTGACAGTGAGGAGTGTGAAGAGGCCTACAGCGAGCTGCTGTCACTTCATGACGCCAAGAAGCAGCAAAGCATTCCTCTGCAGACAGACTCAGCAGGTGTTTGAATACCGTGTTTTAATACTGCTTACAACTCAGTGCACTTATATACACAGTAGGTATGCATGTCATTCACACACACAAACACACAAAACACACAGTCAAGGCTCACAGTTTTTCCTCTCATCAGAGGCAGTGGGTGACAGGCAGCAGCCCGACAGTCCATCAGCTCAGCTCATGAAAATGGGAACTGAAGAGCTGTCCACCTCCTTCTCAGCAGCAGGAGTCACAGAGGAGACGGAAACACAGAGTCACACAGGGCAGAGGTGACGTTTTAAAGTGCTCTTTGTACATTCAAGCGCAGTAATAGGAGTGGGTAGAAAGGAAAATGTCTCTCAATGTTGACAGACTGAAATTGCAAATAGAAAGGATAACATTTTTACAAATCATTCTGTCCCGCCACCAAAGCTCTACATGCTATTAACTGTATGTTTCAAAAGCTATCTGGTATGACTCAATGAAGTGTGGCAATAATAAAGAACTTCTGAATTAATAAAGGGCCACTTCTTGGACCACGTTTGTGTCAGGTCACTCACTATCTGTAACTCCACAGGACACCTGAGCTGGTGGAGCGAGAGGCGTTTCTCCGTCAGCAAATTGAGCGCCTGAAGAGGGATCGGGCCGCCATTTGTCTACCTAAGCCGAGCCCAGGAGTCGAGGGCAAAATGAGCCCCGAAACTGGTCACCTGGCTGGACCAAGAGGGGGACATGTGACTAAAGATAACGCCAAACCTCCTGATACCAAGAAAGAGAAGGGTTCCCTCTTCTATGAACTCATCTCTGTCAGGGTAGGAGCTGTGTCCTGCTTTATGATTTAAAAATCGACATCTGAAACTGAAAAACAACCAGTCAAAACTTTCCATGCAAAGAGATAAAAGTAGATAAAAAGTGTCTTTTGCCTAATGTCATAGTTGTTTTGGGTGAATTGTTTGAGGCAAAATCTATATTGTAGTACATAACACTACACTTACTTTTGGCTCACAATGCCAAAACAGTGTTTGTAGTGTACATACAGTATATGTACAAAACACTGCTGGCAGATCTCCATCTATCTATCCAGTACCTCTAACAATAATTAAACAAGACATTATACCTCGCTATTGTTTAAATTGTTCAAAACCTGAAGTGTGGGTATCCTGATAGTCCAACCCAATCTCATGGGAAGGAGTATAAATAGTATGACGTTAAAAAGACATTCCATGTGTCATAATTTAGCCTGTTCGCGAGTCATTTTACGCCACGCAACAAAACTACAGTAATGGCTACTGTAGGCTTAATATAAGTACATCGTCTACGTAAAATATGCACAGAAACAACGTAACAGAAGTACAGAAGTGTCTGTTTGACCCATCCACCTCCCCTCCCACTCGTCTTCCTCACTTTTTAATTTACATCACTAGCTCTGACTGTAGCATATTTACGCGGATGCGTTTGCATTGCAGCCAATACAGACTACATGGCGTACAAATGACATGCCAAAAGCAAAAATGGCGTTCTTATTGCCCCGCGAAATTACTTGCAAATTACCGTATCATTCATACGCCATTTAGTGCGACCGGGCTGGACAGTCGAATTGTTAAGGCGCATACAACATAATCCCAATTTCCACAGTTTGATTCCAGCTGGGGACTTGGGATAAAACAGATAACCATGAATTTACATAAGAAAACTTAGGGTGACCAATACCAATACAGAAGTCATATAACATTTTACACATTGGGGCTTTAACCTCCAACAACAACCTCAAAAGTGTACGTAAAAAAACCTACTGGTTGTGATTAAATCATACACCTTGTGCTTCTGCCACTACTACACACACAGCTTTTCTTACGCTGTATCTGCGTTCAATTCTTTGTATACTGTGGTTCATTTTTTCAGGAGGAGATGTCAGATCTGCGAGGTCTAATCCGCCTCAAGGAGAAAGAGCTGCGGTGTCTGGAGTGGGGTTTAATGGCCCAGAAGGCCCAGGAAGCAGCTGGAGCTTTCGCTCCAGAAACCCTCCGAGAGGAGATGGAAGAACGTAAGACTGAACAACAGGTAGGACAGACTCCTACAGCAGCAACAGAGACTTTTTAAAAAAATTAATCAAATACTACAAAGTCAAGGTGAAACGAGCAAGAGGGAGCAGGACGTTGGTCCACTGTGGCAGACCCGATTCAAATCTGGGTGTAACACATGGGAAATCACACATCTACCAAAGCAGAATCCCTCCAGGCCAAGAGGGATATTTTGGTTCCACAAGGTCTTCTGCTGGGCACATATTCATACCGCACCACACACCTCTGTCATTGTCAGACGAGAAAGAGCTGAACAGCTAGTTTAAGTTAACACAGCTTTCTGTCTATTACTGTATAGACACAGGGCATCAGAAAAAGGGGTTCGCAGACTTTTGTGCCTTAAGGGTTAAAATGTCTCTCTTAAACTGGTTTCTTCCTCAATATTCATTTTTTAATGGTTTAAAGGAACAGTGTGTGTAACATTGCGGAGGATCCATTAGCAGAAATGGAATATAATATTCATAACTATGTTTTTATTAGTGTATAATCACCTGAAACTAAGAATCGTTGTGTTTTCGTTAGCTTAGAATGAGCCCTTCATATCTACATAGGGAGCGGGTCCTCTTCACAGAGTCCGCCATGTTTCTACAGAAGCCCAGAACGGACAAACCAAACACTGGCTCCGGTGAGAGCCTTTGGTTACCTGAAAGCCACCGTAGTTCTCCAACACGCTTGTGAAACTGCGGTAACGTGAGCCACAGAGTGCAAAGCCGCGCTACTACCAGCTGTCGTCTGACTTCCGTAACTCCTAAAGTAGTGTTATTATGTTAAGGATGGCCTCTGAGAAAGGCGAATGGTGTTACCACTCAGCGACTCACGTTACCGCAGCAGAGGAGTGAGTAGAGGGGTACTCAGTAGGTTGCAATGTGCAACCACAACACTAGATGGCGCTAAATCCTATACACTACACCTTTAAAAGAGTAAAGGTTTCGTCTAGATGCACATGGTCGTGCTCAATAACTTATCTTACAGATCCAGTTAACTATTTCAACCAAAATCGCACTGGCTTCTGGTTGCAGCAAAGTAAATGATGTTATTCTGTTCCGCACAGTTTTTTCTTTAGAACAGTCGGGTCCCTACAAAGATAGATAAATCTGAGGCGTCGCAAAGTGATTAACAAGATGGGGAATAAGAAAAAATATAGGCTATATATCATATTTCTGCTCCACTGAAGTAGATTTTTTTCTAACTTTTCTCTAATCTTTTTTATTGAAACATATTGGATATGTTTTCCCCTACAGGCCTCTAAAACCCATTGAAATGAAACAATCTATGAGGGGGACAATCATTCTTTGATTGAACTGCTCACAACCCTGTAACACTGCTTTATAACTGTGTCTTCCGTGTTCGTTGATAGAGAATTGAATGAGGAATGCCTTTTGAGCATTAAAGATAATCGTAATTGAATGTTACATTTCAGAGAATCTGTGAAAATGCAGGTAAACTGGGTAGTGATGCGGACATCGTCGATCCTCGAACCAGACCCATCCTGAAAGAGCTGCAGGCCGTCCTGCAAAGGTGAGACATTGTCATTTCTCTGCGTAAAACACTATACCAACGAGGAAATAACAAGGAAGCCTGGTAAATTATTGAATGTAATGTCACTTGGAGAAATTTAGGTTTTCACAGATAAATGAAAAAAGCTACCCGATGAAAGTAGTTGAAAATGAATCATGGAGACATGTGTTGCCTGGTTTTATCTGTTGCTTAGGAACACTATCAGCAGAAATACAGACTTTGGACATAAAGTGCTTCTTGTTGTCTCCATCAGGTGCTTCAGAGAGCATCCTTTTCTTCTTCTGACCTCGAGTAGTGAATACTTCTAAACGAAGCTCTGCTGTTAGCCCTCTACATCACATTCCCTCTAAGGTCATCATAAAGACATTTATGATAGATTTCCTTTTGTTTCATCTGATCTTACTTTTGCTTTCAGGGAACAAGCCCTGAAGAAAAGACTGGCTTTAGTCCAAGACTCTCTAAACACAGCTCTGTCAGACAGCTCCTCGCACAGGAGGGACAACGGAGAGCACATTGCTCGGCTCTCACAAGCTCACAGGTAACTATCACAAGAAAGGTGTTCAATAGCTTGTTTTTGTCTTTGTTCATCATCATCTGGCTGCATGTATAACTAAAGCTAACAACCCGATAACACACCGAAGCGTGTAATAGACCCGCTGGATACTGTGTCAGTTAGGGATGTCACAAGAACCGGCGTGAAAATGACATGCCTAAAGCAAGAAGGTCATTGTTATTACATGCTTTTGCCTTGCACATTATCCTACAGACAGGGCTGAAGCTAAAAAAACAAGTTTTGTAGTGTCATTGTTAATGTGAGAGTATTAAATTGTATCTTGCTGGGTGTGTTTCTTCCATTCCAGTAAAGCCTTGAGTTCGTACCGGCAGATTCGCAGGAAGTACCGGGAGCAGGTGTGGAGGCTGGAGCAGAAAGTGGTGGCCATGACGGAGAGTCACCAGCACCAGAGTGGAGCACCGAAAGCTGCAGGGGAGGCGTTGGAGTGGAGGAGGGAAGAGACGGTTCTGTGATTCAGCTGGATCCACTAGAATATATGGACATTATATTAACAGCTATTATCAGCCGCCCTGCTGAATTCAAGTGGCTCATATGTATTTTTATAATTTGTGGAGTTATTGTCATTGTGAGCATGTTAGCGTACACACACATATGGCTTTAGACTCTTAGTCTTGTTAATAAGATATGCTAAGAAGTTATATTGTTACTCAGTTTTCTATCCTTGTAAAGAGATTTGTACCTTTTCATCTATTTATCTGTTAACCCATTAATGACATCTACAGCTGTTCGTTCAGGCATTGGGAGGTAAATACAGTATATAGAGTATGTAAGGCAGTAGAACATGGAAACATCAAATGTCAGTTCTGCCTTTTCAACCCTTGTGAGAGTCACCAATAAACTGAAAAAGGAATCCAGAGCTTAACTTGTCCAACAGGACTCACACATCACAAGACACATTCCTTATTTCAGAGAAACAGCTGTCATGCAGTCATGAATGTGTGAGGCTGATTCAAGGACTGAACCCTCAGAGGACCTCGGGACTGACCTCGAGAGTGCACATGTCCTTTTTCCCATACAGGCCGACTGTATAAAGCCACTCCCGGCCAGCCGTGCTGCCGTCACAAAGCTCAGAGAAGAAGGGGGATGGGGGCCAGGACAATGGCTGATGTGCACACAAAATGTACGGCCAGCCCATTTGTCTTCTTAACACTTCCATAGCGCTCTCTGCCTTTCACTATTTCCACTTCTCTTCAATGGTTGGCTTTTAGCAATCTAAAAAAGAAGTTGGTGTAAAGCTGATCCTCTTGGAAAAGAGCAATTTCTTGATATTAGATTTTTTTGGAGAGTTAAAAAGAGTGATCTATTGATTAATCATCCTAGTCCTATATCAAGCAGCAGAACCAAAGAAATGATCTTTTTCATTCCATACATTCCCCTTCCTTATCAAAACCCGGTGCCTACATTACCCACGATGCAACTTGACCGTCAACAGTTCAGTCGTAGATTCTGACGTTTTATGCTAGTAGCAGTTAATGTAGCCTCGAGCCGTAAGCCTCAAGCAGAGACAGAAATTTACAAATTAATCACACATTAATCACACATTTTTTTATCTGTTCAAAATGTACCTCAAAGGGAGATTTGTCAAGTACAAAACAATGACAAATATTGTCCAGAAACCCTCACAGGTACTGCATTTAGCATAAATAATATGCTCAAATCATAACATGGCAAACTGAAGCCCAACAGGCAACAACAGCTGTCAGTGCGTCAGTGTGCTGACTTGCCAAAAACTGCATGTGATTATCATAAAGTGGGCATGTCTGTAAAGGGGAGACTCGTGGGTACCATAGAACCCATTTTCATTTACATATCTTGAGGTCAGAGGTCAAGGGACCCCTTTGGAAATGGCCATGACAGTTTTTCCTCGCCAAAATTTAGCCTAAGTGTGGAGCGTTATTTAGCATCCTTCAAAACAAGCTGGTATCACAGTAGATTTGTTAGTTAAAACAAATTTGCGTTAAAGAGTCACTATTGGTTTAACTTTGACAACCCTATTAACGCTTTTAAGGCCGGGTCGGTGATCTGGCAAGAGTACACTAGATTTTTAAAAATGATCCAACTGAAAACCCAGTCCATTGTTGCCAACTCTTTTCCGATGAAAGAAGCTCGCAGCAGTAGCTCCCTCTCTAGTCCCTGAATATAGCGAGAAAGTCGCCAAGTCGGCAAGACTGACAGTCTGTCGTTTCAGAATTTCTACTAATATAAAAAAAAAATGTTTTTTAAATCTTTACCAACCCTACCTTTAAATGTGTAATAATTGGAAATAAGAATGTATCTGTATGTTGTGTTTGTGCTACTGTCACATGTTATTGTTCCCAGATTTGAAAACCAAATAAAAATGTAAGTACAGGTATGCCAGATATTTCAAAATCTGTACGAATAAAACTAAAACTATCTGTACAGACAGACACAACTAACAGTAATTGAGAAAAAACAATGTCATTTGGGTGAACCAACCTTTAAAAAACCCAGCTTACTCTTACCCCCTCTTCATACCCATCCTTCGCTCTTTACTCCACTCATACCTCCATCTTCTCTCCTCGCTCATCTCTCAATCATCTCCCTCCCCCCTCCAGCCGACCCCCCTGCCCTGACCCACCCGAGCCGGTCAGCTGCAGCTGTGACCGGCGGTCAGGAGGTTAAGGCAAAGGTTGAGTGTCACACCCACAGGGTCACAGTGATGCCTGGCTGTTGTGTTAGTTTGTGAATGGAGGCTTCAGAGCGCCAGACGAGGTGGCGAGCCCCTGACGCCCTGACTCCTGCCTGAGCTTGCCCTTTCCCGAGCAGAGGTCACCGCAGAGGGCCTGTCCTCGCCGCTCCCCCAACACCTCCAGGTCACCATCGCTATTGTTGTAATAACTGCCATTAGAGCAGACGATACAATTATCATTCCATTTTGTGTTCGCTCTCTCTAAGATCTATGTTAAGCTTCTGAGTTCATCAAAGGTTTTTTAGACAACATGATTATTGTAACCTCTGGGTGACTCTCGTATCAAAGAGGCCACATTATGAAAAGAAAAAGGTATTTTTATCCTTCATGGCTCAAAGAAAGAACCAGTACAACAATGTCAAAATACGTCATTACAAGTCCTGCATTTAAAAGCTTACTTAAGTAAAAGTACATAAGTATTACCAGCAGAATGTACATAAATTATCAAAGTAAAAGTACTCATTCTGCAGAGAAATGGCCCTGGTTAGTGATTCATTATCATATACTACAATATATGATTGTTAATTCATGCTGGAGCTCCTTTGGACCACTTTATATATTGTTACAGTAAGTAGTTTAATCTATACCAATGAATTGTATTTAATAAGCTCATCGTATGATTTTTAAATATAAAATCATAATGAGCTGCAACAATTAATTGATTAATCAATTAGTTGTCAACTATTAAATTAATCGGCAACTAATTTAATAATTGATTAATCGGTTTGAGTAATTGTTTAAGAAAAAATAAGTCAAAATTCTCTGATTCCAGCTTCTTAAATGTGAATATTTTCTGGTTTCTTTACTCCTCTATGAGAGTAAACTTAATATATTTGAGTTGTGGACAAAACAAGACATTTGAGGACTTCATCTTGGGCTTTGGGAAACACTGTTTTTTGGCATTTTTCACAATTTTCGGACATTTCATAGACCAAACAACTAATCGAATAATCAAGAAGATAATCAACAGATTAATCGACGATGAAAATAATTGTTAGTTACAGCCCTAAATCATAATAAGCAAAGTAAGTACTAATTATAGATTTCAAATAAATGGAGTTAAAAGTACAATATTCCCCGATGAAATGTAGTAGAGTAGAGAGTACAAAGTAGCAGAGCATGAAAATAGTCAAGTTAAGAACAAGTACCTCAAAATTACTACTTAAGTACAGTAGTTGAGCAAATCTATCTCAGTATTACAGCATTAGGACTGTCGTCATGTATGATTACTTCAAATTCTCATGATTTAAAAATGTTTGTCAGTGGAGTACTGGAGTAAAAAGAACAACATTTCCCTCGGACATGTAGTGGAGTATAAATATCAAACAGAAATACTCAAGTAAAGTACATACAAGTCATACTTCAATACAGTATTTGAGTTTATGTAACTTTCTCCCTTTGGAACTAATTGAACTGCTGCAGGTTTTTGCTTTTAAATAAATGTTATTCAAACAACTCAACATTTCTATGTTGAATGATTAAAACCTTGTTCTAACCTTGACCCTACATCAAAGCATGAACGATCTAATCTAATCTTGCCCATGATAAAATAATTGTAGGTGTGATGAAATATGCATTGAAATACATTTTTGTAAAAGTGCACTGAGGAACAAGTGAGATAAGAAAGTCAAACAAAGCACATGAGAACGGACTGATTTGGTGGTCATTTCTTTTGTAGGGTGTATAGAGGCTGTAACACTCTCATCTGGTAACATTTAAGCTCCACATCTCTGGACACATTTTAAAACCCCCACATGTAACAGCCAGCATTCAAGCCTGTGGATAGGGGAGTTTTTCAGTGCCTGGGAAAAATGCTCAAACCATTATTAGACAACGACAGAGGCTGTCAATCAGTGTGGGGGGTGGACGCAATCACACACATACACACACATCCACAAGAAGGGAGGGGCAGTGACCTAGGGGCTTAAGGTCAACTCATTTACTCTCTGCATCCGTTCCTCATTTTAATAACTTGTCTCTCTGTAAGCTGTATAAAGAGATCACAGCCTGCACCCTCTCTGCCTCAAAGCCATTAGCTCACCTGTCACAGCCACTCCATATCCCCACTCATCTCCTCCTCCTGTCTATACCTCTCTATTCTCCGCTCTGTGCCACGCTGACCTGACACCTCTCTCCTGAGCTTTCTGACACCACTCGGCCCGTGGAGAGGTCAGGAGGATGGGGGGTACAATTGGCATGGAGTAAGAGATTTGACCTCAATCAAATGGCCGATCACATCCGCTTATTGTGCTCTCGCCCACTCAGATAATGACAGCAAACAGCTCAGACCGACCATCACAACCACCAGATAAAGAGTGAAATCTTGTTGCCGGTGAAACGAAGTCCAATTATGGGGATTTTCATGCTCAAGCTCCTATTAAAGGATTGACTGCTTGTCTAGAGGTTAAGAAAGTTGTTTTGATGCCTGAAATTCATCCTGGATCATTGGATCAATTCAATGAGCACTTGGCACGCTTACTGCAGGAAGGCTTTTATTTTGTCCTTTATTTATTCAAACTAAATAAGATATTATTTTTGTTGGAAAACATTAAAACAATGAAAGGACAATTTTCCATTAGGATTTAGCACTATTACAAAACTAAGTGACAATGGAGAGTCCTTCAACAAGCCAGAACTAATGCTTTAAAGGACCAGTGTGTAACAGTGAGGGGGAACTAATGGCAGAAATGGAATATATTATTAATAAGTATGTTTTCTTTAGTGTATAATCACCTGAAAATAAGAAGTTGTCAGTTTATTAGGTACACCAAGCTAATCAAATACAACAGACCTGTAATAAATCCTTATGAAGGTTATATTGTTCAGTTATTGTTGAAACTGTTTTAGAGAGGTGTTGATTCAACTGTATGGTAATTTTGGAGGATGTGGTTTGTGATGCTGGCAGGTGTAATTGCTAGTTAGCCTACCCTCATTGATATAAAAGGGGTGGGGAAAAAAACTCATAAAATCGACATAAGTATGGTATGTAGTGGAGAAGTCTCTTCCTTAATGCTTAATGTGAGTAAATTAATAAAAACATAAATATACTAAACTTGATAGCCTGAGCACCTGAATGGAGCTTAACATGTTTTTGTGATGTACCTTACATAAAAAAGCCGTTGTAGTGAAGTCACACTGGAGCTGAACACAGATCAGTGTCTAGAGCAATAACAGAGCAGATGATCTAAAGAGGTCAGTTAGCTCGTCAGTTTGTGAGCGGTAGATTACAGCATAAGGTGTTTAGAGAGGAGAGATGGCCGGGGGGAGTGGCCTCGTCCTAATCCCGTTAAAGCATTTGAGTCGTCTTCAAAGAGCTGATTAGGTTAATTTTCATCCTAAGCACCTTATTTGACCTACAGGCAATGTCTGCCGATAGCAGAGGGCACAAGCAGGGAGCAACAGATTGGACTCAGATTTACGAGAGCTTGAACTTGGTGATTGGGAACACGATCAAGTTGTTGTGGCTACACAGAGTGTTAGGTTAATGCCCTGTCTGTTAAAAGCAAAGCATGTTTATCTTTTAAACGGGCTATCATATCGACAATCTGTCAACGGTTATCATTTTCACATCTAGTACACATCAGCCTCTTCAACAACATGGATCCTTTGGCGGGCCCATCATTATAAACTTTTACTGTCAGCACAATGACACTTCAAAGCATCATTTAAAATTAAGTCATGATCCACCATACATCATGTTGAATAAACTGACATTTTGATGCTTCGTTCATGACATTTCATTATCACAAGAAAACAAAGCATAAAAGCAATTACGACCATAATGGCGTTCCATACAAAAACAATATGTATAAAATGCTACAATTCTACCCACTGCAGCTTTAATAACATTTATTCCTAAAGTGAGTTATATCCATAGACTGTATAAAATATGGACGTAGTCTCTGTGACGTCACCCGTAGGTTTCTGAAAAGCAATTGTGAAGCTCAAAGTGGGCGGCTCCAGCCGTCGCCATCTTGGCAGTGATGACACAGCCTAACTCCCTGCTAATCCAAAAATGTGCAAAGAGGTGGATCGTCGGCGGAGCTGAGGCGGGTCGGGTGACGCAGCAGAGCAGACAGATAGGAGCTAGCGACCTTAAAGCGGCCACGCCCTCAATTATACTGACCTTTAAGCCTTAAGCGTTATATAAAAATTCACCCCCCATACAGTTGTTATGAAAGGGGATATTACCTACAGAGACCAAAACCGTTTTTTGTACCTGTAAACATGCTTACTTCTGTTGTAATATTGGGCATTTTAACATGGGGGACTATGGGGATTGACTCACCTTTGGAGACAGCCTCAAGTGGCCATTTGATGAACTTCCGCATTGGCTTCATTTCTCAGCACCGGAGGTTGCCGCTTGAGTATATCTTGATCTGGAAGACACATATGTAACTTTGAAGCTACTGAAAAATAAAAGAGGAATAATGTTAACATCAGAGTTCAAAGTGGTTGAGCAGAGCAACTCAGTTTAAACTCATTCTTATCTTTACAGCAGACACATGGAGGAAAAAGCTCCACTGCCATTACAGTAAACAGTTCTATTGACTCTTTTACAAACAATGGGTGGATACCTTGTTCACAGCAAACACAAGATAGCTGATTTGAATGACAACACCACACACCAAATGGGAAGTTTCCCACCATCTCGAGCAGGTCCTGGGCGGAGAGGAGGGCAAATATTGATTGGACGCTGTGTGTTGCTCTGGAGTCACCACAGCAGATGTTTTTCTTTGGCAGGTTCCACTGCCTTGTGTATTTTAAATTGCTCCGTCATTCACTTGAGGTCAAAGGCCCGAGGATGGAGAGAGTGTTGTGAGAGGGGAGAGAGATGATTTTTTTTTTCCTATGGCCTCTGGGCCAAAGGGCAGCAGAGGCTAATGAGGAAGGAGCACGGAGTCATGTGCTCTTGCTTGTTCACCCAGAGTTAGTCCTCAGAGTTAAAGTTTAACCCCAGTTTTCAGATTCCTCTGCACTTTAACTCGTGCAGTTAACACACTTTCAGATCAATAAGCAGGCCACCTTTTGCTGAGAATCACCTTCATTATTTCAAACCAAAGTCACACCTAGTAAATGTACAAAAAAATATTTTGTTTTTGTTTTTATTCTCTAAAAACAAATACAGCAAGAAGTGAGCTACTGCAGCAGTAAATGCTATAATGTGTGGTTTGATCTTCTGATACACTGACACAAGTCTCTTCTGTTCAGGTGAGGAGATTATAGAAGCAGCTCTTACAGCCTACAGGGCTTCAGCTGGTTAAACCTGTATATACATATCATGGAAGTATGTCTGTGTGTTTCCATGTCAACAGAGCCTTGTCGTGACTTTAGTTTGAACTTTATTGTCACCAAGGGGAGATTTGCCTTGCAGCCGAGTGAAACACACAAAGCACACAGAGTTTGACGTAAAAATTCATAAAACATAAAATAGAAATGTGTAAAGCACATGCTAAATCGCTCAAACACAAGCTCTCGTAAAACAATGTTGACAGCATCCAGTCCTTCCAACCAAATGGCATGAGAGACCAAATAAATGATGTAAACACACCTGTTTAGCAATTTAACCACTTACATGTGAAATATTATAATAAATAGTCCTTCCTTGTTACTGTACTGCCAATGCCAATACACTGATGGACCAACAACAGCTGATAGCAAATACATCCAAGCCGATATTTGGGGAAATATTCCAGTAACATATTTTCATTTGCTGTATTGATGCGTTTAAATGGGGTCGTGTTTACCGTGTTCACGAGAAGAGTGTATGTGTGTGTATGTACGCCTCCCTCTTGTTGTATTCACGACCTCGTAGTAGAAAGTTTCTGAAAGCTCAGAGTTCACGAGTTGTGACGTGTTTGTTGACGTTGTCAGAAATGGCGGAGGCCATGGAAGTTAATTTTTCGGCACATAATAAGTGAATATATTGTAATGTATATTGTTTTTCTTCGTAATTTTATAATATATCAAATGTTTATATTCCCATTCTCATCTTTTTCCTCTGGCATTATGTCATTTCCTGCATTATGTTACTCACTTGCTAGCAGGCTAAACTGTTAGCCTCTGGGCACCGAGAGTAAATATTGCCGTTGCTTAGCAGCGGTGTTGTCACGACTTAACCACTTGAACGCCAAGCATATTGTGTACACGACTTCCCATGTTGTTAAAAGGAGCTCACGAGTTTCATTTGAAGGCACCATTATTGTTGATACATGAGCATAGTAATAGAAAAAATCTATTTCTATGTAAATGAGCTTCAAGTTTTCAGAAAAGTGTGCTTAGTTCCATTTTGTGTTCGTATACAATGGAGAAACACTGTTATTTTCTATGAATGTCACCACAGACACATTTCATAATAATAATAATAATGCAAATATATAAATATTGCAATACATTCATCAATGGGCCATAGGCTCAATCACCATTATGTTACCTCATTTGGCTATAGATAGTGACTTAACGAGATTGCCACTTTAAAGGGAACGTTTACATTAGAGGTGTGTTGTCATGTTCCTGTGCATGTCAGTGTGTACAGTGTGTGTGTGTGTGTGTGTGTGTGTGTGTGTATGTGTGTGTGTGTGTGTGTATGCAGTGTTCAGGTGAGTGTAGTGAAGGTTTGTCTGCTTCACTCTGGTGGCTCTGGACTCCTGACTGTGTTGAGAATGCACAGACTCCGCCACAGTCGACTTCACGCTGAGAGCAGCTGCATTCCTGACCCGCAGTTCAAAGAGCAAAGAACACACTGACACACACACACACACACACACACGCACACACTAGATATATCCCAGATAAATAAGGCATATAGGGTACACTTGTGCACAAGGGTACTTTGCTTCAGACATACAAAACACACATTTCAATGCACAGTGACGCTTCTATAACATATGCACACTCAAACAGACATAAATGCACTGTGTCTGTTTGTGCGCGCGCACACACACACACACACACACACACACACACGCAAACACACGCACACATACACACGCACACACACACACACACACACACACACACACACACGCAAACACACGCACACATACACACGCACACACCCACACACGCACACACACACACACACACTCACTCACAAACACACACAAACAGTAGCTGCAACCATGGACACTCAGAAAGGTCAATGGTCCAACCTCCTGCAGCCACACCGCACTCACTGTGGTCTGCTTTACTATGAAAAACTGATATTACCATATTAATATTCTTGACATAATCCTAATTATTATTTTCAATTATTTGTTCTGCTTTTTTAGAACTATTTTATTGTACTTTTCTATGACTCAAATCCTGTAAATGTTTAATTTATTCCACACGTCTCAAAGCTTCAGAGAGTCTTATTTACAAGATTCAAAGACTGAAAATGTTTGCCTTGTTGTTCATGTGCTCCAAAGTTAACAAGTTAATTTAAAGTGGTTATTTGTTAGAAATCTGCATTCCCCAAGAAGCAGCATTTACAAAAGACAATGTATGAACTAACTTGACATCTCTGTGAATATTTCGTGTTCAGCGGAGGTTATGTTTGCTTCACTTTTAATGAGTTTGTTTTTAAAAACAAAAACAATCAGTCAGTTTATTTTTAACACTAAAGGAGTTTCCTCTCTAATATTTAACTGATCCAGTCTTGTTTAGTTTGACGTCACACGTTTTCATGTTGCGATCGGTCATATGCGATGGATGCATTTAGTAGTTTATATTACATTGTTTATATTAACATGAAAATACATTTCGCAATCAAGGAACGGTACATAATCCATTACATTTTGTAGCAACTCACAGTGACGTTGACATCAAACAAATGTTAATGATGTATAGAGGATGTCTATGAAATAAATGTTTCTTTGGTTAGTGGTGTCCCTGTAAAAGAAATACTGGACATTTTAATTTCCTCGAAGTCTTATATTCCTATTCTCTTTCTCATCCACCAAAATGAACAATTAACTAAAAAAACAACAGATGACGGGTCGACTGTCATAAAGATATTTATGTTGTACTTTTCAAACATGTTCCACTCCCAAATCTTTACATATTCAAATCTTTACAGGTTTTAAATCAAACACTATTCCACATGGTCTGCTAGTACACATACACAGAGGCTTAAAGGAAAGCACTAATTCAACTTACAGCAGCTTAGCTCGGCCCAGATAACCTTTTAACCAAACAAAAGGCCTATCCATGCACAACGAGTCTCGCTGTGACGGATGTGGGTTAAAGTTACCTTATGCGCACATTTAAAAAGGCTGAATTAACGTCACCGACGGAAAATTGCGTAAGAGAAATCCTTCCTCTTCCTGCGAGCCTTGTTATCAACCTTTACCTCTTTGCTCTTTTGCTATTCACACATCTGAGAGACAAAACATTTCTTTGAAGAGCACAAGGACAAAATGTTTTGTCATTCTGGGGGAATTCCTGTAAAACCATGTGATGAGCAAACGCTTTTTGGAACATAGACGTTCTTTTAACCCGGCGTGCTTGGAAGTGAATACCTCCTCTGTGGGTTTTTTTTCTTCTTCTGCGTTTGGAGGCTGTTATTGGAAACCTTGGTTGCCGGCCCTGATTGTTTATTTTGTCCTCCCTTCACATGACAATGCTGTTGGTATGACAGACAAAGCAAGCCAGAAATTCCACAGGATCATTGTCGAGTGCCAAGACGATAGATGAGTTACGCAGCAAACTGTAGTTTGATTTGTAAAACAGGAGAAGTATGTACATGTAACAATTTATTTGTGCCAAAAATGATCTTAAAGGGGCAGTCCGCAGATTTTACATATCCAGATCAGTTTACTCGTCATGAGAAGTAGTACACAATGTCTGTAAAAACAGCAATCCTGTCTCTTAAATGCAACCCGGTCTCACGGGATGGCGTATAAATAGCACGTCATTACACGGACATTCCTTGTGTTATGAGGACGCATTTTAGGCTTTTCGTGTGTTATTCGTAACTCGCTTTTGCGTGTCATTTTTAAACCATGCAACAAAACTACGGTAACGCCCGCATATAGGCTTAGGCAACAGAAGCACACACTTAAGTTTAGGCAATAGAACCACTTTGTTGGGATTAGGGAAAACCTCATGGTTTGGTTTAAAATAAAATACGCAAACTAAGGCAAATACGTACGGAAGCAATGTAACATAAGTACGGAAAACACATCACAAACGTCACTAAAAAACACATGACGAACGTTACGAACGTAATTTGCCAAACAACCTTAACCTGGCATATTTATGTGGATGTATTTACATTGCAGTAAGTACAGACTACAAGGCATACAAATGACACCCCAAATGAAAGAAAGGTGTTCTTATTGCACGCTAAATACCTTGCGTATTATCGTGGCATTCCTACACCTTTTGGTGCAAATGGGCTGCTTAAATACATCTAGTATATCCTACTAATCTGCAACAGAAAATATATTTAGAAGGAAATGTATTGATGCCAGGATTAACCGTTATCAACATAATGGGAACTTTAATTAACATATCTAACAAGGCGCAAAATGTTGATTCTGAACGTATGAGTAAAGTGTTCACCGACAATGTGTTTCATTGGTTTTCCTTCAGTATCCACCCATAGTGACTAAAGCATGGTGAAGCATTTTTGTGGTTGCAGGATGTGAACCCCGGACGGCACTGTCAAAGTCCTGCACTTTGTACACCCATCATCCACCACGAACACCTCCCTACAACTTCAGAAACGTAGCGCCTCCTTCACAGGAAAAGAGTTTCCAGGGAACAATTACGCTTCCCATCAAAATGTAAATGGAAAAATGATGATAAGTGATACTGTAACTGTAAGAGCCAGACTATGCTAGAAAATAACTATTTTGTATTATGTGTTCAGACCACTTAGGAAATCGAAACTAGTTGTTTCCGAATGGCCACACTGGAAGACAACAACAGCATGGTTAAGTTAGAGAAAGATCTCGTTTATGGCAAATTAAATATGATTGGGCAACTAAAAAACTTGGTTACGGTTAGGGAAAGACTGTGGTTACAGTTCATAAAAACACAATTGTTGGTCTCCTGCATGAAGGTTGGGCGTGCTACAACCACCCACCACCCTGACCTTCAATCACATACTTTCCACCTCAACACATTATAGGCCACACTACTATACTTCCTCAGTTGGCTCTAAACATCGGCATTAGACATGAAAGTGAAATGCAGAACTGTCCAGTATGGACGTTACGGGTGGGAATCATCAGATGCCACACGATAAGATATATTCCAATTTATTACCTTTTTTCAACTGTAAATAATGCAGTTTGTCAACATCTGTTTATGTAATAAGACACAGTTTTCACTCTGTTCATCTCAGAGTTTCCATTCACATATCTTGAGGTCAGAGGTCAAGGGACCCCCCTGAAAATGGCCATGCCAGTTATTCCTCGCCAAAACTTAGCCTAACTTTGGAGCGTCATTTAGCTTTCTTCCCAACAAGCTAACATGACATGATTGGTACCAATGGATTTCTTAGGTTTTGTAGTTTCATATGATACCAGTATCTACACTCTAGCTTTAAACTGAGCCTGTTACAACCTCTGAAAGACAAAATAACGGCCTTCTGATTGTTAAAAGGTCAATAGTTTATATAATAAAAGATCGATACTTGATGTGCGTATTGATACAATGTTGCCACGCAAGATGTCTCGATACTATGCTGTATAGATTTCCCCCCCCATCCCTAAGGGACACTGGGCTGGTTGTAAGACATGGACTAAAAAGTCAGAATATCTCAACTTTTCTTCTTTCGTCTGTCTCGCCGGTCCAACAGCTTTATACATCCACAATACTAATCACCCATTTAAAATGTGCACGCAAAAGCTCAACCAGCACCATCCAGGATGCAGCAGTTCACCAGGATCGCTGGCATCCTTCACACAGACCTGTGAGTGTGTGCAGCAGGTGTGAAAAGGAGCCGCTGGCGTATCGTATAACCTTTTGACAAGCTGCTCAACAACAACAGGCCCTCCCTGTTATTATTGGGTCAACAAAGTCGGAGGAATTCTTTGGGATTAGAGTGAAGTGGAGAACATGAGTGTGAGTGCCATGCGCTCGCTGTGTGGACCCCCGAGGCCCCCCTCTTTGTCTTACGGTAGTGTTGGGGTTAACTCCCCCCTTTGCTCCCAGGCTGGCCCGGGGTCAGGGGGGAAACAGGCAGCCAGTCAGGCCGCTAGGCATTCTTTCTATGTGTGTGTGTGGCTGCAGCCCACTCAGTGCTCTTTGACTCCGTTGGCCTTATAAGGCATCCGGCGCCATGGCAACGGCAGGGCTTGAATAGCAGTGTCAAATCCCTCAGCACACAGACACACGCTCACTCTCCCTAAAGGAGGGAGCGAGGCAGAGACACAGAGAGGGGATTGAGAGGAGCAGGAGAGGAGGCTAGGCTATCTCTGGGCTGCTCTCCACTGCAGCGTCTGGCTTTCACTAGAGAGCTCTATGACCGTGTTTTTCCTGGGCTTGTTTGCCTAATTTATTCCTGCCGGGGCCAGCAGAAAGACAGGCGGAAAAGAAAAGAAAAAAAGGACGGGCAGAATAGTAAAGAGTGCAACAGTACACCCTGACTTGCGGACAGGGAATGCAGAGAGGTTCTGGTTGTTACTGCTGGATGGACAAGCACTGACAAAACAGGAGACAACACTTTGTGGAGCTTTGGGAGAGGAGGAGATTTCTCAACTCTGCTTTTTGTTTTGGCTCCTTGTTGTTTTTTTCTGTGACATTTGAGCATCTGACACCACAGACTCTGAAGAGTTGGAGGAGCCACAAGAAAACATAAAAGAAGAGGAGGACTTATTTGATGAACTTTGTTCCTGAAGAGACCACAAAGACGTTATTCCAGGAGTGAAAGGAGCGTATTGTCTTTCTCACCACAAGTCAAGAGTGAGTCTGGACTAGAACTGCCTCAGATCAGCAGATAACACCTCTGCACGGCAGGAACTGGTTGGACTAGTTTATAAGTTGGAGGAGAGGGCAGGGCAGTTTAACCCTGCCTGAAGGAGAGCTGTGTTTTATTTTCCTCCCACTTGCTTGTTCTTTTGGGAGAAAGTCGAGCGCTGAGAGAGGGGCAGAGCTTCTTTTACATTTGGAGAGCGACTCTCTTTTGTCCCTTGTCACTATGCTTAGGGATAGGTGAGGTGTTGTTTTTTTAACTTCATCCAGGGGGGGGGGGAGACGCAGAGAGAAAGTGGGAGGGAGGGAGAAAGAGAGAAGGAGTCAAAGTGTAATTTATTGTTTCACAGTGAAAAGAGCAAGGCTGCACCCTTTTCTCCTGCCTGAACTCTGAACCACTCAATGTGTGTCTGAAGTTTTCTCGGAGGTCAGGGCTGAGAACACAAGAAGGGTGAAAGACAAGAACAGAGAGAGCAGAGGGATTAAAGAAGAACGAGGGAAATAACAGCACTGGAAAGGACCTCCAGGTCATTACAACCAGACGGCGAAGGGGAGAAAGGTCAACACGGAAGCGTCCGGGACGACTTTTTTGTCCCACCTCTAGATCTTGGACAAAAAATACAGACGTGGAGCCACTTGTTTTCTTGTCTGGAATCAGTTTTTAGACTTTGAGGGCAGTTGGAGAGTGGGGGACAGGGCGGGTCTGTGTATGATCCACTCTCAGGGCGGCGTGTCTCAGAGAATATGGCCATGGTGAGCGGGGGATGGGGCAACCCCAACGGGGACACTAATGGACTGGGGGAGAAGGCTTACCTGAGGAGGGAGGAAGAGGAGAGCTCGCCTCAGGCCGGGAGCAGCGATGTGGACGTCGGGGACGAGGACAAGTCCTGCGTGGTGGACTGTGGGGTGTGCGGGGACAAGTCCAGCGGGAAGCACTACGGCGTGTTCACCTGCGAGGGCTGCAAGAGCTTCTTCAAGAGGAGCATCAGACGAAACCTCAACTACTCCTGCAGGTGAGGGCTGCTGGGAGATTCAAACTGAAGTCTTATTTTGTTTATAGTATGGACAAAACATGTCATCTTGGGCTTTCGGAAATACTGATCAACATTTTCCACCCTTTTCTGACAGTATCGATTAATCAAGAAAATAATCAACATATTAATCGACAATAAAAAAGTCAATCGCAGCTCTAAAGGACACACATTTAATTTATTTTTCCCGCTCTTCTTGTTGGACCAAAGTGTCTTTTTTGGCAACACTTTACTTTAAATTTTACTTTACGTTTAATAAATGATGTACAACACACTATAAGGTAGTTGTAAGCAGATATAAATGTTTATTAATGTATTTGTCAAAAACTATAACTCCTCCTGTGGGCATCTATAAGTGGAAGTTAGTGTACAGACCTATAAAAATAGGGCTGCAACTAACTATTATTTTAATTGTTGATCAATTTGTAGAATATTTTCTCGATTAATCAATTAGTTGTTAGGTCAATAAAATGTCAGAAAATGGTGAAAAATGACGATCAGTGTTTCCCAACGCCCAACATGACGTCCTCAAATGTCTTGTTTTGTCCACAACTCAAAGATATTCAGTTTACTGTCATAGAGGAGTAAAGAAACCAGAAAATATTCACATTTAAGAAGCTGGAATCAGAGAATTTTGACTTTTTTCTTTTAAAATAATTACTCCAATCGATTAATTGATTATCAAAATAGTTGGTGATTAATTTAATAGTTCACAACTAATGGATTAGTCATTGCAGTGCTAGATAAAGAGCGACAATATAGTAATACACTTAGTAATAATATTGCCTAAAATATATCTTTATAGGAGAAGTTATAATTTTTGACAAATACTGTACATTAATAAACACTTTTAATGTCCTAATATCTACGTACAACGACATTATAGCATGTTATAAACCATTTATTAAATATATATATATAGTGCTTCTAAATGCTGCTTTTTTTGTCATTCACATTTATGAAAAGACACAACAGATAAGTCCATTTCTCACTATATGCTCCAACCTTGGATATGCCTCACAAACAGCCTTAGGGGGGAAAAAAAGAAAAGAAATGAAAGCCCTGAAGGTCAGTCATGTGAGGATGGATTGCCTCAGAAGGTCAACATTCCCATTATTCTTCACCACAGGAACACAATGTTGCAACTCAATTCTCTGCTCTTACTAAGACTACACTCAGCCTCTGAATGTACTTATTTCTTCCACATAATAATGCACTAACGCTGTATGGAAGGTGTCTTTTCAGTCAGTTTGTCACGTACGGGACTAAAAGCAGCTCTCTGTGAAATGCTTGTTCTGCTGTAAAAGGCAACACAAGGGCGTGTAAGGCCGATGATTTACAAAGGTCACAGCCTTGATCGCTTTTCAGCCACACCGGCTCACGCAGTTCACACACCATAGGGATCAAGAAAGGGGGAGGAAAGGGGAGAAAGATGTCTATTACTTATTCGAAAGTCACTTAAAGAAATTAAAGTCTTGTTTACTATCAGGAAATTATCCGTGAACGTCATATTTTTTTTATCTTCACATTAAGTGTTTCATCGTTTGTTTCCTTTGTTCAGATCAAATCGAGAATGCCAAATCGACCAGCATCACCGCAACCAGTGCCAATACTGTCGTCTGAAGAAATGTTTCCGTGTAGGAATGCGCAAAGAAGGTATGAAAGGTCCGTCATCCATGTGCACAGCAGGTTTAAGGTGTTGCTTTTAGGATTAGTAGACACATGAATGCGTTTTTACTGCAAGAGGTGAAAAATCTAAGACTGAATCATGGATGTCTGAGGTTATTGTTGTACTTTTAGGTTTCACAGTGGTGGAAAATCCTTCACTTACAGCTGCACTAATAGAGTGCTGCAGGGATGTCATATTTTTGTAGGCCAACCTGGAAGTTAGCATGGCCCTGGGTTCCCTTGATAAAAAGCCAATAGGTATTTTTCCATTGGGTTTTGAACAAACGTTTATGATACTCAGCAAGATAATCTCCACAAATGAACTTTTATGATTTTTTAAGTGTGAATGCAATCGCCAGAAGTAAAAAGTTAACGTTAGACTATAAACGAAATACACCACGGTCATCCAGAGTTATTTTACTCGGCATAATGAATGCACATCAGACTGGGCCAGCCTGCAAGCTCATGGGACATATCCTGGTTCTGCCTGCCAGCTTCCTGCTAGCTGTATGCGGTTGTAATAATGGATATATTGGCTGTAATTCAAAACTTTTATTGTCTTATAATACACCCAAGGGCTGTATGCTGTAAAGCCTGTGCCGTGAATGTATTCATGCATTCCGTTAATGTAATAATTAACATCTACGTAACTAGTAGTAGAGTAGCACAACATAAACGGAATTTAACGTAGCTGTAGGCTATTATTATTATTATTATTATTATTATTATTATTATATCTAATGCAGTTAGTACCAGACTGCTGGCTACCAGCTAGCTATGAGCGAGCAAGCTCATGAACGCGCGATAAACTTGTGTACGCTACGTTCATGTGAGCAAGCCGTGGCGGCGGCGTCACGGCGGCATGACGCAGCGTGACGACTGTGACCGAGTCATGTGACCGAGCGGACGCTACTGCGCATTTTCCATGTGCCCAAGATCTGCCAAGATCTGGGTTCTTTTCCAGACGGAAGTCGAGCCATTTAGGCTTCATGCGCCACTGAGCAACTCACATAGGAATGAATGGGGCCCCGCCTCCAACGCTGAATCCAGTTCTTTTAATACATCCATGGTTAGCAACCGATAACTTTTTTAAGACACATAAAAGCTTAAAAATTCATGAATGGGGTATTTACTGACATATTTTACGTTGTAGAACAAAACATTAAAATCTCTTCAGCTTGTGTTAACCACAGATCTTATTTCAGGCATCTAACTAAAAACCCATTAAAAAAAACAACAACATTGATTTCAAGACGAGGGAACTGGAAGTGCTAAAATGCTAACTCATTTCCAGGTTTAGGACTCATTCCTGTAGCCCTCTATTGCTATTTTTATATTTACAATAGATTTACTGACTATATTTGACGTGGTGACAAACCTACAGGGAATTATCACCTAGTTACCCTCAGCTCTAAGGACCATTTTACCACCCTCAGCTCATTGTTTTGGTTTTACGGCCCACAACTTTACTGTGTTGGTTCGCTCTCATTAGTCTATTTCCAGAAGCAGCCCTGATAAACCCATTATACTCTGCCTGGCAAACACAAAACAGCAGACAGACAGTTAGCAACTAGCTGGTGAACACAGTGGAGCATTTAGCAGCTAAAGAGACAGATATTTCCCTCAGTGGTGGAGACCAAAAACAGAGCTAAAAGAGATGTTGCTCTGTAACTGCTGGATGTGTAAATAAGCAACTGCTTGGTCACATTTTCCATATTAACTTAAAATGTGATAATACTGTTTGTAAGTGTTATTTTTACAGCTAGTTGCGCTGCCCCCAAGTGGAGAAAAAGTCTGTGAATATAAGTAAAAAGTAGTTTACTAGAAAAAAGTGTGAACCTGTGAAAGTAAAAGTTCTGCATTCAAAATGTTACTGATCAGCAAATTGCATTAAACGTATTAAAAGTAGGCTACTTGCTTTGTAGAAAAAAATATTAGCTGTAGCTGGTCGAGGTGGAGCCAGTTTTATCTATTTTATACACTACAAACTTTAATAATTTATCATATTTTATAATGTAATCATAATGTATATATCTTTTATATAATATCTTAATCTTCAAATTAACTGCAGCTGTCAAATAAACGCAGTGAAAAAAGAAAAAAAAGAAAAAGTACCACATTTCCCCCTGAAATTTAGTGGAATAGAGGTATAAAGTAGCATAAAATGGAAGTTAAGCAAAGTACAAATACCTCAAAATTGTACTTAAGGACAGTACTTGAGTAAATGCACAGCCACTTTCCAGCACCGAGGTTTGAACCAATCATATCCTCTCCTTTGCATACCAATACCATGATTCATGTAAAAACACCCTCCAGCAAAACACACATAAAAATACAAAAATATGAGAAATGGGTAATCCACAGAGAAAACGCTTACTTCAACAGAAACCCCCACTGACATTTACCAGTGATCCAAGCACAATATTTATACTGTCAACCAAAGCATGTTTTCCCCCCGGAGCTCGACTCCCTGCTGCTGTTGAGCTTCAGGGACGAGGAGGAGGCAACCATGTTTGATTTGCATAACAGAAAAAACAACAAGTTGACAAGTTCACTCTGTCAAAGCCCACTGAGCCTTCTGTATCTCTATACAGTGTGTGTGTCTATATATAATTACAGTTGTAATTTGCTGCAAAGTTGATTAGTGGTAAGACAAGATGATTCCCATTTCCCCTGGTGTAATTATTTTCAATCCTCCCCTCGTTATCACATCACAAACTATTTTAAAAGGATTTGTAATTGTATAACCGTACTTGTATTTCAGTCTGTGTCAGTGGACACCACGAGCCGCCGTCCCATACATAATGTGCACTGAGGTGACCGACGTGCCAGGGGTTATATTGAGCCTGGTTATTAATGAACCATGCTGACCGCAGCCGTGACGCAGGTTGCACTGTTTCCACATTACCTGGAAATGTCTGTTTCACCTTTAACACAGTCAGAGAAGCACACGCTGCTTTCAGTGACACTTTGGCATTTGGAAGTGTAACTACAGTACATTCACAAATGTAAAACACTCAGTGGTGTTCATTACAATTTGGTGCAGTGTCATATTGCCATTAAAGTATTATAAACACTGAGGAGGACTACAATTAAGTAAAGCAGTGTCAGTATTAGACTGCAATCAGTGTCTCATGATTATATTGTTGAAATGTTTCATACTAGGTATTACTAAGCTAGTCAAAAGTTCACTAAGGGATCTATTTAAAAGTCTACATTTTGGCTATACCAATAGGCCTGTAGTGCAATAGGGGTTATAAGAAATTGTTTATGTATGTATGTATGTATGTATGTGTGTTTGTGTGCGTGTGTGTGTGTGTGTGTGTGTGTGTGTGTGTGTGTGTGTGTGTGTGTGTGTGTGTGTGTGTGTGTGTGTGTGTGTGTGTGTGTGTGTGTGTGATGTATGGTGGGCTAAAAGGTTATTTCAAAATACTCCACATATGATTTATCTGGAGTATTTTATATATGACTTTTCTATCTCATCTCTTTAAATGCTTTCTGTTTTAATGTGAAGCACTTTGAGTTTACTTGTGTATGAAATGTGTTGTACAAATACAACTGATCAATATAGCCTAGTATGTCCCATTTTGTCGCTGTCCAAAGAAAGCTATGTCATATTTTATTTTCTTTCATGGGTTGAGAACATTTGCCAACCTCTTAAGCTAAGTATATAATCTAAATTAAAACCTTGTCAGAAAGCTGAAGGTTTTTTTATATAAGAACAAGTTTGAATGATGAGAATAAAACACCTTTCAGTTTTGTTACTTTAGAAATGTAAAAAAACATTTTCTACAACCTTCAAATCCCAATTCAAACTAAGAAACTGTAATTTACTGAATGATTGAGTCAAAAGAGAACCACTAAACACTTACCTCACATACCTCCACCAGGATGTTCAGTTCACTCTGTTGTCTCTGTCCGCAGCAGTCCAGAGGGGCCGAATCCCTCCATCTCACTCAGGTATCAGTCCCAACTCCCTGGCAGGTGGGGTTGGAGGTGCTGGGCCAGGAGGTCACATTGGGGCGGACTACTTCAACGGGCAGCCGGTGTCAGAGCTCATCGCCCAGCTCCTCCGGGCGGAGCCGTACCCCAACAGCCGCTACGTAACCCCCTACGGTCAGACACAGATGCAGGCATCTGCGAGCGGAGCCTCCGTCATGGGAATCGACAGCATCTGTGAGCTGGCCGCCCGGCTCCTCTTCAGCACCATCGAGTGGGCCAGAAACATCCCATACTTCCCAGAACTTCCAGTCTCAGAGCAGGTGAGTCAAGACATACATGCTGGTGACTTCTTCTTTTCCTTTTCAACAACAAAACACAAATGGATCTACTGAGCAGTAGCAAACATTACATCCTTTGCCAGTCCTTGTTATTTGGTTTGCATTTACATTTAAAGCAACTAAAACAGGGGTCTCTAAGCAACCTGCGGCTCTGGAGCCACATGTGTCTCTTCAGCTCCTCTCCAGAGGCTCCCTGTGGACTTATAAACATGGAGATGAATAACTGTTTTTTGTTTACATTCTCATTTTTATTTACCATTATTGTAGGTCTATGGTATGACGGAGTATTAGGGCAACATGGAGGTAAAAAAAAAAATCTGAGATTTCGAGAATAAAGTCGTAATATTAAAAGAATAAAGTCATAATATTACAAGAATAAAGTCAGAAGTTTACGAGAAAAAAAAAATCGTAATATTATGAGAATAATGTCATAATATTATAAAGTAGTAATTTTACGTACTATTTTCTTTTTTTCTGGTTAAGTTATGACTTTATTCTCGAAATATTATGACTTTATTCCGTAAATCTCAGATGTTTTTTCCCTCAATGTGGCCCTAATACTCCGTAGTACATTTGCACTTTGGCCCTCACTGCATTAGACTTATATATTTAGACTATAAACTGTGTTGCCTTCATCACAATGATCAAATGTTTTGTCTGAAAAAAAGTCTGAAAGCAGAGCCATGAGGAGGTGCAGAAGTCTAGTTTTCTCTCAGAACACTTGAATTACAATATGCTGAAAGGTTATGATGGGATTTTTACCCAATGATGCAAAAATATACTGCCTACTGTCACTTTAAATCAAACAATTGACTCCAAAATTCAATGTTGCCTTGTGTACAGAGGCTTCAAATGGGAAAAAAAAGGTATTAAATCATATATGCTCTTAAGTCAGTGGTTCCTCATTATTTTCACTAGTGACCCCTAAAAATGAAGCAATAACTACACAGGTTACAGCCTCAGTGTGGACTTGAGTGAGTTGCTAGCAGATCTACCAAAGAGTGATTTTCGATTGCTTCATTTGAAGGATTTTCGATATTCATTGTTTCCAAGAAAAAAGCAAAACCTAGGAAAACATAAATTAAATAAAAAAAATATTTTATTCTCTCTTATCCCTCGATGCGTGGCCCCTCAGATTAGTGATTATCTTATTTACCTTTGGTGCTCCTGACCTATAGATAGGCCTTTGTTTTTGACATGTTACAGTAGGAAAAGCACAGGTGTAAATAATACAGTTAATGATGGCTGAATTCCATTTAGCTGCTTCAGTGTCAGGGTCCTGGTAATGTGTATGCTGGCTCAATACAACAGAGCCATGGTAAATATTATTAGTAACACCTGTGCTTTTCCTACTATAGCAACTCAAAATGTCTGGTGTGAATTGGGACTCACCTTTTCTTAATCAACTCTACAGGTGGCGCTGCTGAGGCTGAGCTGGAGCGAGCTCTTCATCCTGAACGCAGCCCAGTCGGCCCTGCCGCTACACATGGCTCCTCTGCTGGCAGCTGCTGGGTTCCACTCATCTCCCATGTCCGCTGAGCGTGTGGTGTCGTTCATGGACCAGGTCAGGGTTTTTCAGGACCAGGTGGATAAGCTGAACCGGCTGCAGGTGGACACCGCAGAGTACAGCTGCCTCAAAGCCATTGCACTCTTTTCACCTGGTAAGTCTGGTTTGGTAGTGAGGTTATCTAAGGGATTTAAAGCTGCTGTAACTGGATGTCTTTGCTGTAAACTGATCCCAGGTGTCTTTATAGAAGATTAAAACAAAACTGTCTATATAAGGTGTTATAGGCAGGGTTCAGGTTTAGGGCTCAGCTCCAGGGTTGCCTTGATTTGACTGAATGTGACCTCTGACCTCATTGAAAACAAAGAGAGAATTTCCTTTAAAGGAATAGTTTGACATATGCTTATTGACTTTCTTGCCAAGAGTTAGATGAGAAGGTTGATACCACTTCCATGCCCATTGAATATGAAGCTACAGCCAGGAGACAGTAAGCTTAGCTTTGCATAGTGACTGGAAACAGAGGGAAACAGCTAGTCTGGCTCTGTACAAAGATAACAACATCGGCCCCTCTAAATCTCACTAACACTTTATATCTTGTTTGTTTAATCTTTACAAAAAATCAAAGTCTAAGAAAGATAAGTCGGGGTTTAACAGGGGGTCATGGTGCTGGTAGGCAGAATTTGGACGGAGTCATACTAGCTGTTTTTCTCATTTTCCGGTCTTTGTGCTAAACTAAGCCAACAAGCTGCTGGCTGTAGCTTTATATGTATCATACAGCCATGAGAGTAGGTTCGAGCTTCTCATCTAACTCTTTGCAAGAAAGCAAATAAGCATATTTTCCCCAGAATTAAGAACTATTCCATAAAGGTACAGTGTGTAGGATTTGGCGGCATCTAGCGGTGAGGTTGCAGATTGTAACCAACTGAGTATCCCTCCGCTCACTCATCCATTTCAAAGACTGCGGTAACGCGAGCCGCCGAGTACAAAACTGTGGTAACGCCTCGCTCAGAGTCCATCGTTACCATAACAGCGCTGCTTTAGGAACAAAGGAAGTCAGACGGCTGGCGGTACCACGGTTTTGCACTCTGCGGCTCACGTTACCATACTCAGAAGTGTGTTGGAGAACTACGGTGGCCTTTAGGTAACGTCAAAACGTGAAAGGCTCTCTCTAGAGCCAGTGTTTGGTTTGTCCGTTCTCGGCTACTGTAGAAACATGGCGGACTCCATGAAGATGACCCGCTATGTAGTTATGAAGGGCTCATTCTAAGCTAACAAAAACAAACAGAGTTATGAATATTATATTCCATTTCTGCTAATAGATCCCCTGAAATGTTACACACTATTCCTTTAAAGGGATTACAAATTAATGTAAAGATTGAATTTTAATTTACATAGGAGTGAAGACGCCACAAGTATAAAATAGAAAATGTGCACAAACAGAGCAACAGAAAAATCAAATATTGATAATCTTATGTTTCTTTGCTTCACAGATGCGTGTGGTCTGACAGACCCGGCCCATGTGGAGTCCCTGCAGGAGAAGGCCCAGGTGGCCCTAACAGAGTACGAGAGGTTGCAGTACCCCAACCAGCCTCAGCGCTTCGGCCGCTTATTGCTGCGCCTCCCGGCTCTGCGCGCCGTGCCGGCCAACCTCATCTCCCAGCTCTTCTTCATGCGGCTGGTGGGCAAGACACCCATCGAGACGCTGATCCGAGACATGCAGCTGTCAGGGAGCTCCATCAGCTGGCCCTACGTACCGGGACAGTGAACGCCGCTGACTCCAGAGTGAGACAGACTGAGATCAGATTGGGAGGAATCAGAGCTCACAAAGATTACTTACAAAGTACAAACTGAATGTTAATACAAACTGGGATCTCAGACATTAAAGGTCCTCATTTGTGAGTGTAGTGTCAGCTTTTCCCACATTAGCTTTGTCAATTTTGGTGGAAGTGACACCAAAGCTGCTTTCAGGGAAATGTGTAATTGTCTTTATATGTTTCAGCACTTGTCAGTTTTGCACTGACCTCCGTCTGCTCTCTCTCTCTGTTTCACTCTGGACACAAAACGCAGGGCTTTAATGAAACTGCAGACTCTAACATGAGGCCATGTGCCTGTACTACCTCCTCCCATATCACCCCTAATGTGACTCCGTTTGAACCCAGGCTCTGTGTGTGTTTTCCCCTCTGTAGAGCTTTATATCTGGGACATGTTCATGTGCAGATCATACCTACGTTGTGTCATGTTTGATATGTGGGATGAAATCTCAGACTTTGTTACCAAATGTATTTGTGTGAGGACTGCAAAGTATCACCTTGTACAGAATTAAAACAAAGAGGCATGGGCATTGTATTGTATATTGTACTATATGAGGTACTGTATAAACAAGACATTTTTTATGTTATGTACTTAAAGGAATTGTACAACATTTTGGGAAATACGCTTATTTGCTTTCTTGATGAGAAGATTGATGGCACTTACACATCTTCACTGTAAATATGAAGCTACAGTCAGAAGCCGATTAGAAACTGAAGTATAAAAACAACACGTTTTACGGGAATTATGATCTGGACTATTTCTTGGCCTGGGACCAGTACATTTCTGGAGTATCCACTGGTTGCATCAGATAACAGCCAAATAACCCTCTTAAAACAGAGAATTGTCATTTTTACGCATCGTTTTTTTTTTGTACGGATTCAACAAATTAAATATAATTTATAAATTAGTGAGTTTTGGAGGTACTGGTAGGCAGGTTTTGTCACCTTTGTGGTTCTAGCTTCATATTTACTGTACTCTCTGCAAGAAAGTGAATAATATTTCCCCAAAAATGTTTAGCTATTCCTTTAATATAGTATATTATACAAGAATGGAAGTGGATGTACTCAAACACACCTTGGCTCCTCAGACAGTCACATCCCTCTCAAACATTATTACCTCGTGTTTTATACATCAAAGACAAAGATTGTATATTCATGTATACTAAAGATAAATATAAAGGGATCAAGGTATCTTCATCACAGAGACCATAAACACTAATATTCCCCTGCTGTCTGTCCAGGCCAAAATATATTTTGAAATGTAATGCTTAATGTAAGAGGACACCCAAAGTTTGACATATCATTCACAGAAAGCTTCACTGAGTCAAGTGACCCTTGTTTTTCTGATTAATCTCTGCAAACTGGAGACTTGTTTTCTTTACTTTTATAAAAGTAGAGGTAGTTCATTTTCATTTTCATTCACCTTTATGGTCCCCTTTGAAAAACAGTGTGTTAAAGCACGGCCTGAAGTGGACAGAGGTCACTTTCAGATGATTATTATGCTTGTTCAAGGTACTCAAGTGTTGTAAGTGTTGTAAAGGTTATGGTGTTTTTGTTGGTACTGAGATAAAGGTACTAAGAAGTCACATTCATGAGTGTTATTGCCATGAACTGCAGCTCAATGTGACGAATGTTTTTCTTGCCAAATTAACTGACTGAAAGAAAAGACAATGTGGGGACAAACTTGTGTTTTTGACTTTTTGTATGACCCATAAAAAAGGCAGCGATGATCCCCGATGCTGTCAGCTCTTCATGCTGTTCTTGAATCACTTTGTGTTATTTGTTGGAATATTAAAAATAGTGATTAAACTGTGTAGCTTTACTTTTAAAAGAAGCATGTTTCTATGACCATGCCAAACCTAAAAAAAAAATGCAAAAGAAATTCACATGACTGGTTATTTTTGCATTAAGAAATAAAAGTATGCACATTCCTTCTGTGGATGACTTGAGTATCTGAGACATTATGACGCTGCACACATCTGTAAATATCAGAAACACTTTGCCAGTAATGTTAATGCCAAAGTTCCTGATTGGAGCTGAAATAATCAATTAATCACTTATATACTTAAATATATTAGCTCCAGCTTCACAATATGAGGATACTTTACTTTTCTGTTTCAAATATTTAAAAATTTGAGTTTTCACTGTTGATGGGACAAAATAAGACATTTGAAGATGTCACCTTTGCCTCTCAGACCTTGTGATGGGCCTTTTTCACTATTGGTGACATTCTATAGACTAAACTATTAATCGCAAAATCAAGAGCAGATTCACTGATGATGAAAATAATCATTAGTTGTAACTCTATTCTTGATATTGGACGTACACATTTGCATTAAACATGTCAAATCAATTTTATTCACATAGCCCAATATTACAAATTTGTGTCAAGGTGCTCTACAATCTGTATAGCATACGACACGTTCTGTTCTTAGACCCTTGTTTGGATAAAGAAAAACTCCTTAAAAAAACAACATAATTCTATCAGTCAAATTGATCTTTAACTTTGTTCATTGTGGGTTTTTTTGGCAAATGACTAACACTCAAAATATGAGTGTAGGGAGGAGGAGAGAGTCTGTAACCATTTAAGAGACAAATTCATCATATGTGTATTATTAGTAACATGATTTCAATATTTCATTTTACTAGTAAAAAGGTTTTAACGTAGTTTACCAAAAGAGGGCAGCAGCAGCTTACTTTGAGCTGACTGATCAACAGTGTTCCCTGAAGTCCTCCTGCTCTCCCTGCTGGACGCTCACTGCAGATGCACAATGCTGCAGATAAATCAGCAGGGTCAGCAAAACATGGAAGAAGAAGTGAAAAGATAATGACAGGCTTATCTAATTTTAAGAGAATTAGAAATGTTTATTATTATTGAACTCAATACTTTTTAGATGTCATACCTTATGGAAGTATACAGTTACAAAAATGGTCTTATAATAGCTTCAAAGAAAATAAATTCATACAAAAATAAATGGCTCGCAAATGGTTTGTAAAATAACAACAATGTTCTTCGTAAAAATACAAATGCATGACAAATCAAAAGGGTGATCAATTTTATAACGTACATTAGATCGTAACACTTTGCACATAAAGTGGATTAATACAAAAAACTACCACATGGAATCAGCAGATTTCATTATCAAACAATCAAATGAAAAGATGAGCGTAGCTTATAGACCGTGACAGAAACAGTGTTTTCCAGTTTGTTGAGGAGCGTACATGATAAAAAATATGTTTTTACTCATTTGCATGGCTTAAACACATTTTGAATGATTAATAAAGAAGCCACTATGAATCTTTATTATATGTACAAATAACAAAGATATCTGCTGAATCTAATAGACAGATACTGTAAATTTGTTCTTGGTACGTAGTATGAATAGGATTCATTAATAGTATATACAATAAAATGTCTCACATATCTCACTGGCCAGTTTGTCCCCTTTTTGGTGTCACTGCATGCTATGATAATCAGTATAAAAATCTCAGTTTAGACAAAAAAAAGCAAGTAAAAACACGTAGTCCCAGCAGAGAGCAGTCCACTTCACTGACGTTGAAGTTAGTCACAAACACTGACGCAGAAAGATGAGAAAAGCACAACTAAAGTTCATTTGTGACAAAGATAACGCCATGCCAAGGGTTAAAGAAACTGCACATTTGCTCGCAAAACTATCCCAGCAACCCGTGTCAGCCATTACTACGTTCTCTACAATACTCTTCCACCTCTTATCTGTGGAGATAAAACAAAGAAAAGCTGGAGGGCAAACAGAGCCACAGAAACAGAGCACAGTATTATCACAGGTCAGGTGACTTTCAAACAACCCCGCTGCAAATCACAAACCACTCCCACTGATCCTCACAAGTGACTGAACACTGCAAACAATGAGCTGAATCTATAGAGGAAAGGCAGTGTTTGCTGTGGAAGTGGCTACAGCTGAGCGCCCTGCTTCCATTTTCTTCCAAAAAAAGTTTACATAACTGATCAAGATCATTATTATTAACATACAGTATGTTCCCTATGTGTGTGTGTGTGTGTGTGTGTCCAGTGTATGTTGGTTCTGTACAGGTAACTTTGGTCTCGATATGTCACAAGTCTTTGTGGTATTTTGGAGTGTATCTTGGCCCGTGTGTCTGTGAGTGTTTGCTGAGCGTCGGGACTCAGTGGGTTCATCAGTGGTTCTTGTCGTAGTCCTTCACCAGGCCTTTGATGTGGAACAGTTTGTGTCTCAGCCTGCGACACTCTTTCTTCTTAGACCGGTAGTCTGGCGTCTACGGAACAGAGAGAGTAATTTAATAATGCAAAACAACGCTAGACAGTGAAAAGTAATAAAAGCTCTATGATATAGACTGTCAAGAAAAAAGGTTAGAATAATACTATGAAAAGTAAATGAAATGACATTTTGTATCGGATGTTAAGAACCTAAAGGGTAACTTTGGTATTTTCCAACTTGGACCCTATTTTTCCATGTTTTGGTGTCTAATGGGGACAACAATTTCTGAAAGTGGTCCAGTAATGAGGGAGACCGCTGTAACCCGCAGCCGCGAAACGAGCTGCAAGGGCAAGTTAGCAGCATCAATGTAACATTACGTTCACTAAAAGTGCTTGTTTTTGCCACCGACAGGTTCAGATTGTTATTATAAGTGTCTGACAACATTATTGAAAGGACCCTACTGAAATCTGAGTATCTGTATACTCTGGCTCAAATAAATACGAATTCCAAGACCTCATCCACATTGTTGAAATCGTCTAAATATTCAGCAATGACATTGAAGATCTTGTAGACTATACTAAGTTACGCTTTCTGTACTCCAACGCAACGAACTCTGCCCGGCTGGCACTCGCGTTTCCACCATGGATGTATTCCACTATTCCACCGTTGTCTTCCGGCAACACGTCACCTCGCCAGATTTCAGAACGACACTTCTCCTTGAGGAGCGAGACTCTCTCCATAATGCCAGACACTTATAATAACAATCAGAGCCCTTCCATGGCAAAAACAAGCAAATAACGGTGCCAGCTTGCCCCGATAGCACCTTATTGCCGTCTACAGCGCTCTCCCTCAATACTGGACCAATTTCAGAAATAGTTGTCCCTATTAGTCGGTTAGACACAAAAACATAGGAAAATAAGGTCCATGTTGAAAAACATAGAAGTTAACCTTTAATGCTTCCACAAATAACTGCAATATATTTTTGAGTTTAGTTTGTAAAATGTATCATCAGAGACGTCTCCCCACCTGCTTCAGATCCTTCAGCTGATTATATTCATCTGCTGCAGCCTGTGGAAAAATGAGGAAAAACATTTGTTATGAGTCCACGTCCTTCACACACAAACTGAACATTGAAGGAATCTGTTTGTGCACTCAGGACCTTGATGATCAGGGATTTTAGTCTTTGTGTGTCTATCTTGAGTCTTTGCAATGTATACTTGCATCTCTTCGCTGCCATAAAGAATGGTGACAGGTAGGATGCGATGGAGGACTGAGATGTTCCAACAACAACCCAAGACATATTCAAATATGTTGGATATGACATCTGGTTGAACTAATCAGTGCAGTGACTCAACAACTGAGAGTCTAATCGTGCAAATGCTCAAAGTTATGGGTGCATGTTTCGTAATTTACTTAAACGATTCTGAAAACTTCAGCACATTCAGTACATAAATCTATTTCTTGCCTAATTGTGAACTGTCGAGGTGGCAAATTTGCTTTCAGTCTGATCAGCACTGCATGGTTTATGTTTCTATTACTCAACAATTAATATCTTTTTCGTCTTTATTATTAATGCAGAGTTCTTGCTTTGTTCAGACCACTGAAGGGTAGCTCAAGAAAACATGTGTGAAAAAGAAGATTCAGCAAAGACCCACATGTGATTCTAGTGGAGTATGAGCATAGTACAGCTGTAAACCGTAAAATGCTAATCTTCATTTTGGATATTGTTAGGGAGAAGCTTGTTTTGGCAGACACAAGAATTTCATTTTCTTTATTCATGTGTCTTATTTATCCACTATTTAAGTTACAGTGGAAGGGGATGATCCTGGTTTGTAATTCAGGCTCATTCATGCCTTTCTCCTGAGTTTAGGGGGTGAGCACTGTGTATATCTGACCTGGTATTTGGCAGAGGTTTCATCCAATGTGTCCAGCTGCCGGCTGAGTTTGTTCAAGTGGTCATTAATGTCGTCCATCTCAGCACACAGGCGCTTGTATTCTCTAAGGTCGGCATCAAACTCTCTCTTATACTCATGACGCTGGGCATCGGATGTTATATCTGGGTACGTACTGGAGGAGGAGAAGGAGAGGAGAGAGATCAGCATCAGAGATAAACCTGCATCAGTCATTACAAAGACTTAAACACTTGAAGGCAGTGCACTGGTTAATGAGGAATACTGTAGGTGCTGGTTTAAATAACGGTGTGTTAGTCTGGATGGATCGAACCACAACCAAATATAACTGCTTTCTCCTAAACTACATTGACTCCCATGTTTTGTACCTTTGGCCCAATTCTCTCATTATTCCTGAGTACAGCCCATGTGAACCGGCATGCCTCAGAGGATTAACTACTCTCCTGGACAGACTGAAGCACATACAGACTGAAGCCTTTTCCGCGCTTTGCTGTTTATGCATCTGTTTATTTACTACTCTGTACTTCTATACAAAAGATGTTCTAGCTGCATGTTCCTGTAAATTTTGTAGCTTAAAGCTGTGCATTTAAATCAAAGAATTTAGGTCTGGTCCCGAGGGAGCGACTGCAATCAGCATTCTGTGTTCTTAGATAATAATGACATTTCCATCTTTAATCCAGAGATACAATAGTAGATCCTCACTTCTCCCACTCGTCTTCGTCGAGTTCGTTGCCCGTTTCTCCTCCTGTGGTGTACTCTGTCTCGTACTGAGACTCATCGAAGTCGGGGTTACGTCTGCGTCTCTTGCCCCTGCTGGCAGAGGGTTTGCGGACTCCGCCGGTCTCCTCTGAGGGGCTGGAGCTGGTTCTTCCACCGTGGGAGAAGGCTTCTGATGGTCTGCTGGTGGTCTTCTCTGAGTACCTGCAGGACAGCAACATACACATGAAAAAATCTGTAATGACCGGCTTCCACTGGAACCACTAGAAAAGTCAATAATAATGAGAACATCTTGTTCACAGGAATAGCATTAAAGGTGCAGTGTGTAGGATTTGTCTACATCTAGTGGTGTAGTTGCAGATCGCAACCAACTGAGTACCCCTCCACTCACTCCTCCCTTTCCAAGACTGCAGTAACGTGAGCTGCAGAGTGCAAAACCGTGGTAATGCAATTCGCCTCGCTCGGAGGCCAACCTTCCCATAATACCACTACTTTAGGAGCAAGTCAGACGGTGGCTGGTGGAACCACGGTTTTGCACTCTGCAGCTCACATTACCGCAGTTTCACATGTGTGTCGGAGAACTACGGTGGCCTTCAGGTAACGCAAAGACGTGAAAGGCTCTCTCTAGAGCCAGTGTTTGGTTTGTCCGTGCGAATAGATCTCCCGAAATGTTACACACTGTTCCTTTAAGCATTAACCTTAAAGAGGTTAAAGAGGTGACTGAAAGCAACAAGTGTTCCAGTGATCACATGCAGAGAGCTCTTCTCTGTGCTGTGAGTCCAGCTATGATCGGTGTGTGTCTGTAGTTTACGGAGAGCAGGAACCAACAACGGTTACATATTATACCTTTAAGCAAAAAGAACATCGCGTCCCAAATAACACCATGAACTTAAGGAGAGGTCTAATGTAGGACAGTGTCTAAAGATAACAAAGATTTACTGATACGGCCCAGACAGATACCATATGGAGGAAGGTAAACACTTTGAACCACTAATGATTATTGTTGCTCACACCCTACAATTTGACTCAGTGCCATGTAGAGGGCCCTCAGTGACCAGAAAGAAGGTACAGTTCTTTAATAACGGGAAGGAGGAAACATGCTCAATTTTGTAGGGATTTGTAGAGGAATCCAAATCCAGCGGTGCAGATATTACAAGTTCTTACAAAAAAGGCTGCACAATGTCAACGACAGAGCACTCTGACATTCTTCTGCTTATGAAAACGCCTGCTATGTTTACTTTGTGAGAGAGGAAATCATCAACATAATAATATTCTGTACTTTGAACCGAATCTAAATCGGTTGTCCTCTTGTCCGTGAACATTAACAGAACATTTCACCTTAATCAGGTCATTCAGAAAACATATTTCTGGTACAAGCTGGGCTTGTTTTTTCAAAAGTACTGAGATGTTAAGTAACTGTGAAGAGCAATGTACTTCACGTCTCACACACACTGCAGTCTTGAGGACAGTAATGCAAACAAAAACAAGGTGCTTGAGAAATCATTTCTAGCGTTGGAGAAAAGCAAATACATTTGTTCACATCCTGCACATTCCCTTCCTCAGAGATTTCAATGAACATGAGAAAAAAAACAAGGGAAAGTTAATCCAACAAGGGCTCAAAGGTCACACACACACTGAGCTCATATTGTGGGTAGGGCAATATGTTTTCATGGGCTTTAAAACAGGGCAGTGATTAGATATCGCTTGTGTGAGTCACATGTTTGGAGGTTCATTGTCTGTGTGGTCTTTGCTTTGCAGTGTCTTTTCTGTTATTGGACTTTCCACACTCACAGCTGAAGTATTTCTTAAAGACACAGTAAAAAATACATTTTACAAGCTCTAATTTTGAACTTACAGTGTCTCTTGTTATATACCAAATATTTATCAAAACAAATATTTTTATCTTCTAACACTTCTCTTTTCTCTTCCTGTAAAACATTAAAATATTTTTGACAACTCATCTTGAGCTTTCGAGCTGATGTACATTTATCCAATCAAATGGGATTTAGGGCAACTCGCTAACCCCACTCATCATATACAGTATAACCATGCTCGTTGATCCTAGTAGCTAGCAGAGTGATGTCAAGGGTCACTTTGTTTATATTTTCAAAAGAGCATTTTCTTTTTGTCCCTCGTTCTCTTCCTCCTGATCTAACAACGCAGGCGAGGAGCTTCCGGTGAAAGCCAGCAGCTCCTCCATGCCTCTCTACAGCTCCATATCACGGTGTGGTTGCTAAACAACGCCCACTTTTGAGCGATCCAATCAAGGATCAATCACATTACAGAAGATAAAGACACTCTAACTTCTGCTCCATCTGCGTTCTGTTTTTTATAATAATTTGAACACTAGCACCAGCTCAGTCAAAGTTAGCTGTGCTAACTACATTTTTGATTTTTTTGAAGTGTGGTTGTATGTATACTCCCGCGTTCTGCGAGGTAAAATTACTTCTTTTGTGCATGTAGTCTGGTGGTTTTGAAGAGAGCGAGAACGGCTTCAGTTCCCCGTCGGAAAGCACTGTCTGACGGTGAGGTAATGTGGCTGTGGACGGAAGCAACAGAAAAAAAATGATTTTAGCCACCTAAAAAAAAATCTGTTTTAGTGTAAGCTAAAGTATGTAACATTAATACACTAACTATAAGGATGTACATTGATATACTGTATAGTGCACATGTACATGCAGCAGAGTCATCATGCAGAAACCTATGTCAGGTCACGTGGGTAAACGTTTTTAGAAGGGCTTGGAAAATAGTATTTTGACGCTAAAACATACAAAATTTGAATGTTCAGATTTGAATACACAAGGGACACCACTGGGAAGTTACAGAATGATATAAAATGAGAATACAGGTTCACCCACTCGTTGTTGTCTAAGGTGTCTTCATTATAGGAGCTGCTGTCCACCTTGGCCGGGGGGTAGGAGATGACACTGTTCGCTGAGGCGTTGAGCAGCCCTGCTCCTTTCTCTGACACCAGCAGGGTAGGGGCGTCTTGAACACTGCGGCTTTCCTCCACATTGTTCACCTACAGCAGGCAGGAAAAAACACAAGGAACAGACTCAGCAAACATAAACAAACAGCTAATGCACTCACAAAGACCAGGCCACGCTACAGGCTCATTTTCTGACTGTCATCCTGTTAAAGAACCATTATTGTTCTCCTCTTTTCCTCAGGTCTTAACTTGAGGAGAAAGGAAAAGCTATCTCTACACCAGAGACTGAAGTATGATAATTAGTGCTTAAAGTTTGAAGGAGCAGTCAGGCATGTAATTGGACAGCAAAGTCCAATTCCTCAACGAACAGAGGGTTATCTGTTCGGTTCACCGTACTTGAAAAGGTCAAGAGAACAAAAACAAATGATGACTTTAAGGCTAATTATAAAATAAACCCAACACACCATAAATAAACCAAAACCTCTGATTGTAATGAAATATGATTGATGGTCACTTAATAATAATAATAATAATAATAATATATAATATATACACAGAAAATATCTGACAATGATTCCATCTTTGACCTCACTTCTTTCTATTGTCTTATGTCTTTGTGAACACCTGGAACGGATGTGCTCCTCCTTTCTTCCTTCAAACAAAAGGTCTGTCATGTAAATAAATTCATCTAATCTGCATTTTCAAGTCCTTCCTGTGAGCATGAGGGAATTCCTCACAATGAATGACTCAGGGGTGGTCACTGTTTTTCCTCACTGGGTCCAGTAAATTAATCATTAGATGTCATTTACTCAACCTCTACACAAAGCAGTAAAGTCTAAACTTTAAACGGGTCTCACTGTTTCTCTGCTACCTGGAAGGCCAACTGGCTTAAAGTTAGCAGAAACCTTTTGGCTCTTTTTCAAATGTAGCAACACAAAGAGGATGTGAGGCAGGTTTTAAATCAAGCAGTCAGACAGCAGCTGCCTTTGTACATGAAATTGCACTGAAAATGTTTGGAGTGATGTTACTTTTGAAAATACATATTTCTGGAAAGACATCAAAACTGTGCAGAGCAACATGCAGGGTTATGTTCCTCTGAAATAAGACATCTAACATCTACTGCACCTGCACAAGAAGGCATTAATCTTTGCTGTACTTGTCTATAATGTATCTCAGCACCAGTCCTGCTTACATGTGAGAATTTACTATTTCCCAACTATATACTGTATATAACCCAACAAAACACCTCCACCCTCCTGCTTACATGGGTGGTACATTACCGAGCAATCTCCTACATTCCTCACAGTGCAGGAGCATCAGCCTAGCCCGAAAAAAACAATAATCATGCTGGGTGGAGTGCCTTGGTAGGGGAGAGGTGCACTGCTTGCAGCTGCAGGAGAGTCCCATTTGAAGACTGCACTTCATGTAAGAATCCCAACAATGCCCTCTCAGTGTGCAGCACAGCGGGTGCTGGGCTGTGAGCAGAGTGTTTAAGCACAGTAAGAAAGTCTGAGTCCTGGACCTGGTGAGGAAAAGCATGAAGGCAAAGATGGAGAGAGACGGAGAGAGGCAGGGAGACGAAGCCTTGGATGTTGACGAGGGAAGAAGGAGCAAAATGAAGCAGACAGACATGCAAAGTGAGGGAGAAGTACATGTGTGATAAAAGAAGAAGGAGAAGCAGAGCAGTGGGATGATGGAAAATTAAGTGTTATCGTGATAATAACGCGTTAACGCAAAATTGTTTTAATGCCACTAATTTCTTTAATGCATTAACACAATCGATCTTTCAAAAGTAGTAGCGGGCTCAGTTTTAAAGCTAGAGTGAATGTACTCCTATCATATGAAACTAGAAAACCTAAAGAATCCATTGGCGAGGAAAAACTCGGAAAAGGAAAGAGGAAAAGGGGTCCCTTGACCTGCTCTGACCTCAAGATATGCAAATAAAATGGGTTCTATGGGTACCCACGAGTCTCCCCTTTACATGCATTTTGTGGCAAGTAAGCACACTGACAGCTGTTGTTGCCTGTTGGCCTTGAGTTTGCCATGTTATGATTTGAGCACATTGTTTTATGCTAAATGCAGTACCTGTGAGGGTTTCTGGACAATATTTATCATTGTTTTGTGTTGTTAATTCATTTCCAATAATAATATATACATGCATAAAGAAAGCATGTTTGCCCACTTCTATGTTGATAAGTAAATTGAATAATTGACAAATCTCCCTTTAAGGTACATTTTAAACAGATAACAAATGTGCGATTAATTTGTGATTAATCGCGATTAATCATGGGACAATCATGCGATTAATCACAATTAACTATTTTAATCAATTGACAGCCCTAAAAAAAGGTTCCTCAGTTACAAGTAACGTATGATTTTATCATTTTTTTCTGAAATATTTTAGTTTTCTGTATATTTTGAATTGTTTTTTTTGAGAAGTAGAACATACCTAATTCATTTTGAAAATCACAATTTATATCTACTTTAAATGGAATATTGGTCAAACTAATCACATTTGCCTGTTTTTCTACACTACTCCTCCTTGAAGAGATGTTAGTAACACAAAACATTTTTTAAGTGGCAAACAACAAACCCCATCAGTCAGATCAGGGACACCAATTTCAGGGCTCAACAATAAGGACTGCACGATTGCCCAGGGCACGTAAAATACGATGTTGGGCTAGTAAATCTAGCAACTCACTTGCCTGATCATAAAAAATCAAACACATGTTTTTTACTGGAGCTGATGATGGAAGTAGCTAAGGAGCCATCTCTCTTCCTTCTCAACTCTGCTGAGAGTTGCACATGTGCAGTACTGATTGGGCAGCGGGTAAAGACAACGTTTAGGAGCTGAAGTGCAAGCGAGCGTTTCAATTCTCCTGGAAACAGAGTTTAGTTTAGTGGTTTTCTCAGTTTCTCAGTATGTTGCTATATAACAATGGTATACTATTGCTTCAAACCACATTCACTCTGTATTTGGATGTTTTAATCTGCGTCTATGAAACCAGCCCAGGATGCTTTCACTCCACATCTGTGCAGCACTTCAGTGTTTCCAGCACACAGACAGCTCTGCAGTGACCAACTCTGATGACCTCATGCAGCAGACACAATGCAGCCTCCCCCCGCCCCCCCAGGCGAGCTGAATGAGGCCAGTGTGTGAGGTCATCAGAGCATGCCAGGCCTACCCAAGCTCAGCAACAGAGATGGGTCCAATCTCAAACCAACCACAGCCTTGGACTGTCACTGGCCCTGTGTTTAAAGGAGCCAAACAAGCCAGATGACTCATTTTATGGCATACAGTAAGCAGGTAGCGCAGCAACGAAGGAACATAATAACTGCACAGTGTGGAACACTGGAAACATGAGGGAAATGAGGACAGCGGGTCATTTCTACCACACTAAGATACCCTGATTATTGAAGTTGGTATACAGATAACATATACAATAATGGCACACGTTGGCTGTCCTGCTTTTGTAGAGAATAAAGACTTCAGGGAGCAAAAGTCAAACATTTTCCTACCTACATACATGTTTTAATCATTGAGACTGACTAGCTTGAATAAATAATGATCTGATAGTAATGAAATCAAATCTAATAAGATTAGTAAACTTTTTTTTTCTTCTTTTCACCCACTATTATGATCCAAAACATATCCCTTACTCTTTTTTTAAAGCAGTATTCACATCAAAAATAGCAAGAATTGTGAAACTTCTCAATGCAGTAGCAGTGTCCACGCCATTACTGCACCTACAATAAGTCTGATGACATCAGTGAGCATGGCTCCATTATCAGACACTAGTGCTAGTCATAGGATTCACTCTAGGCTTGTCTCGTCTACTCTGCTCTGCCTGTACACCTCCATGTGCATGATGCCATGTTCTAGGCAATGACAACCACTCTCAAATACAAACAGCTCTATATAATCCAATATAACACCATGTCTGTTAAGTGCTTCTTTTGGTATTTTCATGTTAGTGCAACAGATAAAGTGTGACTCGCAACACTTTCTGCATCCTCGGGGGGCGGCGTGTGTACTTTCATTCAGCGTACTTTTGTGTGAATAAACAGTAGTATGTATTTTGTCAGACACACTGAGCAGTAATTGACGTTACTCATTTCCTGAGAGCCTCCTTGCTGGTTTGAGATGCGTAACCATGGTAACCTGTGTCAATCTCATGTGACCAAACGATGATTTGTGAGAATTTTAAAGTCTGAACTATTTAACTAACTATATCATGCCTAGCAAAGTGAAATGTTATACTTACACGTAAATTAACGGGTAATTGATGTTTACAGAGCTGTCCGTCAACGTCTGTTATGAACGTTGTCGTCACTACCACATTGCATTGTGTGATATTTATGCCGCTGTAGTGTCAAGCATTTGCATGCTGTAATAATTCCCCAGAAATAGTATGCTAAAAAATCACACATACTGTTTTAGCGTACTAAATAGCAGGTTAGTATGGAATTTCGGACACAACCCATGTTTTGTTTAATAATTGTTTTCTTGCATACTTCAAAGTATTTTGCTCTTTATTTTTTCTATTAATTTGTATTTCTTTCACTTGCAGTTGGCATGCATGTACTGTACACCATGTGTCAGCATGTACTGATTTGTGATCTTGACACTCCCCTGCACAATGTTTGAACAAACACTGGATGTGGACTATGTGTTGAGGAGGATTCTGACTACAGTACAGTATGTAGGAACAGAATGAAAGTATTGTACAGACCCAGTTTTAAGATACAAAACAAATAAAATAACTGTGTGTGTGTGTGTGTGTGTGTGTGTGTGTGTGTGTGTGTGTGTGTGTGTGTGTGTGTTTGTGAGTGTACAGATGTGCTGGTGTTTCAAATCTAGTTTACAGAATGTCAAACGTGGTGCTGTTTATCAAAAATTACAATTTCAAACCAGAGCTTTTGATGTGAACTCATTGTCATTCACTGTATGAAACTGGCATCATTTGAAAAGTGGCAGGTCGAGTCAATAATCAACCCATATCTCTGGTAACAGTCTCATGTGACTAGCGTGGTGTTGACATTTAAAAACCCGAAGGCAGGCTCTCTAGAAACCGCCCGCCTGCTTACTATCTTCTCAGGTGGTTAATGATTACTCAGAGTGAAACCAGGTAGTAGACCATGAGCAAACAATCACTGACTGCTATCAGCCCTGACCCTGAACAAAGTGACTCAGTCAGAGGAAACACTGTTACGGTAGTGTGACCGTATACCTGCTGGATCCTATAAACTCATAAAGATCTGTATATGATGCTCCTTTTGGACTTCCAACTCATAAAGACAAACAATGAAAACATATGAGAGGCTTGAACTGGTGAACAACATCTGGACATATTCAGTCAAATAGCATAACAAGTGACGAACCAACCTCGGGAACGTGCAAAGTCGCAGCTCGGCTTTACTGCATGTGCATCACCACAATCACCTAACCTATCTTTAGAGATGATGACTACCTGAGCAGGATGAACACCTCACTGGCGACCTGCCCTCTTTACCTACTTTGCATCAGTGTTTCCAACAGAATTAGATTGTATAGGTGTTGGTAGCTGACCGGAGGGAGGGATGTTTGTTTTATAACTGTATTGAAGCACTTTCTTTGATTAAAAAATAGTGCAGTGTTGTGTTACTTCAAATAATTGATATTCATTAAATTTTGAATATTCTATTATTGAATTCTTTAAATTTTATACATCCACCACATGATTAGACCCTCTTTCTGATGACAAAATGGGCTTATATCGTAAAACACAGAATTCAGAAAAATGTTATAATAATATAAATAACGTTTTCTTCTACGATATAAAATACGTTTTTGAAGCCTTTATATGTCTTTAAAAATACAGTTGCTCACAAGTGGCTAAATGAGATTACTAAACGTCATCACGTTGACTCGTTGAAGCCTCGTTGTGTATACTCGCATTCATGTGACCGTGATGTAGTTCGTTTATAGCTTAATGTTAGCTTTTTACTTCTGGTCATTGCATTTACACTTCAAAAATCATAAAAGTGGTGATCATTTGTAAAGATTATCTTGCTGAACAGAACATATAAGTATCATAAAAGTTTGCCACATAGCTTATTTTCTGCAATAATTCAAAACCCATTGGAAAAATCGTATTGGCTTCTTGTCGAGGGAACCAGTGGGATGCTAACTTCCTGGTTGGCCTACAAAAATACGTCATCCGTGCACCACTCTAAGTATTGTGTGAGAGAGGAGGAGGAGGCGGGGCAAGGAGGCATTTGGCCCTCTCCGAACGGGCACTGCAGTAAAAAAAAAAAATCAATATATGGCAGTCAATATTGATAAAGTGGCACCCCACCACAAATGATGGGTGGAAAGTAACATAACACGTAGCAAATTTGGTGTCAGATGGGGAAAAGCATATGTCAATCAGTTTTGGTGGCAGAACCTTCCGATGCAGAAAAAACACCATAGTTGATCATTTCCAACCACAGCCGTGACGCTGGTATTGTGTTCACCTTGTGAGTCTTTGTGTGTGTCTGTGGACAGGTTTTTGACCTTGATGGCGTCACAACCATGCATGATGCAGTCACAAAACTTTACAGGTGTGTAGTTGAGATCAAAATGAAGGTAGAGTTCGAAGATGGGTGTGGGCCGAGCAAGGGCACTGGCCCCACGCACACACTTTACGACCCTGGCCTGATTTGAGCTGGTGTGATCCTATCACAAGATGGTCTCTAGTTTCATAATCCAATCAAATCCGTCTGTGAATATTGTTTTCCATCAACTTTCCTTGGGCTGGATTTAAACCCTCTGTGACCCTGTTCATTTCACTGCAAGCTGTGCATGCACAAACTGAGGGTCAGTTAGGGTCGGAAATGTGATTTTACTTTGTAAATCCCCTGTAAACCCAGTCTTATTAAACTGTGACTACCATCCGGTTGTCTCTTACCCATTCCTCTACGTCTCTGCCCTCGGAGGCCTTCCCGCCAACGAGAGGCGCTTCCCAGTAGATATTTGGTTTCCCGTAGCGCCAGATCTTCCCTCTCGTTTTGTGCGCAAAGAAAGCCGCAACACCGAAGGCGATGACAACCAGGAATCCACACACCATGGCAACTCCCTAGAAAAGCAAGAACATGAGAATAAAATCTGGAAAGTTCTCAAGGAGATAAGCTGTAAGATAAAGCTGATGTATCCTGGTACACAAGGTACACAAAGTACACATGTGTGATACAGTAAATACATATCACAATTTGTGACTCAGTACCAAAAAACTTAACAAACTGCTTCATGATAACGGATTACAAAACAGTACAGTACTGATAATATGCTTCGTGAGTGCAGATTTATCTCACTTTTCCCACATTAACAGCAACATTTCACAAAAACAGATGGTGCATGACACACATGTAAACCCAAAGCATCTCAGTTACATTCATTGTAGTGCTATAAACACAAACCTAATCATCAACAATTCTGATAATGAATTAATACATCATCTAAAAACAATACATGCAAAAGATTCACTGGTTACAGCTACAAAAATGTGAGGATTTGCTGCTTGTCTTTGTTTTATATTATTGTAAATGGAATATATTGTGTTAAATGAGCAGTATATACATATATATACTGCTCATTTAACCTAAAATACCTTCCACATGAACTATTACAGTTACAACTCTAGCCTAATCAATTTAAAATCATGTTATAAATATTCTAAGGAGGCCATTGTTAGACTACTACATCTACCTGAATTGAACCTGAAGAGAGTCACATCAAACTCTGAGTTATTGATCACTGATATTTACTAAATATCTACACACCTCCTGTGGGTCCACAAAGCAGTAATGGTAGAGATACTGGTTGTACATGGGGAAGCCTCCCACTCCTCCCATCTGTGAGTAGCTGGTCCCGTAGAGGTTCTGGCACATCATAAGCATCGGGTTGTACATCATACTAGAGGAGCCCTGGGCCATGGGGTTCACCCCAACGATGTAGACGATGCTTATGATGCCCTGGGGGAAAAATGACAGTCATTGATATTTACAATTATAAAATCTGTCAGTCTCTCATTAAAAAATGACTTATAGAAGAACTCCTTAATATTCAATTCAGACAACACTGTCAGATCATATATGTGAAGACCCACATTCAGCAGCTATCGTATCATCCCAATCATTTGCTGAACATCCAGTAAGTACAAAAGGTACGGCACAACAAGGAATAACAAACTTCTGATTGTTTTCTAGTCTGCATGTAATAATACCTTCTTGGAGTTTAATCAGCTAGAAACATCAACAACAAAGGAGCAGGAGGAAAGTCCTCACATGTAAAAATGAAAACCAAAAAGTTGAGGATTTAATGAAGAGAAAGTCAATTTATATAAATTTACTTTAACTGAAGACTCTCTTTCCATATTGAACATCCAAACACTCTTAAGCCAAGCAGGCTGAAATAAAATCAACAGATTGGATTTGAGAAAGTCTAGTGCCTTTTTATTTTTGTATCTACAGTATTATTATAATGTGTTTACTAAGCAGCATAAACAACTTTTATCTTGAACGAATATCTGTATCAAAATATGTTTTAACCAACTCAGCAAGTAGAACACTGGGTCCTGAACAGAGTTAAACTGTGTACACAGAGTCCTGTTTCAGATTATACTTCTGGTATTTTGAAAACAGGCACATTGAAATACCGTTCATAACAGAGATAGGGTGTAAAACGGTTTTAACGGTTAGTTGGAATGTGGGATGGGTACATCGTAACATAATTCAAATATCAATTTTAAAACACCCTCAATGTAGTACCATTCATAAGACAACAGAACAATCTCTGTGTGATTCAGGTAAGATTGAAAATGAATTCCAGCTGAAGCTTTATTGTCCCTTACAGCAATGATTTTAGTATATCATCCTTCTTCTAATCTAATCTTATTTTGTTTTTAGTTGGATGATAACCTGTTTTAGCTAGGGAGGGGGGTTTTATTGGGGATATTTGCCATAGATCTTATGAGAGGGGAGACAAATATTTGGTTTACAGTATTTGAGGTTTGTGTAGTAGTTTAAATTTAAGCAGTTTTTGCACACCGCCGCAATTGTCCAGTATACAATATTGGGTGTAGTCTGAGCCTCTGTGGGCTGGGAACTTGGTGTGTATCACATGAAAATAAACAAACATACAAGTAGCTGCAAAATCTGGATATTACAGATATTATTGGATTAGGACAAGCAAGCAGTGAAGCAAAACTGTACTATCTATAACTGTAGTTAAGAGGCAAGAAATCTCATACCATACGCATTTTGAAGAGCCTTCAGTCTGAATTTAAAGATAGTTGTATGTTTGATTTCTATAATATCTGGATCTCTTGTTCCCTCTATAGATAAATTGTACTCTTCTAATGAATTAATCACCCCATTACCAGTTTCCTCAACACAAGGTGATAAACAACAGAGAAACGTAACTGCAAAAACACAAGGAGACCATAAAATGTGAATGAGTCTTACCTGCAGGATAGCCATGATGATGCTGCCTATCATGAGGCCCAGGAAGAACTTCCTAGTGCGGACAGTGTTGGATTTAGAGAAGCTGGTGATGAAGAAGGACAGCGACCCTATGAAGTTGATGGCTGCCATGGCAATCATGGCGGTTTTGGCTGAGTACGGTTGGATGTAGGAGCCATAGCTGTTGCCGTAGCCTCCTCCATAACCTCCTCCATAACCTCCTCCATAACCACCGCCGTAGCTGCCTCCGCCATATCCACCGCCGCCGTAGCCCATTCCCATTCCCATCCCCATGCCCCCCATTCCATACTGCATGTCCCACATGAGAGTGGAGGCCACACAGGCAAATATCGCCACACACAAGATGATAACCGTAGCCATCATGGCCTTGATGATCCCCGGAGGTGACAGCCATTTGTAGAAGTGCTGCGGTTTGTCCTCAACGTAGTAAGATCCCGGCGGAGGTGGGTATTGGTTGTAATCGCTCTGAGGGGCATGGAAGCTGCCTGGAGGGCCATAGCCATTGTTGGATGGCGAGCTGAAAGGAGGACTGTAGACGGGTGGACTCTCGTAGTGCTGCTTGTCAAACATCGCTCAAAGATGTCCCGAACTGTAAACAACAAAACAAAAAGAGTTTGCGGATAGAGCAAAGTGTACTGCACAATGTTAGTAAGAGTTGTCTGGCTGTGTTTTTCAGCAGCACTGATATGAGTAATGGTACGTGGAGATATGGAAAAGGCGTGACTGTCTTTGGTTATGAGAGTTAGTAACAGAACAGTGTAAATGTTTTACTATTTCCAAGGGAGTGTGATTTATGAGGGCACAAGCTAGGCTTGTTTGTGCATTTTTTTTCTTTCTGTCAGGTTGAGTAAATTAGGTTTTACAGAGAGCAGAAAGTTTATCACTTGTCATATCATAAACTACATCAGACCTGCTTTCATTCATTTACAGAAAATAGAAATATTAGAGGATTGACCTTGAGCTTTGAGGTCTCTGAACCAGCAGAGTCAGAAATAATCAGTGTGGAGATGTCGGTACCAGGACGGGGAGCGCAGCCAAACAATACTTTCCTTTTTGCCTCTACACGGGCTGTAGGAGTCTCTCTCCAGCCCCCGCAATGCCCAGCCAGACTTTGAACATTTCACATCCCGCCCTCTAGCTAAATTTTTGTTTCTTTCTGGTTTCAAATCTTACAGAGAGATATCCAAGGCCACAGTATACGACTTAACAATGCCCTTTCTTCTACATGGAGGCCTACAGGGAGGGGCCAGCCTGCATGTTTGAGTGAAACGGCAAGTAAACAGCAGAGAAAAGTTACTGCAGAGTACAAAAACATGAATGACTGTTTTACTTTTTTGCCAACTCTAATCTTAACATGAAATGAACACAATGCTGAGTGACAGACGGTAACATGTCGTCTGTTACATCACATAACAATAGGGGGAATAATTCATTAATCCAATGGGTGCAACCGTGCAACTAATGATTACTTTCGTTATTGATACATCCTTTTCTTTTTTTGATTAACTTATTAATTGTTTAGTGTAAAAATATCATAAAGTAAATGCCCAGCACAAGTTCCTAGAGCTAGAGGAAGACTGATTCATTGGTTTAGGCCAATTGGTGATTGATGTTTTATTATCAAATTACCCTACAGTTTATACAAGTATAGCTGAAACAGTTAGTTGATTGACAGAAAATGAATTGGAATTTAATCTAAACAAGAATTGTGAAAGTGTCACTTTGGGTAATTGTGATGATCAACCAACTACAACAGTCAAATCCTGCGTTTACATGTCATTCAGCATGAAAAAGTATAAGAAATTACTTGACTAAAAGGGGGCAGTCCTAAAATAAATAGAACATATTCCAATGATCTAATCCACCAAATCACACTTCAGGATATTCTCTTATAATGATAAAATTCTGAGTGACAAAAACAATATTTATTAAAAACGGCGTATGCAAAAGTAGCTGACAGAAGTAAAGATATCGGCTGATTAATCGGCTATCACATCTATCATATTGGATTATATTCACCAGAAGTATTAAACATGACATGTCCCTTATCAATTAAAAAGAGAATACCACTTATTTGTGAGGTCAAATTCTTTGATTTTTGGGTTACTGGAAAAAAAATTATAAATAATTCCTGACAATGACCGATATATTTGACTTCAAGACTACATACATGCTGAAAATCAAACAGTTTTACTGTATTCATTTAGATATTTTCCAAAGTAAAAGTCCCTAGAAGTGTATGATTCAACTTTTTCCCATGGTCTAGTGTTAAAAAAGTTAACAAAAATCGCAATAAATCGTAATATCGAATCGCAATACTTGTAGAATCGCAATACATATTGAATCGGGACCCAAATATCGTGAAAGTATTGAATCGGGAGATATGTGTATCATCCCAGTCCTAATATTTGCAAAGTGCTCTGTCTTTCTGACCACAGTCTTCCAGTGTCACCACAGCACTGATTTTAACAACAACAAAATAAATCTCTTCCATCTACATGTTGCTCCTGCTCAGGCACCTTGATGGGACAGCGAGGGAGTAACGGCCATTCAAAAACATAGACGTACGGACAGACAGAAAGACAGTCCCTGGCACTGCCCACAGTCTCCAGTCTCCAGTCTCCAGTCTCCAGTAATAACTCTCCTCTCTTTATGGGACTCTGGCACACATGCCAGAAGAGGTCTCGCCTCAGAGCCTCCATCCCAGACACCTTCCCATTATTCCCTCCCTCATTCCTCCATATCCTTCATCCCCCTCACAATTCCCCCTGTCCCCAAACTCTCCACCCCCCGTTCTCTCCCTCCCTCCATAACTTCTTGCCTTTGTTTTGGGAGCAGGAGGGGCATAAGTCAAGGCTGCTCGTCACGGGAGCAGTGTTGCCATGGAGTCAGGGTATAAAAAAAAAAGAAGAAAAATTGGGGCACTGTCTAGGGAGGATCAAACAAGGGCTCCTCTGTGCTGCTCCTGAGTGGAGCGAGGCAGGAAGGAGAGGAAAGAGGGGAGGACAGGTGGATGTGTGGTGCACAGCGGTGTCAGGTGTCCTTTATTGTTGATCAACAGGCTGTCTCCTAAACCAGTGGGTCTTAGTTTAATTTCCAATGTGTGATTATATCGTTAACTGGCAGGAAATAATCTCATCTAATTTCCGAGAAATGTAATTACACTGAGAAGGAACAAACAACTATAAATTCAATCTCCGAAGGCCTCACAACACCATTAAGTCCCTTTTCTACTATATTGCATCAGCAAAAAGTACAACATTTTGAGCCCAAACTTGCTCTTTGTCAGGTGCAGATTAATCAAAGGCTTTACAATTTTCAAAAATTTAAATCTAAACTCCTTTAAACCATGCCGAAGAGCCAATTTGGGCTAAAAACATTGTACTTTTCTTAGTGTAATAAAGTAGGAATTTTCTAAAGGGAGCGTTTGACAGTAGGGCAAAAATCACATGTACAGTTTTTTACCTCCGCCAAGGCCGAAGGCCTAGGAAGGAGGTTATGTTTTCACCGGCGTTGGTTTGTTTGTTTGTCCGTTAGCAGCATTACTCCAAAAGTGCGCAATGGATTTGAATGAAATGTTTTGGAGGGGTGGGGTGTGGCACAATGAACAATCCATTAGATTTTAGTGGCGATCTGGACCATGATCCGGATTCCGATCAGCCATAACATTAAGACCTCTGGGTATAACACATGCGCAGTGTAACTGATGATGCGTTGATGACGCATGACCCTGCCTCTTTCCTTCACAGAGAGAGACAGAGAGAGAGCATATCCGACTGAAAAAGTCAGATTGGTGCATCCCTAATAATAATTCTTAGTTGCAGCTGTAGACTCAGTAACTGGACAAGAAAGATGTGATTCTGATTGTGTCTTGCACATTGATTGTTAATGTCCACAAAACCACAACATCTTATTTGTTACTTGTTTTGCGTGAAGGGGAAGCCTTTTAGTTATCTAACAGCAAATGTCCTGAACACAGTGTACCGTAGTGTACTTTTACTTTTACAGCAAAGGAGTAACAGTAGCAGCAGTAGTTGTAGTAGTTGTTGTTGTTGTAGTAGTACAGTGGTGTTTGTCTAAAACTGGCACACAAATCTAATTTTCATGCTGGGCAGAAACGCAGCGTTTGGACCACAGTCACAGGTCAGGTCAGACACCCACCAGCCGCAGCCTGAGCTCCTCTACAACACAGAGACTCTATCATCTGCTGCTGATAATGGAATTCCAGTCATACAGTCACATGTCTCACATCTGTCAAAAACAATTAGGCCTCTGCCCCATGTAGGCTGGGACCCACTGGCATACACACAAGAGTCAGCCAAGACTTCCTGCCCAAAAACACCCCGCTGAAAAATCTCCTCCTGGGTCATTAAAAAACTCAGTTAAACTTCTGCAAAAAAAAACCTTAAGATATGCATTCAGTTACAGATGTTTTAGGTACACCTGTCTTACACAAATACACATTAATACAAAAACTGTTTGGAGAGATTGTTAATTCAACTTAATTGTCATGTTGGAGACTGTGGTGTTGTTGAAGTGTATATCATTAAACTGAGGGGGGTTTCTAATATTTTGTCCACCCCAGTTATATCAGTGAAGGTAGAGTTAATATTGTTGAATCAACATAAATCCTGAACAAAATCTTGCTCCACAGTGTTTTATTTTATGTTTTAATGTCTGCGGTGTTCAATTTCCATGTTTGTTGCAAGGCTCTATATGTTGGATGCTCTTGTGTTTATTTTATGTGTTGGTAAGATACGCTCTGGGAGACAATAAAGTTGTATTCTAGTCTATTCTATACTTCATAATGGTAGGATTTATTGCATTGCTGCTGTATTGGACTGCATTAGTTTAAGCTGGGTGTACCTAAAAAACTGGCACCTGACTGTAATTAATAAGTCATTAGCTAATTACAAAAAAAAAATCCTAATTAATAATTTTGCTAAACAGATAAACCACAGTTAATACAGTAAATCGTTGAGTTAAACTTATAGACATTTCATGTCTCAACTGTCTTTACAATCAATTAATGATATATAAACACACATCAGAAAACATTAAAATGAACAGATTACAGGTTGTGAACCTGTGATTTTTGTGTTGGCTAATGTCAATGTTGGAATGTAACTGAGTACATTTACTAAAGTACTGTACTTAAGTACACATTTGAGGTACTTGTACTTCAGTATTTCCATTTTATGCTACTTTATACTACTTCACTACAAACTGGAAGCCAATATTGTACTTATTACTCCACTACATTTATCTGACAATATGAGTTACTTCAGATATTATTGATACGAAATGTAAATCAACTAATAAATGATGATATTATTATTATAATACAGCAGTATACAAAGTAATTTAAATTAGCTCCACCTTTACCAGCTGCAACATCAGTGATGCTAATGCATCATTCTGAAATGGGCCATTCTGCATAATGATTACTTTTCCTTTTGGTACTTTAAGTATATTTTGATGCCAATACTATGTTAACACTGTGGTACTGGTACTTTTACTTCAGTAAAATATCTGAGTACTTCCCCCACCACTGGCTAATGAGTATGCTTCAAAACCACAATTAGGTTAAATAAAAGAAGCATACTCATTAACCAGTGATGGGGGAAGTACTCAGATATTTTATTTGTATTATAGTACCACAGTGTTAACATAGTATTGGCATCAAAATATACTTAAAGTACCAAAAGGAAAAGTAATCATTATGCAGAATGGCCCATTTCAGAATGATGCATTAGCATCACTGATGTTTCAGCTGGTAAAGGTGGAGCTAATTTAAATTACTTTGTATACTTATAATAATAATATCATAATTTATTAGTTGATTTACATTTCGTATCAATAATATCTAAAGTAACTCATATTGTCAGATAAATGTAGTGGAGTAATAAGTAGAATATTGGCTTCCAGTTTGTAGTGAAGTAGTATAAAGTAGCATAAAATGGAAATACTGAAGTACAAGTACCTCAAATGTGTATTTAAGTACAGTACTTTAGTAAATGTACTCAGTTACATTCCAACATTGACATTAGCCAACACAAAAATCACAGGTTCACAACCTGTAATCTGTTCATTTGAATGTTTTTCCGATGCGTGTTTATATATCATTAATTGATTGTAAACACTAACGTTATACAGATATGAGTTGTCTCTGATGTGATTGTCTTTGTTTTGTCCCAGTACACTGCTGGTATTGATGGTTTTAACTCACTTCTTTATGACCAATAACAAACTGTTAGTTAGCGACTTTGAACAACTTGATAAACACATTAATGCAGGTTTATTCTGGTAGAATAATGCAACATATCGATGTTATAAATCACCTTTAAACTTCATGTAGTCTTACCTGAGGGTCGCTGAAGGAGAATAACAACTGCAGCACAGTTAGTCGCTGTTTCCTGTTAAAACTCTCCTTAATGTGAAAGTTTGGAGCACTTGAGAGAAAAATAAAGTGTCCACAAGAAAAACCTGTTTCCAAGTAATATTAAAGTGAACCTCTTAATTAGAGGTTAACTGTTAAAGACACAGATAAGACGCTGTTTGTCCCAGCAGGACACAGAAGACAACGGTTTCCTTCAGAGGACTATCTGCCTCTGAACAAGTGCTTTGTCCCGCCGGTCCGCGGTGATGAGGCCGACCGCACTACACCGCTACACCGCAGAGGTTACACCGCCAGAGGTCGGGCTTTCTAAGGCTTACTGCAAACATACAGGGATGCAGGGACACTAGCAGAAAGACACGTTTTAATTATAATCATTCATAAAAGTATAGTAAATAAATGATTACCAAAAATAAACGTGTAATAACCATAATCAGTCATCATAGTCTTCCGCCAGACAATATAGTCCTTGAAGTTGCAGTTTAGTAATTTCTTTCTACAAGCAGTAACTAAATACATTTACTCAATTACTGTACTTAAGTACACATTTGAGGTACTTGTACTTTTTTTGATTTTTTTTCCTTCTCCTGCCACTTTATACTTCTACTCCACTACAGTTCAGAGGGAAATATTGTTACTCCGCTACCAGAATCTAAAATAAAAAAATTTCCTCACATGCCACTGTGGCAGGTCACTGAACATTTCTACTAGCCACACAATTGTTTTGTCTGCCACTTCTGAAATCTATGTAGAACGCTTTAGTATAACAGTCACAGAGGCTATTTTTATGCATTGAGTACATTTTCCTGATTATTCTCACATACCGTTACTAAGTAACATTTTCATTTCAAGACTTTTACTTTCAATAGAGTTTTTACAGTGTGATATCAGCACTTTTACTTAAGTAAAGGATCTGAATACTTCCTCCACCACTGATTATAGTAAAGATAAGACTAAATTAAGTGATTTTATGTAGGTTTCGCCTGTTAAAGTTAATCTTTAGACAGTTGTGAAGTCAGATTCAATGAGAAATCGCTTATAACATTTAATTTTTGAGTCAAAAGTCTGCAGTCACTTAAATCACACTGGTTATAGAAAATGTGCATTACTACATAGAGAAAAGTTGTTTCAATATGATTTAATATGTTTGTTTCTCAGTGCTGATATCTCATTTACTATAAATTCATGTCCTTTTCCTTTGTCCTCACTGGTCCAAAGTCCTATTTTTTGTTTCTAAATTTGTATTCATTTTGTTCTCTGTTTCAGTGTATGAATTAATTTACAGTGTACAGCCGTTTTTGTGACCCAGCCATGTTGAGAGCAAACTTTCTCATTTTACATCTAAACAGTACACTACAAGAAGTTTCTGTAAACATTTGAGGAAAAAAATAGGCATTACAGTAACATAATATTGATTCATATTTGATCAGCGCTGCCTAGTTTGACCATTTTCCTCCAGTCTGTGAAATCTTACAGATGCCATTAGGAGAACCGGAGGATACCGCAGAACACAAAGACAATTTTGCTGAGAATCAACTCATCAGTTTTCATTAACAAGTATGCAAGTGGTTATTGTGCAAATTATAGACAATTGTACAGACTCTTTTGCACACATGTGCCAAAACATGCGCAGTTTGCTTGAATGAATGAGAAATTGTAATCTGTTGTGATCAACAAACTAATTGTTCAGAGATTCGAGCCTGTTGTTTTGAAAAAATATATTTTTATTCAAGAATTGAGCCAAAACGAATGAAAGAAACTATAATATAATTGTCAGTTTTAAAAACCTACGATAAAGCAGTGTAGTTACAGATTCATACACTAGGTGGTAGCATGACTTTATCCTCTGCACTATACAACAACAAAAGCTTTCCTTTCCAAACCTCAAAATATTCAGAAAAAATAATTAAAGTAAATTATGTCAAAATATTTTTAAAAGATTAGTGAGTACAAATGTGCACGGTATCCAGCTGGAATAGTAATATAATTGTGGATTTACACAGAAAAAGGCAACACATCTAAAGAAAATTCCACAAAACACCTGCCTCTAACATAACAACTATTACATCTCTGACATGAGTGGCTGTTTTCTGTGTACCATTGAGTGCAGTGCAGATTTTGAACCCTAACTTTTCCGTATCCTGACTGGCCAGATTACAGCAGAGATCAGTAAAAGTCCTGCAGGCACGGCCATGCCCCCGGTTACTGTCACCATGACGACACGATACAACCAAACACAGTCTAGAGAGCAGGCCTCTGTGCTGTTAGAGAGTAAAGAAAAGAAAATGAGAACAATGGTCATTATAACACATAATATAATATATACATAGAAAACAGCTGTTGAGGATTCCCTTGTTATCTGGCTAGAGAGAGAAGCGAAAACAGACAGTGTTTTGTGGTTGATGTGTCGGTGGGAAATGCCCACGTCTTTTCTGGTAGCTTCCTCCAAACTTTCATTTTAATGGAGTGAAAGGACTGCTAAAGGCAGAGTATAGTGTCCGTCACAGAGAGACTCACCTGCCTGGCCGTATGCTCTGGATGAGGAAGATCCCCACGCCATTAACCACCTTGTCTATGAGGCTCATCGATCCATAAACAAAGGCTCCACTTTGCTGCCAAACAAGGCAGAGATCAGAGATTACTATAGTCGCTACAGCAAAGCACAAAGGAATGAAATCTATCTGAAAAGCCAACACAATTCTTCACAGCCTTCTTTTCTGTGAATAAGACACACAATAGACTATCTTTGAGCATTTATTCGCTATTTTCAGTCATCTCTTTTCAGACAGTGTGAGTGAAGACAGACAGACATGAGAAGAGATGACAGCAGTAAAATGTGCTGTGATACAAACACACCACTACAAACCCTCCCATTTAATTGCACAGTTTTCCCAAAGCATCTTGTAACATGACTGTGATCCAGTGAACAAACTGACTGGTTTGATAATCTTAGTATTACAACACCCATGTATCATACTGTAGATCTTCAGTTAATGATTTTTGGTACACACTAGTAAACTACTGTGTTGTAACTGTCAACCCAGCCATGGCACTCAATTGTTGCCAACTGTTATGGCTGTATGTGTTTTCTGTGCTGCTGGCCCTTTTCCCTCTCCAGTAGCTCTGCCCAGGTGTGCTGCACTCCTCAACGAGGTGCCCAGGTGTGCTGCATTTGCTCAACGAGGTTGGGAAGGAAGTGCTTAAAAGCTCCTGTGCCAGCAGCAGAAGGGAGAGGCTTCTGGTGTGGGGACTGCTGGTTTTGCTGCCTCAGTTCAGGACTTGATATTTTGTCTTTTCCATATTTTCTTGTTAATAAATCCTATGGATTTGAGAGTTTTAAAGGTGTCTTCTGTGTTTGGTTTGGGTCAGTGTTAGAGTGTTGTTCTCCCCGATAGGGCTGCCCAAAGGTGGGGCGCAACAAATGGGGGGCTCGTCCGGGATTAGAACATCCATGAGGTGAAGTAAATGTAAGTTTTTGTGTCTATTTTTTGGCCTTTGAGTGTAGAGTTTAGATTATTTTTGGTTATTGCGGCTTGTTTAGTTGTGCTTTTGACTGGATAACTGTTTGACCAGCTTGGAATTTTGGTTTAGAGCACCCTGACTAGGTAGTCAGCGGGTAGGTTTAAAGAGCCTGCCACTTTGTTATTTTGCCGTTCTTATTTTTGGTGAGGGTATGTTTCAGTGTATTACAGTTGGCTACATCTTTGGTCTTCGGTGATGCACTAAGTTTAGCGTTTAAAGTTGCCTCAAGCTCGGCAAGCCACTGAAGACTAGTCATATTGACACTTGAAGAGGTTTCTTGTGTGTAGTGCTAACCGCTAACATTACGTTCCAGACTTTGCAGTTTGGATTAGGCTATATGCTCAGGTAGTGAGGTGTTGAGTGTTGTGGACTGAGTACTATTAAACTTTGTATTTAGCTGGGTTTTAAATTAAAATACAGCCTTAAGTAACATTCGTTTTACTAATTTTAAGTGCCAAGTACACTTTATTTCAATAATCAAATAGTATGGTGGTAATTTGTCACGGTGAAGTCTTGTGTGATATATTGGTGCCGTGCTAAACTTTAAATGCCTTTGTACTTGAGTGAGTATGATTGAGTGGCAACGTGACAAACTATTTATTCATTGTTTTAAGGGTGGGGTTGTTATGGCTGTATGCGTTTTCTGTGCTGCTGGCCCTTTTCCCTCTCCAGTAGCTCTGCCCACGTGTGCTGCACTCCTCAACGAGGTGCCCAGGTGTGCTGCATTTGCTCAACGAGGTTGGGAAGGAAGTGCTTAAAAGCTCCTGTGCCAGCAGCAGAAGGGACAGGCCTCTGGTGTGGGGACTGCTGGTTTTGCTGCCTCTCAGTTTAGGACATGATATTTTGTCTTTTCCATATTTTCTTGTTAATAAATCCTATGGATTTGAGAGTTTTAAAGGTGTCTTCTGTGTTTGGGTCAGTGTTGGAGTGTTGTTCGCCCTAATAGGGCTGCCCAAGGGTGGGGCGTAACACCAACAAATCCTATGAAAAGACCAACACCAGTCTGTCTCTCAGTATTTGTTTTACTTCCCCTGTGGCTGTCAGTTACAAGCCCATTTGTTCCTATTGAAAATCTTTAAAACGGGTCACAAATATATACTTGTTTCACTATGAAAAAGGGGCAGTAATTTCCTAAAACAGCTGAGCACTGTAACTTATAGCAAAACGTTACTCAAGCAGAACTAAATTGTGCATTTAATGGGGACTATTTTCAGCTTTGGATGAATACACATTTGGTGCCATAGTATTTACAGCAGCAGGACGGTGTTTGTGGGATTGACTCAAATTATAAAACAGGTCAAATCGAGCTATCTTATATCTAGGCACATATCACAGCTATGACATCTAATTCTTTGCACTTTCAGCATCACTCCGCATCACCCATGCACGAATGCAGGCGAGTGTCCGTCTCCTGCCGAGACGATATTCGCCTGAAAGTTCACCAAAGTTGAACTCCATGGGAATCCGAGATGGGAATTTGCTTCGCAACAGGAAGCAAATGTTTTTTTGCCCCTTCGCTTGCATCGAATGGGAGGCGAATGTTAATTTCACACATGTGATCATGCCTATGCTAGTTGCTATTTAATTAGCATTGTTGGAGGGAGCTTGAGACCCAAGATTTTCATTGACTGCTTCTGTAATTGTTGTGCATTTGATAATAAATAACTTGAAACAATTTCCCTCCATGCAACAACTCTCCTACAAAGCTATAAACTGTTCACCTCCACCCCTCGACCTACCGTCTGCTCCCCAATGAGTGAGGCTGTCATGGACAGAGACATGACCATGATTATAGCCACACCGGCTCCCAGCATCACGGCGGCCCCGATGACACTCTTGACTCCCATGCTCTTGTCCACAAACACCCAGATGGCGAAGCCAAGCACCAACAACAGGCCGAACGAATAGGTAATCTGACAATGGACAAATACATTTCAGTTCAATATAACTTTTTTGTCAAATCACCAATGTATTTATCAAGCAACATTAGGCCTGTCAAAGTTAACGCATTAATGCAAATTCATTTTAATGCCACTAATTTCTTTAACGCATTGACGCAATTGTTCTTGAATTGGCTCAGTTTTAAAGCTAGAGTGAAGATACTGGTAACATATGAAACTAGAAACTTAAAGAATCCATTGTACCCAACCATGTCATACTAGCTTGTTGCGAAGGAGGTTAAATAACGCTCCAAACCTGCGCTAAATTTTGGCGAGGAAAAACTGTCATGGCTATTTTCAAAGGGGTCCCTTGACCTCTGACTTCAAGATATGTGAATGAAAATGGGTTCTATGGGTACCCACGAGTCTCCCCTTTACAGACATGCCCACTTTATGATAATCACATGCAGTTTGGGGCAAGTCATAGTCAAGTCAGCACACTGACACACTGACAGCTGTTGTTGCCTGTTGGGCTGCAGTTTGCCATGTTATGATTCAAGCATATTTTAGCAGTACCTGTGAGGGTTTCTGGACAATATCTGTCATTATTTTGTGTTGTTAATTGATTTCCGATAAATATATACATACATTTGCATAGAGCAAGCATATTTGCCCACTCCCATGTTGATAAGAGTATTAAATACTTGACAAATCTCCCTTTAAGGTACATTTTGAACAGATAAAAAAAGTGTGATTAATTTGCGACTAAAATTTTAATTGATTGACAGGCCTAAGCAACAAACTTAAATTCATTACATAAGGGGCTGTTGTCTATATGTTGACAGGGTTAATAAAATGTACAGTATGTTATTAGGTAGAGACTCACAATGATGCCTATGAGCTTGCTGACTGGTTTCATGACCAGAGAGCAAACAAAGCCGCTGACATACATCACCAGAGGTATGATGGCAATGAAGTTCTGAGGAGAGAGGAAATTACAATTTCAATTGCAACGCAATCGTTTCACAAACATGATGAGTTACTGTATAAGCCACTGTATGAATACACACTCTTACCTTTGGTAGCATCAGTGAGTTGATGAGGTAAACTGAGATGTAGGTCTGAGATAAGTTCATTATGAGTCTGGTGAACATGTACAGGAAAGCCATCTGGTACGAGATAGTAAGGACCAATTCAGTGTTTTAGCAAACAAATCAACAAATGATATGTTGAAATTTTGTTGACCATTTTCAAGGCATGCTATACAGTTCTGGATGTATTTATTTATTTTGGGTTCCACTAACTTTTTGTTGGTCAACAAAGCACAGAGAAGCTCTGATTACAACACACAAAAAGGGAGAGTGACTTCATCCTCTGCTCAGGTAGACATTACTACTCTATTACTTTACATAGACAATAGTTGTTTGCTGCTATATTAATGCTCTGAATATCGTATAGAGAACCTTTAACTTCAACTACAAACTACATTCAGAGTTATGAAGCCATTCGCTGTTAAAAAGGGAGGAGAAACTTTGTGAATCAGCAGAAAGTTACCCAGCACAGAATCACCTGGTAGTAGGAGGGCTCTTTCAGCCAATGCTTCCACTGTAACACAGGACGAGGCTGCGAGGAGGAAGATGTGATTGGCTGAGTATCACCATTTGAGGCCGACACGTCCTCTTTTGTGCCGATGTGGAATATCAGGGAGAATACAGATCCAATTCCCAGCATAACGAGGGCCAGTGTCTACGGACAAAGAAAGAGATGGTGTAAGAAATGTGATTTTGCATGTTATCTCTCTGGTACCTCTCTTCTTACCCTGAACAGAGGGATGTCCACCGGGCCCAGGTTGTCTGCGACGGAGGGGTCCATAATGTCCTCAGACTGGAAGTGAAAGAGCAGCCAGGCCACAGCGTACAAGGTGATATTGGCCACGTTAGTGCAGGCATACCTATAAGGAAGGATATCACTAAAACAATCAAACAGTAACTTGCAGGGTTCCTACACATACTTTTACAGACTCAAAGTTCGAGACTTCTCGGTAGATTTTTCAGCCCATATTTGACTTTGTGACTTGGGGTGCAAAGGATGTTGTGACTACAGTGCTTCAGCGCCTCCCCCATGGTTGAGATGTCTGACGATTTTACACAAAGTTTGCATCCAGCTCTCTGCATTTACCCACTGGAAACAGAAATGATTTCCATGCTCACTTTTCTTTTTTCCATACTTTTCCAGACCAAGAAATTACTAAAATCAAATTCCATACTTTTCCATACTGCGTAGAAACCCTGAACTTGGGAAGGAATGATAACAAAAGACACAGAGGCATCTTGTCCTTGCTTCAGTATCTCTGGACAACATGATGAAATGACAGTTACTTCATTTTCATGAGGAACTTGGCTGCTATTTTGGCCTCATTGTTTCACCTCCACTGGCATAATAATGGCCAGTGACATGAATCTGAATGTTCAACTATCTGAGCACAGACAGCTTCCTCAGCTCTACTCTTATAGTTTGGGCGGAGCATTAGAGGAAGTAGTGATGACTTTTTAAAGATGGGAATGAGGAGAGGGCTGCACAGAGGAAATAGGAGAGACGGGGGAGGAGGCTGGATGGATGAAGAGAAGAACAACAATGAAAGAACTGAACCCGTCATTCACGTTTTCAGAGCTGTAGACACATGTTGACAAAGGGTAATTTCACTGACTATTAACCATGTCAGATTATTACATTACCATTTGCTCCGGATGCTTTTGCTCCTCAGGGCCTGATTTTAATAAAACCTTTGTTTAATCACCAGGAGGTGTTTTCTTATGAATATAATAAGCCGAATAGAAAGTGGAAATATGTGACTGTATGTTCCACAACAGTGAAATTCAGCATCAGAGATTCCTCGTAGGAGAAACTTGAGCTGTCAGAATTCAGAAAAGACATTTTTAACATTGTAAGGTATTTATAGAAGCACAGAAAACACTCTGAGTTAGAGACCGACATTAAAGGAATATTTCACTTGAAAATACAATTAAAAAAATATCCTTTTCTTTAATCAAATTGTGCAAATCATTGTAACAAATCACATTAAACAGCTCAGAGACAACTTGTAGTGATGATTTCATGACAAATCCAAAAGCTGTAAATAATGGAAAACTGCTTGGGCACTGACTGCCCCGAATATGATCAGAGCTGAAACAATCGATTAGTTGATCGACAGAAAATTAATCGGCAACTATTTTGATAATAGATGAATAATATGATATCACTTTTCAAACAAAACCACCAAACAGTAGTTCCAGCTTCTCCATTTTGATGAATTGCAGCATATCTTTATCTTGTGTGACAGCAAACTGAATATCTTTGCATTATGGACTGTTGGTCACCAAATAAACAAGCACGATTAAGGCATTTGAAATTTCTTTAAAAACTCCCTGAATCATTACGTTAGCTACCAGGTTACATTTGTGTGGACAATAAGTCACACAATGGTGCCTGATCAGAAGTGTCTTCTATTAGTTTTGGTTTTCCACCATTTAATTTGCGTACCAGTAAGATGAAGTGTTGCCCAGGGATATAACCGTGGGAGAATAGGGTGTGCTAACATAGAAGTGCTGAAGACCTTTTTACCTCCGGTAAATATTTGTCTCAGTGGTTTGCAAAGTCTATATCCTAGAAGTTCAGTTATTGCTGCCATGGGTGGCGCAACCAGTTATTAGGTTTAGGGGGCAATTACTTTTTCACATAGGGCCAGGTAGGTTTGGATATCTTTTTTCCCCTAATAAATGAAATCATCATTTAAAAACTGCATTTTGTGTTTACTTGGGTTATCTTTGTCTAATATTAAAATTTGTTTGATGATCTGAAACATTTAAGTGTGACAAATATGCAAAAAAATAAGAAATCAGGAAGGGGGCAAATACTTTTTCACGGCACTGTATGTTGATTTTTGTAAAAGTACTAAAGAGATAAATGTTTTTCAAAAAAACAAAAGGTCTTTTAAAGGAAAGCTGCTTTTAGTAGGTGATCAAATAAAGGAGAGAGCTCCACAGCATTTTTTTCATTTATTTTCTGGAAATCTCTTGACCAACAAGAGATACCAGCGACATGGAAACATTCTACAATTGTCCTTACATCTTTAGTTATGAAAGTTTTTGATAAGATTATTAAACAGGCTGTTCTACAGCCGGTCCAGAGTTTATTAGACCTTCTACGGTTTTCTTATAGGGCCGGCAGAGGGGTTGAGGATGCCACCCTGACCTCGCTGAACTACCTGTATCATCATCAAGCTTCACTCATCCACTGGTTCGCCTCAAGGATGTGTTCAGTCTCCACTCCTTTATATTCTTTACACACACAGCCGTCAGAGTCAATACCAGAAAAAATAAAAATAAAGCTCACCGATGATTTTATAACACTAAGCCTGCTGGAAGGAGAGGACCTATTGAGCCAATATTTGATGACTTTGTCATGGTGTAAAAATATATATATATTTTTTAGGCTGATTTGTCTTACTAGGGAAAACAGGTGGAAGAAAATATTTTTTTATCTGTTTCACAGACAAAAGAAAGGAACTTAGAAAGATTATCCTGTCAATTTTTTTTTTCCATCTTAAGTCATGAACACGGGAGAGAAAATAATTTAGATCAGACTTAGAAAATGGATCACCAAAAAAAAAAAACATTCTCTCTTGCCTTTAGGGCTTCTGTAATTTAACAATATATGCAAAATATATATAAACATTTTCTTTGTATTTATATTTCAAAATCCAATCATGTTTTCTTCATGTGAAACAAAATGACATGTGTTTACGTAAGCTAATACCAACCAATTTCAAATAATATGACATCCATTCATCAATCAATCGGCAACTTTTAGTGACAAGGGAGGTGTTTTTTGTTGTTGATGATGTTGTTGTTGTTGTTTTTGTGACATGGGAGGTGTGTGGAGCATGGATGTATCATAAGAACTAATAACGGACCCCAAGATGGCGCCTACTCAGTCCAATGAGAATTGCTCGCCTGGTGCGTACATCCACGGCACATAAGCCAAAAAAGTTTTCTAGCTTCCGGCTTTACGAGCCAAAAGTAAAAAGAAAGAGCTGTTTTGTTGCTACATTTTAAAGCGTTGGTAACGAAGGCCGTGATGACGTCACCTCACCTGTACGCGGTGAGCTCCACCTTGTCCCTCTCGCTGGACACTAGCTCTGGGATGAGGGAGAGGTGTGAGATCTGAATGGCTGCCCAGCCGAACGAGAAGATGATGATGAAGGGCGTGAAGTACACAAGCTGAGCCCACTGAGGAGTGTTGTCGTTACAAGCCAGGCAGGGGTTGAAAAGGAAGGGGAAACCTACAACAACACAAACAGTTCCTGGAAGTAGAGAGGAAATCATTTTATTATTTAGAATAGAATATTATTAAAACTTTTACTCAAGTATCACTAAAGTAGGATTTTGTCATAGGCTAATTCTCTTGAGGCTATTTCCATTTTATGCAACTTCTACTCCACTACATTTCAGAGGAGCGATTAGCCTACTTTTAATGTAACTGAATTTATTTGATAGCTACTTATATCATAAACAAATAACATGATGAATTTTTATGGATTAATAGTATACAGAGTGGTTGAATTAGCTCCACTTCAACCAGTTTCATTAAATACTACTACACGTTGTTACATCAATAACACATCCACGATTAATCATGCACACACACAGGCATATGCAGAAGACTATAGGGGTTACTTCAGGTACACTTGCACCGAGCCAAGGTAATACGCCCTTATTAGTTAAGAGCATATTGCATCAGGAGAGCACATGGAGAATGTGCCTGCTTTACATAAAATAAAAACATTTACAACCTTTGCTCAGGCCCTGAAGTATAAGGTCCAGGTTACTTGATTTGTACCCATGGGTATATTTGGTTTGCAGTAAAAAATATACGTTTATACTTTTACTTGAGTAAAGGACTTAGTCTTCACTGCAGTGGGCCATCACTAAGTAGACCTACTATCCTACTATTCTACACTGTAAACAATTGCTGTTAATTTACAGCAGGATTTCAACAGTATTAACCTGTTATTGCTAAAAACAGTGCTTTACTGTTAATACAAAAGAAAACCTGTTAAATTACGCTCATAGGCCGTTTTTTAACTGAACTATAATGCATTCTTAAAAAACAGCACTTTACTGCTGATCAACTGTCTAAAGTATCATCAGTAACAGTTTCATGCAGTATTTTTTTAATTCTGGGTCCTGATCTGCACATGTGAGGCTTGTACATTGTACATGATTGTAAAACTAGAAAATGCATTTCCTGCTGAAAATGCGTGGGAATGCTGAAAGCTGAAATTTATTGCAAAGCATTGCTGAAAATGCAGAAATGTGAAATGACTTGCCGAAAAATGTTAAAGCTCAAATGCATTGCACTGCACTGCTGAAAACCCTAGAAGATGAACTGTACAACTGGCAGAGTTGGAAGCTGAACTGCATTACCTAAAGAAGCTAAGAGCTGAAATACATTGCTAGAAAAGCTGGAAGCTAAACTGTAACACTGTCAAAAGTGGTAAATTTGAATTTTCCTGAATAGGCGGAAAGAAGAAATGCTTTGTATGTGTATATCAGACAGATGAACTGCATTGCTGAACACAAAAAGAGACAGAGAGAAGGAGAGAGTAGTATTTGGGTGAAATAAACCTTTAAAACTATAAGTGCTTGGACAGAAATAGTATTTTCACTGAATGAACCTGTAAAATCTATAAGTTGTTACACAGAAAGTGGTATTTGGGTGAAAAGTAGCAGTAGTAGTTGTAGTAATAGAAGTAGTAGTAGCAGAAGGAGCAGGAGCAGTAGTAGTAGTAGTAGTAAGAGTATTAGTAGTATTAGTAGTAGTAGTAGTAGTAGTTGAGGCAGTAGGAACAACAGCAGGAGCAGTAGTAATAGTAGCAGTAGTGGTAGCAGTAACATCACTGGTAGTAGTAGTAGCAGTAGTAGTAATAGTAGTAGCGGAAGTAGTAGTAGTAGTATTAGTAGGAAAGCAGTAGCAGCAGTAGTAATAGCAATAGTAGTAGTAATCGTAGTATTAGTAGTAGCAGTACTAGCAGAAGGAGCAGCAGCTGTAGTAGTACTAGTATTAGTAGCAGAAGGAGCAGCAGATACAGTTGCCTTTTGTGTCTGTGTGTGTGTGTGTGTGTGTGTGTGTGTGTGTGTGTGTGTGTGTGTTAGTCAGCCTGCTCTGATTTTTCAGACATTGTTTAGACTTTTTTCCAACTTTTTTTTTAGACATTTTCTTCTGACACTTTTCCAACTTTTTTTCTCCAACATTTTTCAAATTTTTTTTTCAGGCATTTTTCAGTCCTTTTTTTCAGGATTTTTCAGATTTTTTTTTCAGACCTTTTTCAGACTTTTTTTTTTTTACCTTTTTCAGACATTGTTTAGACTTTTTTTCCGACATTTTTCCCACTTTTTTTTTAAAGACATTTCTTTCCAACTTTTTTTTCCAAAATTTTTCAAACTTTTTTACGTTCATTTTTTCAGACTTTTGTTTTCCAGCATTTTTCAAACTTTTTTTTTCAGACTTTTTTTTCAGACATTTTCAGACTTTTTCTTTTACAGTCATTTTTTTCAGACTTTTGTTTTCCAACATTTTTCAAACTTTTTTTTCAGAGTCTTTTTTTCCAGCATTTTTCAGACATTTTTTCCAGACTTTTTTTCAGACATTTTTTCAACTCTTTTTTTTGACATTGTTTTCCAGACATTTTTCAGACTTTTTTTAAGACATTTTTCAAACTTCTTTTTTCAGACATTTTCAGACTGTTCTTGGGACATTTTTCAGACTTTTTTTTTTGTTTGTTTTTACCTTTTTCAGACATTGTTTAGACTTTTTTTCCGACATTTTTCCAACTTTTTTTTTGGACATTTTCCCAACTTTTTTTTCCAACATTATTCCAACTTTTTTTTTCCCAACATTTTTTCGACTTTTTTTCAGACATTTTTTCAACTCTTTATTTTGACATTGTTTTCCAGACATTTTTCAGACTTTTTTTAAGACATTTTTCAAACTTCTTTTTTCAGACATTTTCAGACTGTTCTTGGGACATTTTTCAGACTTTTTTTTTTGTTTGTTTTTACCTTTTTCAGACATTGTTTAGACTTTTTTTCCAACATTTTTCCAACTTTTTTTTTGGACATTTTCCCAACTTTTTTTTCCAACATTATTCCAACTTTTTTTTCCCCAACATTTTTCAAGCTTTTTTTCAGTCTTTTTTTCCAACATTTTTCAGACATTTTTCAGACATTTTTTCCAACATTTTTCCAACTTTTTTTTTTTTACATTTTCTTCCGACATTTTTTCCAACATTATTCCAATTTTTCTTTTCCAACATTTTTCAAACTTTTTTTTTCCAGACTTTTTTCAAACTTTTTTTCCAGACTTTTTTCAAACTCTTTTTTCAGACATTTTTTTCAGATCTTTTTCAGAAATCTTTTCAGACTTTTCTTGGGACATTTTTCAGTTTTTTTTTTGTTTTTGTTTTTTTACCTTTTTCAGGCATTGTTTAGACTTTTTTCCAACTTTTTTCAGGCATTTTAAAAAAAAAATTACGTTCATTTTTTCAGACTTTTATTTTCCAACATTTTTCAAACTTTTTTTCCAGCATTTTTCCGACATTTTTTTCAGACTTTTTTTCCGACATTTTTCAGACTTTTTTGTTTTGTTTGTTTTTACCTTTTTCAGACATTGTTTAGACTTTTTTTCCGACATTTTTCCAACTTTTTTTTTTGACATTTTCTTCCGACATTTTTCCAACTTCTTTTTCCAACATTATTCCAACTTTTTTTCCCCAACATTTTTCAAGCTTTTTTTGTCAGTATTTTTTTCCAACATTTTTCAGACATTTTTTCCAGACTTTTTTCAGACATTTTTCAGTCTTTTTTTCCAACATTTTTCAGACATTTTTTCCAGACTTTTTTTTCAGTCTTTTTTTCATTTTTCAGACTCTTTTTTTTGTTTGTTTTTACCTTTTTTCAGACATCGTTTAGACTTTTTTTCAGACATTTTTTCCCAACATTTTTAAGAGTCTTTTTTTCCAACATTTTTCAGACATTTTTGTTCCAGCATTTTTCAAAAAAAAAAATTTCAGACTTTTTTTCCAGACTTTTATTACACTTTTTTGTTGTTGTTTTTACCCTTTTCAGACATTGTTTACTTTTTTTCCGGCCATTTTTTCAGACTTTTGTTTTCCAACATTTTTCAAACTTTTTTTTCAGAAACTTTTTTTCCAACATTTTTCAAACTTTTTTTTCCCAACATTTTTCTGACTTTTTTTCCAGACTATTTTCAGACTTTTTTTGTTGTTGTTTTTACCCTTTTCAGACATTGTTTAGACTTTTTTTCCAACATTTTTCCACTTTTCCAAGCCTTGTGCGAAGCACACTGGTCTATTATTCGTCGGGCTTATAATTATTCAGACTTCTGCCTAAACTTTGCCGCGCTACTCCTCCGGCAGCGTTGCCAACACCTGTACAAAAAGTACATCAAAACGTGCGGAATGATCGGGAATCGCGTGCTATGACCTGGCTAAGAGATTCGCGCAGCGGTTTCCGAGAAAATCGCGTGAAAGCGCGATTTTTTTCTCCTTTGGAATGCATTGAAAATCGACGTGAAGAGTGCTCATAAACACTCCTCTTTGGGGCCATACAGAGTCGCCATACTTTAACGTAGAAACGGGATTAAAAGTTTAAACGGGTCACGAGACTTGGGACTTTATTTGGCCAAATGGAAATTTTTTGATAGCTGGCACGGTTTTCACGAAATCGCAGTTTACGTTTTGTGAAATTTTCAGACCGTTTCAGATTTTATAATGGGTGTGTATTGCGTGGGTCGTTAAGGGCTAGAGCGCGTGACATCATCGCTAGAGTGCGGGAAAGCTTTGAAATCTTTTGAAAATTTTCCTAACAAATTGCTCTGTAGCCCACAACGTCCACTCCTCATACACAATGAATACATCAAAACGTAGGTATTTTTGTGCCGGTCGCAAACATGTAGCTATGGAATCAGTCGGACTTACACATTTGGCGACACATGCCTGAACGTGAGAGCAACTGCAGGCTTCGCTCCCATAGGGCCCCATATTAAATTTCACAGAATGTTTTGGATCAGAGAAAAAAGTTAATACTTTTCGAAACTGCTGCCGAGGTCACATTTTTGAAACTACAGACCCAAATGTCGCACCATTTGTTCATCAGAGACTCCTAACTGGTCTCATGAACAATCTAAGCGATAGGAGTCACGGTTTCTGTCGTAGAAGCACTTTTATGACATGTACGTCTCTGGTTAACTCCTATTATAAACTGCCCCACTGCAGCAGTGGCCAATCACCACGGCAACTTCAGATTGCTTGTATGATAACAGGAAACTAGGTATTCACCTAGTTTTCAAAATAAAATCCCTCAACTCTTACTGTATGTTAACAGGAAACTAAACACTCCTCACGACCCCCCAATCACCATGGCAACTACTGACAGACACGCACGCAGCGAAAGCGGGTCTACAGTGATGACCTCACTATGGACCACAGACAGTCTGAATCTGCCCCCCCTCCCCTCAACACACAAACCATCCCTAGCCCCCACCCATCCCCCCAGCACCAGGCACACTGGTCAAAATTTCTTGCGAAATTTTCTAGTTAGCATTTATTAGTTTAGAGCAGTGGTCTCAAACTCAATTTACCTGGGGGCCGCTGGAGGCAGAGTCTGGGTGAGGCTGGGCCGCATCAGGTATTCCACAAAAAAAGCTTTGTTAAAAAACAAACAATCTTCTCAAACGTCATTATTAACAGTTCTTTAACTTGAATGGGTTCTTCTGAACATGAACTGTCCTGAACATGAATGGAACATTGAAGAACATGAACGGTTCTTCTGAACATGGCCTATTGCGTCTCCCACTTTTCCTGAAATTGTCTGTGCTCGTCACCAACCTTTCTCTTCACTGCAGGCTTTGAAAAAGACAAGATATATATTCATTCCACTTGGTGTCACTCCGCAATAAAGTTGTGCCTGCTGTGTTTGTGTTGCTCTGCAATTACACCACCAAACCGCTAGTTGGCGGCGGCGTCTCTATGAGTTTCCTTCTTCTTCTTCTTCTTCTTGTACTACAAACAGAAACTGAGCGGAGTTGGAGCTCATAACTGTTGAACCACAGAACTTTTACTGACATTACTGCAACGCCGAAAAGAGAAAATATATCTGAGTGGATTTGTGTGAACAAACATTGAAAAGATGGAGGCAGAGAGAAGTAGAACTTTCTGTGGTTGTCCGGGGTCCTGGCCGCTCAGCATCGCTGAGAGACTGGACCAATCACAGCTGTTGCGGTCTGCGTCGCCGCGACGTGTAGTTACATTTCTGGAGAGGTGCACGTCAGGCTACGGCGTCGATTCAACGCAGAAGTATAAATCAAGCTTTAATCGAGCTTATGCGATGTTACACGGGCGCCGCCATAGTTGTTGTGAAATGTTTCTCTGCTTGCATCAAGCCCGGCCGATTGCCCGTCCCCGGGAGCCATATACCCCGCTGTGATTGGCCCGTCCCCGGGAGCCATATACCCCGCTGTGATTGGCCCGTCCCCGGGAGCCATATACCCCACTGTGATGGGTAGGTTCGTTCAGCTCGGGCTCGCGCAACAAAGGGACCTTCCACACACAACGCGGCAAACTGCCATTCACATAAAACTCGCGGGCCGAGGGCGCCTGGTTAGCTCAGTTGGTAGAGCGGGCGCCCGTGTAACAAGACTTGGTCCTGACCGCGGCGGCCCGGGTTCGAATCCGGCCTGTGGCCCTTTCCGCATCCACTCTCTCTCCCCCCTTTCCAAGACTCTATCCACTGTCCTGTCAATAAAAATGAAAAAAATGCCCGCAAAAAAAAAACTTTATAAAAAAAAAAAAAAATTTGCGGGCCGCACTAACATTAAACTTTCATATCAAGGTGGGGGCCACAAAATATCGTCTTGCGGGCCGCAATTGGCCCGCGGGCCGCGAGTTTGAGACCCCTGGTTTAGAGCATATGAGAGAGCCAGGAGAATTGGCCTGTTTTACATTAAATAAAAACATTTAAATCCTTTGCTCAGGGCCTGAAGTAAGGTTCAGGTTACTTTATCCTAAATTTGGTTTGCAATAACAAATATACACTTGTACTTTTACTTGAGTAAAGTTTTGAATACAGGACTTAGTCTTCACTGCAGTGAGCATTGCTACTTTTATTCAGTAAAAGATTAGAATATTTCTTCCATCACTAAGTAGACCTACTACTATTTTACTGGAAATCCTTGTGTATGCCTAATTGGTTAGTCAGGTACTCACCCATCAGGTGCCATGTCTTTCTCTTGCCGTAGCTGCAGCTTGTTCTGTCGGATTCATACCCGACCAGCAGCGTGAAGACTCCGTCCTCTATCTGACCCATCAGCAGAATCACACCTGCATAGCTGCTCTTTAAACCGAGCACTGAGTACAGGTAGACCAGCATGTAGGTGAACCACATGGAGGCGCACAGGTCGTTGAGGAAGTGTCCCACTGAGAAACAGAAGCGTCTGCAGACTGACAGAGAGCGACCAGCAGCAGCAGCAGCAGGAACAAACTGCTCCATCATTGATATTTCACTTCCTGTGATAAAACTTCCTTTATTCACAATTAGAGATCTGTCGTTGTCATATTTACAAATACATAATGCAAATAGTTACACTAACAGACGTTGAGCAAAAAAAAGACAGTTCAACCTTGGTCTGAGCATCTCCAACAAAAAAAACAAAAAAAACTTAATTATCAAATCATATAATAAAACGCAATAAAATGGATTATGCCAAAGCTGGGTCCCCACGCTGGTCAGTGGAATAATTTAATGCACCAACAAAAGCTTTTGTGAGCCATCAGCAGCACTTCTGTTACTGCACAGCCATATCCTCGGAGCATCTGGACTGGTTTGTCTTTAAAGTTATTATACAGCTCTGCAATGTACACGCCTCCGGTGTAAATTAGTTAATAACCAAGCCCTTGGTTATATGAGTGGCTTCGTTACAATATGATTCCTCTTTTCTGTTGTTCACATAGTGATTCAAGCACTTTATAGTCCTCTAAGTCATTCTCATACAAACACACATTCATCTCTCCTTCATAACTTCAAATCATCTGGGTTTGTAATGTAGACAGGTAAAAAGCTGAAGCTGAGTGCAAGCAAAAATGTCCGATGAGAAAAGCTTTCATGTATTGCTTTCCATTGCAGTTGTGTTTGGGTGAATCATGTTGAAATTGACATTTAGCACCTCAACTGGCCTCTGATGTCAAAGTATTTGTTTTCTATCCATCAGGATGGATTTGTAATATTGCCCTTTTGTACAAGTTTCAAGTGGAAAACAAACCTAAATGTCACTTTCATGACACATGATACAGTATTGTGGTGGTCATCCTTCTCATCACACAGCGGTGACACTACTGGTCAGTCAGTGTAATCTTAAAATCCAAAGTTAAACTTTAAAGGTCTTATTGATAACATTTTTATGTAGACGAATATTTAAAAAAAAAAAAATTATACATCCACAGAGCCTTTAGAAAGGTGCCGATTAAAAGTAGCCTATGTCTTTTCTTGAAAAAAAAAATTTTAAATAATTTTTTTTTGTGAATTAATCATTTTAAAAATGATGGCGGGTCCAAAATTAATGTTTTGTTTATCTTCGTCTAACAAGGCTTGTGAGCCAATAGTAAAGTGACGCTGATATCACGTGGTGTCTCTGGGTCTTCAGTTAGTCTGGAAAAAACAGATAAATGTCTGAGATTGACGGTAAGTGCCTGGCAACGACTTGTTGTGAAGTGAATGCGACATCTAATGGCTGAATGTTATCAATAGCACCTTTAATAAACCATAATTATGAGGCTCAAGTGGTGTTTTTAAAGGGACACTCCACTGATTTTACACACGGAGTTCAGTTATTCAGCTCTGCGGGAAGCTAAAGTCTGAGAAAAAATAACCCTGATGATGTCATCAGGGTCGTCTCCTTCTGGGCTTGACAGTTTTCTCACAGAAGGCCTGCGTTACAAACTGGGCCTGTGGGGGTTTAAAGGAGGGGGCAGGAAATATCTAATGAAAGACACTAACCAGTTGCATTATGGGTAATGTAGGATCCAGAGTTTTGGGAATTTGACCAACACATCAAACCGACACATACGGGGACTTCGCAAGAAGTCAAGGCTGCCATAAAGCCCCTCTATTAGATCTTTTTTTAAGACATGGCAGGGGAACAAATCAGAGATCAGCATTTTTGGATGTATTGTTGGTGCAAACAACTTCACAGAAACTCTTGGGCACAGTGTTATTACTATTACCGGTTTGTTTAAAGTAGAAGTTTTGAGACTTTTGTTTATTCTGTTGCCGTCTATGAGGGACACAGGATTGCTTTTCCCAAAAGGGGGCGTGGTCATGCGAGCCTGCTCTGGATGACGTATTGCCAGTCTGATGTATACTAGTCAGGATATCTTGGCTCCTGCTGCGTCGATCTAAACCACTTCTCTCGTGAGTCACCCAACTTTATGCAAGTGCAGTATTAAAATCGCTGGAGTAGTCCTTTAAATAAAAGAAGGCCATAAAAGTTGTAATCTCTGATGAGCTACAAACTTCGGGGGAGATTTAAAACGATCCTGAACGCAGACAGAGCACCGGGCCAGACAAACACCTCATCTTGGCCAGGAGACAAAGAACACACATGAAAGAAATGACCGAAGAGATGCAGGAAACTAGAGCTGCAACGATTAGAGTCGATCAAAAGAAAATTAATCAGCAACTATTCTGTTAATCCATTCATAATTTTTAGGCAAAAATGCCAAACATTTGATGGTTCCAGGATTTCAAATGTGAGAACTTTTCGTGGTATTACAGTATAATAAATGTAATATTTTAGTGTTTTGGACTGTGAGTCGGACAACACAATACATCTGATGATGTGGGGCCAATTGGTGCCTTCAAATGAGATCGTGTTTACTGAGTCCATATGAACGCTCCTCTCTTGTGGTATTCAGGACCCGGTGAGTGGAAAGTTTCTGAAAGCTCCGAGTTCACGAGTTGTGACGTGTTTGTTGACGCTGTCAGAAATGGCGGAGACCATGGAAGTAAATTTTTCGGTACATAATAAGTGAATATATTGTAATTTTAGTCGTATATTGTGTTTCTTCATAATTTTATCTGAGGAAAATGTTGATATTCCCAACTGCCTCATCTTGTCATTATGTCCTTGCATTTACTGCATTATGTTACCCACTTGATAAATTATTAGCCTCTGTGGCTTCTAGACGCCGCCAGTAACGTTGATATTGTCGTTGTAGCAGCAGTGTTCTCACAACTTAACCACTTGAACGCCAAACATATATCGTGTACACGACTTCCCATGTTGTAAACACAAGCTCACGAGTTTCATTTGAAGGCAGGAAATATACAGTTATAACACAGATTTCTGATGTTTTATAGTCCAAATCAAGAAAATAGTCAGCAGATTAATTGATAATGAAAATAATCATTAGTTGCAGCCCTACATAAAACTACAGTTGTTAGCAGCAGCAAGGAACTCAAAAAAAGGGCAATTGTTCTTTTCTCAGATCAGTATACTTTGACTTTTTGGAAGATTCCTTTGTTTTCAGCAGACATGACGTACCTCATAAACAAGTAAACCTCAGTGAGCTGCATGTCTGTCTGTGACCTCCTGACTAAATGAAACAATGGTTCAAACAGATTTGGGTTGTCTGTTAGACCTCTTACACACACACACACACACACACACACACACACACACACACACACACACACACACACACACACACACACACACACACACACACACACACACACACACACACACACACACACACACAGACACACACACAGTCCTGATCTCTCTCCAGAGCATACACCACTGTACAGATGTGCCGATTGTCACAGCAGATGAATGGAAGGGATGTATACTGCTTATATGTGAAAGCAAGTGATGTGCATACAGTCATTAAACACATTCACTTACAAAAACCTCCACATTCGCAAACGCGCGCACACACACAAACAAACACGCACACACACGCACACACACAAACACAAACACACACAGACAGAGTAATCCAGTGAGTATTTGGGACAGATTAGATAAAATGTCATTTCGGGACACTCACTTGAGCTTTAAACATTTTACTTAGAAAGGCACAAACTATGATTTCCTGGTAAATTATTTTTGATGTAAGAAATAAAAATCGAAAGACAAATCTTTTTTTTCTTCTTCATGTAAATCGACAACATTTTTCGGCCATAACTCAGATATAAGCGTTGTGAAGGACTCTTCCTAGATCAGTCTTTATTAAGTTGTTTTCTTAATTGTTAATTTCAAACCTAAAGTTTTCCACTGTAATTGTTTTGTTTTTTTCCAAAAGTGCAATAATAATAAGAGAGCTTAATATCTGTTTCTCTCAATCTTCCACAGTACCTGAGGCCAGTGACTGCGCTACAAAGTCCACGTTGACAGACAAAAAGAAAACCAGAGTGAGGAAAAGAATTGAACTCCAGAACACTACAACATAAAAATAAGTTTTCAATGCAGGGCTTTGATTTCGAAAACTGAGGATTCAATTACAAAAAAAGAAAGAAAAAAAACAAACATAAAAATCCTCCAAATTCTGTTTTATAGATGAAATGCTTCCTGTGTAGCTCAGATTTAACATCAGCATAGTTCACCTTTTCCTCTTTACCTTGATCCCAAAACACACACCAAAGGAAGAAAAGAAGAAGAAAAAAAAACAAAACAATTTCCTAAGGAGCAGATTTCTTTCACTTGAACCACTCGAATGGTTCCCCCTGATCAACAGCTGACTGTTGGAACAACACGCCTTCGTATGGAATCTAGAATACACAACTGTTTCAAACAGTATCTTTTTTCATATTCACGCCACGGTATTCGAGTTTCATTGTTACAGCTTTTTTACTTTTTCTCAAGCCCCTCCGTTGTAATGCATGTACGTTTATTTTTCGTCGATTAAAGGAATCAAGAGTCTGTTGTGGAGTCAGTAGGACTGCAACTTTCCTTTAACTCGCCAGTGGCCGGGGAGCGCTGAGAACGAGAGAGAGAGCGTGAGGGGGGGGGGGGGGGGTACAGAGTGACAGTGGGAATAAGGTGAGAGGGGTAAAGAGGTGAGGGGGAAGCTGGGAAGAGATAAGGGACGGGGACGGGGACGGGGGGACGGGGACGTGGGGGGGGTCTGTGTAGTTGCTTCCATTTAAAACTTGACAGTGACCACAATGTTTCAAGTTCTCTCCGTTCTCTTCTTTCACTTGTGCCTCTGGAGGGCTTTCCTCTTTCTCCTTTTGAAGAAACAACAGCACCTGCAGGGAAACAAAAGAACGCTTCACTTAAGGAAAAAATACCTTTAGAGACATCTATTATACAAATGAGATATTGGTATATGAATACAACACACTGCTAGTTAGGGTTGGTTTTTAATAGCTGGTTCAGTTCTGGATCTGGTTTCCGGATTCACTGAACTCTGATCAAACTTCAATTTCTTAGCAAAGAGCGACGTAGAAAACATTTAGTGCATTTTAGGGATGTGACGGAATTTTCCCACCGGTTCATAAATTTATGGCAACACCGGTGTTATCGATTACACCGGACATTTTACAAGAAAAGATGACGGCCAATATGTGTAGCGCGCTTACTTTGATCTTTACCGTTGAATGACGAGAACTACGGTGGCCTTAAGGAAACCGTAAAAACTTGAAATTCTATCTCTAGAGCCAGTGTTGGTTTGTCCGTTCTGGGCTACTGTAGAAACATGGCGGAGGAACATGGCGGACTCCGTGAAGAGGACCCGCTCCCCTATGTAGATATGAAAGGCTCATTTTAAGCTAAAGAAAACACAACGATTCTTAGTTTCAGGTGATTATACACTAATGAAAACATAGTTTTCACATCTCTGCTAATAGATCCCCCGAAATGCTACACACTGTTTCTTTAATATATCAAGAAACCTCGTTTCCGTAGTGGAGGCAGCAAATTAGCGAAACCCGATTTCCCCAGTGAGATTTCTCCTGGAGAAAGCGGATTCTGGGCCATGGACACAGGTAACCAGGTTTCTAATCTGCTTATTACAAGTTTGCATGTGCCTAACAAAGACTACGTATATAAAATAATTCCATCCAAAGAACAAAGTCGCCTCTCGCAGTCTAAATAGGTTGGTTTCCAATGCTGAACCGCTGTTTGTAAAATTTAGATCAGGAAGCAAGGTAGCAACGTCTTCTATCACTACTAGAGTTTAAATCAGTAAGTAATGCTTCAAACGTAAGGTCAGGGTAGGGGAGAAATCGGTTTACTCATCTGCTGCACATTTACAGTAACCAATGCATGTAAAGGTGTTCTCAGATTGCCTGCGTAACCTGGTTTCTTGAATGTATGTGAATGTACTGATTAAGGTCACAGGTTTCACATTCACTGTTTGAAATCACCCAAATTGTACTTGCAAATAACAATAGCAAGACCTAAATGGTTGAGTAAGGAGTGGAAATGATTTGCTTTTATTTGCCCCTTGAATTTGTGATATTGGGCTATATAAAAAATTACTTGACTTCCAATTTAAGACTAGATTCAGACTGATTAAAATCCTATTAAACCCCAACCCTACTGCTAGCAGCACTGTCTTCTAAGCATCTGGACAGCTTTTGGTACTTACTTGGTTTCGTCAGCCACTTCAACCTCGGTGGGAGCGGTGATGGGAGCGTTGGAGTGTCCGGCTGTGGGATCATCAGTGTTCAGCTCGCCATTCGTTGAGCTCATCACCTGCACAAGTACAAAAGGACACCAGACTGCTCACACACACTTACAACACTTTGACTCTGAGCCGCTGACTACAGGGTGGAGATGAACATTCACATTAAAATATGTAACCTTAATTATCTCTATTTATCTGCCCTCTCAGATAAGGAGAGCAGATCAGCATGTAATCGGGAACGCCCCCGACTAAAGCAACTTCACAGAAATATAAAAGGATAGGTACACATTTATTCCTGTTTGTCTTATAATGACAGTCAGGTGACCACATGGATATTGATACATTATATATTTTAATGTTAGAGATGGGGACAAAATCCAGAGTCCTCGATCTGTAGAAATATACGCTCCAAAGTTCAACTAAAGCTGAAATGAGGTTTCAGCCGTTTGAGTTAGTTACAAATTTAGTTACAGTATTTTAGTACGAAATTCCCTCTTTGTGTTGTAATCCCTCCACTGCAGCTCAGTACAGAAAACGTTTCTGTGGAAACATAAAAAAGGAATTTCATACCGAAAAGACCAACTTGATCTAACAAACTCAGACTGCTGAAGCGTCACATTAGCTTCAGACAAACTTTGGAATACATTTTTTTGCAGATTGAGGAATGTAAATCTTGTCCCCCCCATCCATAGGCGCAGTTTGAATGTTAAGGTTGGGGGTTCACAAAGAAAAATCTAGAGGGAATGTAATTTTCTACAACGCAGAGAGGTCTAATGTATTGGGATGTGTGTGGCTTACATGGTACACCCTGCACAGCGTGCCGTTTTGAGCTGAACTTTTGTCAGACGCCGTGTTTCTATTCATTCATGTCGCTCGCTTTCAAAGTGCCACAACGGACGAGGAACGACTGATTCGTGAAGTTGAAATTGAGGAGTTATCTATACAATACCTGCTCATTTAACTACAAACACACAAATAAGGTGACAGCTGGCTTCGAAGTAGATCATCTGAAAGTTTACCTCGGCTACTGTTGGCTGTATTATATGTCATTTTCAGTAAATATCGCAGTATAAAACCTGTGTGTCTTGACCGCACGACTGATGGTGGTTTATTTACATGATGTCACAGAAGAGCATATTTAACAGTGTGTGGACAGAGAGTGTCTGACGTTATTAGGCTATAAGTAAATACAAATCTGTCTTCTTATCTTGTTGGTTTCTTATTCTGTCAAGAAGAAGACACAACAAGGTTGATAAATTATTAGTTCTGTGTTATTATAAAATATATACTGTAGATGCATTTCTAGGGGGTTCAGTGAGCCCCCTGCACCGATGCAAACTGCGCCTGTGCCCCCATCTCTTCTAGCATTAGCGCATTAGGACAGGAGGATGACAACAGCAAAACAAAACCTGTTTTGATTTACAAATATACTTATGGGCATGTGAATATCGTTTTTGAAAAATGTGAACCTATCCTTTAAAAGCTGCAATTCTATTAGCCAACACTAGGTGGCATATTTGCGCCACATTTACTACGTAAGCCTCTTGATTTCTAATGATATACAATTGGCCTTTTGCCCCGATGAAAAAATGGAAAATAGAAAAAAAAAATTAATTTATAGTTTGTATTGAGCTACCATATTTCTACTAATGAGGAAACTGAAAAACAAAAATCGACTGCGCTGCGCTTTGCCTATTAGTTTATGTGTTTTTCGAATGATTTAAGCATCTTTATTTGATGATGTTTTGCATGACAGTTGCTTTTGGATGTCATCTTTGCATGGCCCTTCCTGTGAGCAGCCGATGAGGCGAATGAAGCATTGAGAGCAAACAGAGCAGGCGAAGCACTGACACAGGGATTCAAACAGTGATGCAGACACACAGAGAAAGAGAGAGTCCAGACAGAGTGTGGAGTCAGTGTGAGAGGGGGTCAGACTCATACATGTGGCTTCATGCATTAGCCACCAGAGCAGCAGCAGCAGTAGCAGCAGCAGCAGTACCTGAACAGAGCCCCCCAGCCGCTCAGCTGTGAGGTGCGACCCCAGAGTCTCCTTATTGGTCACTGGAGTGGGCTGAGACTCACTTCCTTTGGGCTCAGGCGACTTGACGCAAAGAGCAAAAAGGGTTGAGGCAGGTGGTCGTGAAGTGGTGAGAAGTGAGGAGGAGGTGGATGAGGAGGAGGAGGGGGAGAAGGTTGTCGGGTGAGGGGTCAAGGTGAGGGTGAGGCCATGTGGTGGGAGGGGGTGAGGGTAGAGGAGGGACAAGGAGGAGGGGGAGTGAATGAAAACAAAAACAAAAAAATTATAGAAGACATCTCCCAAGCAGAAGCAGGCTTGTTAAGACAAACTATGTTAATAGAGGAGTAGAGGGAAGCAAAACTTTATGCGAAGCACAGATCAACACACTAATAAAGTCATGCAGGAGTAAAAGAAAACAGCCTTGATCACCTCAACTAGCATATTCAATATAACACGGACAATTATCTGTGATTGGATATTTGGGTAACAGCATTACTTGAACTTCAACCAGAAGCTCAATTTACTGTTTTATTTGATTTGTTATAAACATTGTGCTTTCAGTTGCAGAATTAAAAATGTACTTTTCCTCTTCCCGCCAACAAATATAACCTGTAACTACAGAGTCAGACGGCATGTTTTCTTTGGATGCAGCCGACTGTTTTAACCAGGATGTTACAGGTTTTCACAGTCATGAGCAACGTGCGTGGAGCTGGAGGTGGAGCTTTGCGAGCTTCAATAAGGTGGCAAGTTGTTGCCAAGCCAATCACGTTAAATGGAGGGCAGTAAAAAGAGGTTAGAGTCCACTGTAATAAGTCAATCATAAAATCTAATGTTCTCCCTGTCTGGCTTTACGGGAAACAGTGAGTCAGACTCATTAAAGTAAAACATTATTGGTACCATGATTTGAGTCTATCAGAAGGATTTCAAAATCATTTCTACTTAAACGCTTTAATTATTACCTCTCTACTAAACAAACAACGAAAACAAGGCTCGGATAGCATGCCAATAAAAAGAAAAAAAAAATCCGGTCAACACTTTTTCGAACATTAGGCAATGCTTAATAAGCATATAGCTCGTCATTACTGGTATGAACAATGCAATTTGCATTTTCAACTCATGCATGCAATGACTGAAGCTTAGAGTGGCAAGGTGTGAAGAATAAATTGAAGCCGAAAACAGTGCTTCGCTTCACAGCCTGCCTCATGATTGTGCATGTCGGTTTCATTTACTGGTAAAAAAAATCAATTTTGTACAAATCTTATTGTCTGACAGAGACTCCTCAGACTGTAGACAGGAACAGGAAGGAAGGACAAGGGGGAATTGAATGGCAGCCATTTTTCCCCAGGCAGTTGATTACACATGGACACACAACAGTAGTAGTTGCCTGGCAGAGGAACTTGAATGACAGGGTCGGCTGGTCGGTCACTTGGTTGGTAGGCAGATCGGTGGGTGTGGTGTTTGTTGTGTATTACTGCTGAGGACCTCACCTGGTTTTTGGTCTGCTGTTGTGCTTTGTCTCTGCTGCTGGGCTGCAGGGGCGTGTCACTGGGGATAGGGCCTATCGGTGTGGGCTGCAGGTAACACAACACACACACACAGTGTCAAAATTAAGAATCAATAGAAATGGTCTGCCAGTGCCTACATGAGTATTTTTGCTTATTGTGATGTCATTTCTTGGAGTATCTTCAAATGCTTCATATCCCTATAATCTGCACAACCTAAGCCACAAGGTAATGTAAGTCAATAAACCATGATAATTGATAAAAATGTGGAAATTGTGTCATAAATTAAAAGAAATACATAAAATATTACTAATTAAACACACAAAACATATTGATCCAAAAGATTTCTAAATGTAGAAACATGAACAAAATATTTCTTAACACTCCAGAAATGATTTGAACTACGCACATTTTTTTGTTTTTGAGATCTGCTCATAAAAATGAGTGTAAAGGCGTTTTGATAGTTTCGTTACATTCCACACATAACGTAATGATTTCATCACAAATGTACAGCATGATGATGTGAAAGACAGAAGCCTTGGGTTTCTGCTGCAAAAAGAATGAATAATCTACCTACTATGCTTTTTATTTTAAATCAATCTAAACATGATCATGCCAACAACCATCTCCCGCAGCCATTACGGGCTAATTCTCGGGCGCCACGGCGCATTTCACCACGTTTTGTACTGCGCATAACGTAATGAGGTCATCACGAGCGTACACCGTCACAACATGAAAGACAGAGCCTTAGCTTTCTTCTGAAAAAATGAATGAATGCTCTAGCTATTAAGGTTTTTATTTTAGATAGATTTAAACAGGATCATGCAAACAAAGGTTATTAAGGATAAAGAGAAAAACTATGGTGTTGAATTTAGCTAAAATGTAAAAATATATTTAGCACCCATAATGTGAGCAATTTTACATAACAAGGTTTGCAAACATTATTACAGCGAGAGCAATAAAGCAACTGCAGCCGTGAGACTAGACAGCCCAATCAAAGGATTTCAGAGGGAAAGGAGGATGAGTGGATTCGGTAAGAGGGCACTCACAAGTGATTTGCCGACCCAGTCATATTCATAGTCAAAGACATAGCTGTTCCTGTCGAACAGATCAGTGAAGAGCTTCCTCAAGTAGTCATAATCAGGCTTCTCAAAGAAGTCCAGCCTCCTCACATAGCGCAGGTAGGTGGCCATCTCTTCTGTAGCAAAAGACAACATCTCGTTAAATTCAAAGAAATGAAATAACACGGTAAACAAAAGGAAACTGGTTGGTTATACTGACCAGGGAAGCTTTCACAAAGCACTTCAATGGGCGTTGCTCGTTTGGTGTCTCCGATTTTCTGATACCTCTCCTTCAAAGTGTCGGCCTGGAAAGGAGACAGGAAAAATACACGTTACACTCTTAAATGTGAGCAAATACTCAGCTGCGGGTGATTTGAATGAATAGGTGTCATATTCAAATGTGTTGTATATTGGGCACTCAAGTTGCAGTCAGATGCAAATCGTCTGGTTAGTCATTCTGAATTCTTGACACAGATATGTACAGCACTGAGGGCTCGTGTTGGTGAAAATCTGCTTCGTCACTTTAGACTTTCACCCAGTCACCAGTACAATCTTAGACCACTTTTACCACAAGCTATGGCAGTGACTCAAAAAGGGACCTGTAGCATTACGATGTTTAAATAACAGTACTTGTCTCGTGTTCATTTTTCTCCAACCATCCCAGGACGATTCTTGTATTTGACAGGGGAATGGATCATTCTTGTCTGCTACAATATTATGGTACAGGTGGACATCACAGTGTCAATCTATAGACATTAAAAGACCCACTTTATACCAGTTGAATGCATCCAAAATGGTTGCACGTCACCCACTGCCTATCACACCCAATCCATCATTGTTGACTACCAACTGGGATTCATGAGACCAGAAAAACGCCGTCCACTCGTCAGCAGTCTAGTGTTTATAATTCTTAACCCGCTGCTCCACACAACAATGACCCTGGATTGTTTTACTCCTTCATTGTATCTTAATGCTAACTGTCATGTTGTGTGTTGGTGAGATCTTATTTTGGCCCGAGCCGCCCGACTTCCCCCACATTCATCTACCACAAGCTTCCTCCCACATAGCAAATGTTCAGATGCGGTGTCGTGTCTTCTAGTCTTTTCTGTGTACACCTTTGAAAAAAAAGCCCAGAAACTCTGCAGCTATAACCTGCCCTCCTGGTGCCTGTCATCACACCTTAGTCTCTTAGTGCTTTAAGCTCTTTCTCAGTAAACTGTTCAAATGCAGAGCAAGTGTGGAGGTGGATTTTTTTGTTGCATGTGACTGTTTATGAAGCAACACGTCTGCAGCTGCAAAGAAGAGCCCACAATTAGAGTGGCAGTCTTTATTTTTCTAGTAACGGACTGTATAGATTTGATTGCGAGCACTTATGGTGTAACCTATCATGAAAACATAAAGACACAGAAACTGATGACAAATAACTTTACAAATAGGAAGACAATATTAACTATTAGTTAGGATGTTAAAGAAGATAATCAGCTATATTTCTCTTTACTGTAGATTTGTAATGAAACCCAGTTTTAAAGAGTTTAAAGGTCTCAATAGTTTCTGTTGTCTGAGTCAGGGTCTTTCAGGTCCAACAAACAATACAGATACATCAGTGGGGAGACCTTGAAATGTCACCAGTGTGAGAGGATGATGTTGAAAACACCAGGCTCTCTGTCCCTAAGGTCATGTGGACGATAGGTATGAAAGAGATACTGTACTGGCGAGTGCAGCAGGAAAAGGTGAATCCCTATGCTAAGCATTAAGAGGATTACAGGAGTCTGATGTTAATCAGTATGTGCCAAGTTTTGGATGATGACAAACAATACGGTACCTTTAGGCCCTGCCAGGGGAGGCTACCTCGGAGGAAGTACATGAACATGTGACCCAGCGCTTCCAAATCATCCCTTCTGCTTTGCTCTGAAAGAGACCAAACAAGACAAAAATTAGGTTACCTTTATGGCCAGCTGGCAAGGTTAACAGGCAACTCAGCAGTAGGAAATACAGCATAATTATACAGGAGTTCAAATTAACCATGTACAGTTTAAAAGGCTATGATTAAGCTGGGGAGGGGGGCAAGCCTGTGCCATGGAGAGTCAACAGTCTGCAGGGTTTCTCTCACTGATTAGCACTCTGATGTGTAGAGGGGAAGAACTAATCAGTGAAATCACCTCCTGAGGTGATTGGTTAAAACATGCAGACTGTCTCCATGGCACATGGTTGGCCACTGCTGCCGTAGAGCAAAAACAACACAGTGAATAAAGAGGAGATGCTTCAAAATACCCAAGAAGTAAATCAGAAAAATCTTATTAAAAGGCAGATGAAATGAAGAAACACCTTACAGTGCCTTCTCCAATGGTTAAACAAATAACTGTTTAAGGTATTTGTTTATACCAACTGTGCACAATACAGTTAGGACATCTCCATTAAACTGAATGTAAATGCGAGCAAAGCTCGTCTATGCAAATCTAAAGGGCTTATCAAACCACAGCCCTGCTCCAGAGACTCTCTTACCCTTTCCCAAGTGTGTGTTGATGCTCATGTAGCGTGCCGTCCCAGTCAGACTCTTGTGCTCCCGGTAGGGGATGTGTTTTTTGGTCTCGGGGTCTATGTACTCTTTGGCCAGACCAAAGTCAATGATGTGGATGGTGTGCTGCCTCTTGCTTCCTGGCCGCCCAACCAGGAAGTTTTCTGGCTTCACGTCTCTGTATATCAGACTCTTGGTGTGGACGTACTCCATCCGTGTTATCTAGACGAGAGATAAACGGGTCAAGATTAGTCAATGGAAGTTTTAAAATACTCAATTATCCGGTCTGTTTTCAAACATGAGGAGAAAGTATTCTGAGTAGTGAGTACAAGGTGGATAAAAAAAAATTCTTTTAACCTGAGGATACACTTAAGAAAGACGCTTTTAGTAAACATCATACATTTATTACATATTACTTTCAGGTAAAGTTGAACATATTTTGATGAAATACAAAATTTTGTTTTGTTTTGAAAATCTGTATACGGATACGTACACTACTATGGTAGTGTGAACAATGCTACAATGCTTTGCATAAAGCACCTTATCATTCCCTCCGCTACATGTGTGTAATTTAGTCAAAGTTGCACTATATTTTCTGTATGGCTTGAAATCACAAACGCTAGCTCATCTAAATATAATTATCCAGCAGCGCTCCTCCTTCAGGCCTTACCAGCTGTATGGCTATCATGAGGACGGTCTTGAGGGAGAAGGTGCGGTCACAGAGGTCAAAGAGGTCCTCTAGACTGGGCCCAAGCAGCTCCAGTACCATGGCGTTGTATTTCCCACAAGGACCAAAGTAGTACACCTGAGGGATTCCCTCTGTGGAGACACATACACACAAATAAAGTTAGTGGACTTTTGTAAAATCTATTTAATGATCACAACATAATTGTTGCTATGTCTTACAGAATATTCTCTTTAACGGGCACTTTTATTCTTCTTGCCTGACGAGCACTTTTGTTTCTGGTGTGGACAGCAAATGTGGAAAAAAGCACCAGAAACCACTCAACCATGCAGTCGCTGAGAGATAAGGGTGCAGAGGTTGATGCAACTGCAAATGCACTGATATGTAATATGTTTCATTTTAACAACTAAGTTGTGTATACAACACTGCAGTGTTTTACTGGGGTATTGATGTGGCAACATGAATAAGCTGCTGAGGTCATCAGACCGTTGTGACATAAAAATGTGGTCAGTGTTTCTCTTTTTTTTTGTTTCCCAAGCTCCCGTTTCTTCGGTGTCATCTCTGCGTCGAATGTCCACAAACAATACAAAATGTTTTTACTGGCATTACCATGTACAGGATTTAAAACTTCACATTTTCTAAATATTGTCTCATAGTACAATACTAGTGTAATACGTAGTGAGGAGACATTGCAAGTGCAGCGAAAGGTGCATCATGTGCTGAACTTTGTCATCACCCTGGTTTGTTGATAACAAAGTGTGGGAGGAGACGCTTCACTTAGCAGCAATGACAAACTACACGTCAGTCGGCTTCCCTCAACAGGTTTGTCAGAAACAGGCGTGGCTTACAGTTTTTCCTCCAAAGTAGGATTACGAAAGGAAAGGCGTCTAAAAGAAACACCAGTGACGGTGAGCAGCACATTGTTAACAACTGTAAATAGCCTTTGCTACTAGAAACCACCACACCCATTTTTGTGGTAACGTGTATGACTTCTGAAGAATGTGGATGGATCACGACGTCAGTAGGTACCATCTTTACGTATATCAGTGTTTTGACAGTGGGAAAACACCACAGTATGTCCTTCTGATTGAACAATAAAGCACATACTCAGACAGTATTTCTAACTGTGCGAAACAATCATACTTACATCTGAAAATCACCAGGGCAAATTCCAATTTCTTAATAATTTGGTGCCACATTTGGTACTAAAACTCTCACAAAACAAGTCACAGTCGCCTAAAGCTGCTGTTTCTTAATGGTCTGCCTGCTACAGGCTGAACAGCTTTGTCACAACAAAGTGAACTGCTGAGGCCTGTGAGGAACCAGCATCGTATTTCACAAACACTTTAATAACATGCAACAGCTCACTGGAAAAAGACAAGTAATGCTACGTAGACACAAAAACCAGACTCATTTATCTGGCACTTTTAATCAGCCCTCTCACATTGAAATTTCAGAGGCATTTTATAACTCTCATGGACATTTTTGCCTGATAATATTCTGATCCACAGTCAGAAAAGTTGTAGCCTAACACTTCTCCCACGATCAAAACCACCAGGCTCTAGGTTCATAGTCATCGCTACCAGGTAGGCTTGTCGTGATAGTCGGTGTTACCGGTGTTACACGGTGGTCGGGCACACACCGATTACATTACGTACCCACCGCTCCCACTGTCGTTTTGCTTTTTTTTTACAGAAATAAAACCCATTTAGTTCATTTTGGTGCATCGGCGCGGTGTTATCAATAGATAGTTGGACGACAGACACTATAAACTGCAAGTGAATGTGTCTGCTCTGTACGGAGTCTCAGCAGAGAGCAGCATGAGTCATATTTCACACACATGGGATGAGAAAGAGTTGACAGACAAGACGATGGCGGAGGATTTGGTGTCGAAACGAAAAGCAAAAGCTCCTATTTGGCAATATTTTGGATTTAAACCCAATGCTATAAGGGAACCACAACATTAATGAGGCAATCGTCGTCAGGAGGACGGAGTGGTCACAGCCGGTGTGCGCGTTGGAGCAGATGTTAAAGATCAAAGTAAGCGCGCTACAGATATTTAACGTCATCTTTTCTTGTAAAATGTCCGGTGTAAATCGGTAACATCGGTGTTGTCACAAGTTTATTAACCGCTGGGGAAATTTCCTCACCGTCACATTCCTACTACCAGGTTAGTCCTTGTCGAGTAGATTCTGTTACCTGGAAGCCATCCCGGGACCATTGAACCACGCCGAGGTGCAAAACGCCTAGTATCTATCTACATGCAGGCCGTCTCCCTGAAAGCTCACTAACCATGAGACACCACATCAGTGTTGTAGATAAAGAGAGTCAATGAGATTAAGATACAGGTACAAAAAATGGGAAAGAGATTGAGAGAATGGCCAAACACATTTGTAAGAAAAATTCACAAATGTGTTATAAAGATAAATGAGAGTTGAGAACGGGAAGTATTCAGTTTGGATTGTGTGACAGCTGCTAGCCGGGGGACGCAGAGTTTACAGTTGGATTTACCTGATTTACCCCCCAACATCAGTCCCACAGATGCAAACTGACACACTTACTCATGCACACATAAATACACACACCTGTCTGCCCTTTAGGCTTTAGGATTTTCCTGGTAATGAAGCCCATGACAGATGAGGCAGTGACAAGAGATCACTGGGAGAGCTGACTCATCATAGCTTGGCCCAAATCTAGAGGGCATTCAAAGCATAGTCATCCCAAGAGGAAAAGCACACAGTCTATTATAATCTTCAGCGAGCAAAGACTGGTGTTTTACAGCAGCTGTAAGCACCAATCATGAAATGGCTGGTGGAAAAAGCCCAGAGCACATCTTTTGGGGTGATTCCTGTCTAAACTATAATATACACTGTGATATAACTTGTCAACAATAGCTGTGCAAAATAGGATATGGGATGGTTGACACAAACTCAGCCATAACAACAAAACAGCGGAATTACTCTCAAATGCAATACATTTTCTCTAACAGGAAACGGCGAGCACTTCAAAAGCGACAGAATGATGAAGCACGCCTGCCAACCATCATCTTGATCAGGACACAATTTTGTTCTCTTCAAAAGCTAAAAGGCCAAACAAACCATTTCAGCAGTTGGCTTCTCTCAATGATAGCCAATAAACAAACTAAATCAGTTCTGTGATAATAAACGTCTCTAAGTCTATTATATAAAGTCATATTAAAAAAACTAGGGATGTCAAAGTTAACGCGGTAATAACGCATTAATGCAAATTCGTTTTAACGCCACTAATTTCTTTAACGCATTAACACAATCGATCTTTTGGAGGTTGTGGGGGGCTCGGTTTTAAAACTAGAGTGAAGATACTGGTATCATATGAAACTATAAAAACCTAAGGAATCCATTGGTACCAACCATGTCATACCATTTTCAAAGGGGTCCATTGACCTCTGACCTCAAGATATGTGAATGAAAATGGGTTCTATGGGTCACACACACAACAGCGCCTTCGAGATGTTGGGTTTGTTTACCTATTTCAGAGATCCTTTATGAATTTGTTTGAGAAGAGGATTCACTCGTGGGGGAAAAAACTGAACTGAATTTCTATCTTTTGTTGTTTATTGCTAAATCACTGAAAAGTGGTGCTTTTTTATTGACGTCAAAATATAACATTAGCATTTTAAATAAATATTTAATGGTCTAATGGTCTGTTACCATGTTTGCAATCTGAGGATATATATAGAGAGCGTGTGTGTGTGCGTGTACAGCCTTACAGTCATTGAGTTATACCTGAGGAATAAAGTCTCATAAGTTTCCTTTTTTTTTTGGTATCAATTGGGTATCGAGAAAAGTGGAAATTCACTGGTATTGGTATCGACTCCTAGATGTCTGGTATCGTGACATCCCTACAGCCAACTGTGCTCAACATTATGGGATATGCTCCGGCTTTCATTGCAAGCCAACGTCAGCGGTGCTCTGACCCGCGCTGTCTTGACAATTTGAGACAATCCAACCTATTGTATCTGCAGGCAGGCCTTCTCAGGCGACACAGTAAGAGGGGAGGCTGCATCATGGCAGCTGAACACAATGTTGCCCTACAATGAAATGTCAGACTTAAGGGCCAAAGAGGAGAAGGCTGGAGAAGAGAGGAGAGGGCAGGGAATGCGTATTAAAGATTTAGATTATGGAGTCAAGTGCACGGAGAGAAGAAGAGAAGAAGTGACTTCCATTAGGCCCAGCGCTATGGAGATGTTCTCACTAGGCTGAAATGTGATCAGCGGTTGGGCTTGTACAGACTGAGCCTTGAGCTACAAATGCAACATAGCTCATAAGTACAACAATCCTGCAAAACACCATAGGGCTGAATAACTAGTGGGGGAAAAAAATAAAACAGCAATACTCATTTTTATTAAGTTAATAATTAAATCTACCAGATATGTGCAGCTGCACAAGATATCAGTCAAGCAATGAATGGCTGATCTTAAACTAGGGCAGGTTTTCTCTCAGTCGACACAGCACTCTCTTTATTCATTGCGAGCAAAACCAGTTACAAGTAGGCTAAATTAAGTTATTTATCAGATGGACTAGACTGTTTGTCTTTAAGATTAGTCATAAGCAAGCCGTCATTCTTTATGATGCAGTTCGATGGTTTTTGTTCCACAGTTGGCCTAATTTAATTTGCTTTCTGACATTGCATCCTCCTTTCAATTTATGACTACTGAACATACATTCATTGAGATGTAGATGCTGAAATGACTCATCATTGAGTCCTACTAACAGACATTTAGCAACCATTAAAAAACATAGTAGTGTGAAATACGGGTGTTGCTATATACAGTACTTAATAAATGAAATATTGATATCATGTCATGCCATCATATCATGAGAGCTGCTATGATCGGTGTTGTTCTGTAGTTTAACGAGAGCGGCGCTGAGCCAGAAAGTCTGCATTCATTCAAAATCCGGCAACTCGGCACCTTCCAGCAGGGTTATGTGGAGTTAGTTGTGTGTATATTTGTGTTTTAGAACGTAACCGCCGTGAAACAATCAGGAAATAAAATGTTCCCACTAATGGTTGCTCTCTCTCTTCAGTCACTCTATAGCTCGCTCCACCATCAGTGCTCTCTCTCTCTCTCTCTCCCTTGCACCTAGACTCGTATAAATATAACCTAGGATAATCCTGGTACTTTGTATCTGTAAAATTATCCACATGGTATGCATAAGAATCCATGATTTGCATGAAATAATATCATCAACACGGACCCTGTGCCACTGACACGGCATACCGTGCCCTCAAAAGCCTTGATGGGGCTCATGAATATTCAAAGGCGTGCTGATAACCATCACTGAATACCCTATATGTGACACTAATTACAGTAACATCCATGCAATCATGCATCCATCCATGCAATCATGTATCCATGACTGCATGAGCTAAATCGGCCCGTGAAACACAGTTAAATGAAAGTTGGTCCATAAAAACAGCACAACATCTCTGCAGCCATTCCTGCAGACTTGCTTTACTATCACCAGCACATTTTAGTTTTGCTGCTATTACTACCAAGAACAACTGAAATGACAGGTCTATTGTCAATTTTCACAAAAATCTGAGAACTGGGAGGCAGGACTCCCAACTGCTGGGATCTGTTCAGGACAGGAGAGAATTAACAGTGTGCAGATAAGCTCCTCCTGGGCGTTAAGCGCTGAGTCGTCCACGCTGTGACATATTTGAGGCTCTTGGGTTGTGCAGGGCTAACAGGGTCACATGTCCCCATTTAGCAAAGTTGACAACATAAGTAGATTTAATCTATCGCCTTGACTCCTCCCATGCTAGACAGTCAAGTGAGCCTTTCTGTCATATCATCATGGAGTAGCCAGTCATCAGCTGGAGATAGCCACCCCACCCCCCATATGATAGTCGCCATAGGTCAACGTGAAACCACTGGCTATGTATGAAGATGATGACACAGAGCGTGCAAAAAATATTTACCGCTATGGATTCACTGTAGAGTATAATAGAAAGTGTATATTATATTCCTGTAAAAATATCATAAGAGTATCTTCTTTATACATCATGATCCAAATCTAGGCTCTGCTTCTGTCATTCAGAATATTTACATTACATTACTGTGCCTGCCGATTTTAGTGAAACTCAGAAAGTGAAGTGAGTCATGTCAATCTTGTACACAATGTTGACTTGCAGTGCACATCTGTATAAGGTGTGCAGCAGCAATCATAACGAAAACCATGTAAATAACAGAGTTCATTTCCGTATGCATTTGGAAACACTTACATGGCATCACATCAGCTTGTTCTATTATCTAACCTGTACATATCACCTGTCTCTAGTTGCGTGTAAGGGATAGGAATATTTGCACATGTTGCACAACCCCAGACTTCAATTAATAGGAGTAAGGCTGAAGGTCAATAGTGGTATCAATGGAAAAAGGGATGGTCAGGATGTGTTTTATGCATCAGAGGAAACAACCAAGGCAGAGAGAGACAAGTCTGGACTAGAGGAATCCTCTGCTATAACCAGGCAAAATGGCACAGCAGACGACAATTACAATACTGCTGAGTTTATGTATGTGTGTGCATGCATTGTGTAAGATTTGCTCACAGATAAGAATGACATATTAAAACAAAAACAGCCATAAAGAGAAGGAAAAAAATAGGCCACACCCTGTTAGCAATGCACGTTAGAGAGTTCCCCTGCAATCTGCAGGCAGCACACAGTCAATCAGGGAGGCAGAGGATACTGTGGCTAGGGAAGCCATCCAAGTAGACACACCATAATGGCCTGCCTACTTGTAGAGGGCCATCTATAAATAGTCAAGGACTGCCCTAATGCCCCACCTCCTTATCAACCGTGGAGGGCTTTTGCTCTGGCACAAGGAAGCTGGCACGTGTCACTAAATTAGACCACGACACACACACTTGTCAGACAGATGAGGATCACTGCAGCGAGAGAAACGGACCACTTGCAATAGTCTTATAATGACAAACCCAGCACACCCATATAAATATACTTTATAACATATGAGTTTTCAAATTGACAGTATATTGTTATACAGTGATCACCATGTAGATCACCACTGTCGCACAAATTGTTATTTTTTTTAGATACTGTTCAGATATTCACATATATTATTGTTGGCATATGATGTTATCATGTTAATAATACAGGTGATGTTGCCAACAAAATTCAAACCGTATTGGATTTGAAAGTGTGGTTCAGCTGGCCCCTCCTAATCATGACGAAATAGGAAAGACTCCGTGGTCTACTACGTATGTTGACCCCAGTTGCCACACCAAGTATATAAAGCAGAAAACTGGCTAACCATACCAAGTTAGCCTACTTTAGGCTCAATTGTGTTATAAAATGAAAATTGGGAATTGGTACTTGTCCTGCATTTACTCAGCTATAAAGGTCTGGGAGAAAAGACAAGGACAGAACTGATGGGACATGAAGGTGTGGGTGGTTGCAGAGTGGGAGAATGCACAGACCTCTTGTCTACTTCTTCCTCTTGTCAGTTTGAATAAGTAGCAGGGACATGTTTGCATATGGTGTCTGAATTAAAGACTGAGCATGAGTGTCGTGAGCAAACCAAATCAACACATTCATCTACACAAACGTACACAAACATGACAGGTGAGCCTTTCCAAAAAACAGCCAGCCAGGCAGTGCTGTGTAAGAAAATCAAGCCCCGGTCCCTCCCAACCATCTGACTCTGCCTTCCCTCTCACCCTCTGTAACTAACTGACCAGCCAGACCAGATCAAAAGAGCTGCTGCCCTGGAGCCACAGCTATGCATCATAGCACATTACCATGTTGTGGGGCAGTGCTGTAGGAGAGGAAAGACTCTGGGTACCGTAGAGGTGGGATTAGAAAAGAGGAAGCAGGCTTTCATAGCATCCATTGGCTCAAACAGATGTGGAAAGACACACGCTGTGAAATTTTGCCTCAAGTAGAATGGAAGCTTTTTGGAGTTGTTTTTGTGTGTCTGTTTCCTCAATGTTACATATCCACATTCGAAAATGCATCTTTCCCTCTCCATTTTTGCTTTCCATCCAAACCACACTGGCACATTTCACAAGAAAAAAAACTGTTCTTTTCCTGAATAGATGCTGTAAATCTGAAAACTGAGGTCGCACATTGCAGTGCAGAAAAGAAAACTAGGCTAAGCTCTTCCAAAATGAACACGATCTGTGCTAATTGGATAATTACAGAGGAAGGTAAATCATATTTGTACTAAAAAAAAAATGAAAACCTGATTGGACGAAAAGCTGCACAACAACTAAATTACAGACCTGGCATTTAACGGTTAAATTAAGTATTCACTCAAGTCCATTTTTTCAAAATAAAAGGCAGAATGGTAAGGTATGATCACATTTGTTGCATTACAGTATAAACTCCTTGATGTAAATAAATTGTTTCACACAAGCTATATACCAGTGGCATGGCATTGAAAAAAAAATCCACTCAGCTGATTAAAAATCATCATATTTAGCCAACTCCATCGGAGTGTCGACATTTTTATGGATTAAAAATGGTTGCCTCCACCAACCAGTCAAGTTACAGTTTACATCCACGGCTTTCCAAAATGTCATCACCTCATCAGTTTATCCTATTAGACATTTGTTTGAAATTGTCATATTTAGCATATGAATTCTTGAGTTATGGAATGTGTTTTGTGAGGTCATAGTGACATTTGACCAGCAAAATCAAAAATGGTCCTCCAGAGTCCGAGATCAGAAATGCTTCCATAGCAACGGTCTGTCAAATAACAGACCGTAGAACGCCGTGATTTCTTCAATCAGGATCAAGTATTCAACAAAGCCATGTAATAAACAGTTAACACATTTATCCACCTGCACACGATTGTCTCTGTCTGTTTCCGAAATATAAAAGTCAGAGTTTTCTTTCCCCCCAATCTAGTGTGAAAAGGCCCATTCCCATTTAACTCATGGTTATGGTGCTGTGTATCAGAGACTAATAATCTACAAGCTGTATGACTCTTACCTGAATTTCCCAACTGTTTGTAAAATCTATACTCCAAATGGAGCTGTGGCGCCCTGGACTTTATAGGTTCCTGAAAGAGAAGAGAGAAGAAAGAAAGAAGGGTGAGTGTTAAATATTACATAGCTCACAAATTGGATAACGCACAAAGTCAATATTCTTTATCTAGGAAGTTGGTTGTTTGGCTCAGTTAACCCTGTGGGGGGGAAATTATTCTCAATGGAGAAAACAGAGCATTGTGTATTTGTAAAAAAAATAAAAAATAAAAAATAAGTTATTTTGAAGCATCAATCCTTGAATGGCTTCAACACAAGTACAAGACAGTAGTTTATGAGTGACGACCTTGCATACACATCAACAGGATTACCTCGGCCTGCAATTAACTTAAATACTTACCTTATTTCAATGCCTAATATAAGTTGAATTAAGTATCAGATCAGACTTGTGGGGTGTGAGAGAATAAAGAGCATTTCCAGCTGGTGAGCAGCAGGCTTTAGTGATGACATGGCCGATAATCAACCCACTGGGACATATTGTTCATTATATCGCTAGCTACAGCTTTACAACCTCAAATGTAATCTGATTAACCCCACTCTTATGATGACAAGGGCATTATAGACAAACGTGAAGAGGATAGAACAAACACACACCCAACTTAATTCCTTTCCTTAATCTTCAATAGCTGTGCCACAGACTGTGTTAAAGCCCCTCGACCACAATAGCAGTATGCAGTCCCCCTTTTCACACTCTGCCAACCAATACTGGCTTTACATGGGTCTAAAGAAGTACGTTATCCTGTTTGTCAAATTGATAGAATAACCTCTGATACAGCCATACATGAGATTTACCTCTATTGTAAGACCTTAGTATCCTATATACACATTCATGCAACTTCTCAAGAGGTGCGTGAAGTGAGATTAAATCTTAAAAGTTGTTTCCCATGTGCAACTCATTCCAAAGCACTTCTATTTTAAATTATATAAACTAAAAGCTGAAAGCTGTTAAGCTCCCACATTCACTCCATTAGGCCTTTATTAAATCAGGAGCATTTTGTCTTCTGTTGCCCTCCTAACACGTAGGAGTGCAGCGCACAAACAAAGTATGAGCCGTGCTCAACACAATAAGGGACTTCCTTTTCCATCCCTTTGTGATGGCCGTTCTCAGTCCTATGGGATGTGTTCTGTGGTTTCACTTCAAGGTTCAATCAAAAGATGGTTAATGGTTTATTTATTAACCAACCTTGCTTTACGGTGTGCCAAATTTCCCACATATAAACTAGGGCTGGGACAATACCTACAGTGACTCCCAATTCGATACTATCACGATACTTGGGTGCCCATTCAATATGTATTGCGAATTTAAAATATTGCGATTCTACGAGTATTGTGATTTGATATTACAATTTATTGCGATTTTTGTTAACTTTTTTAACACTAGACCATGGGAAAAGTTGAATCATACACTTCTAAGGACTTTTACTTTGGACAATATCTAAATGAATAGAGTAAAAATGTTTGATTTTCACATGTTTTGGGGGTGAAGGAAGAGAGACAGAGCTGGAGCCCTGTGGTCCTCTCTGTGTTGTTGGGATTACCATTCCAACACATCTCTCTGTTTTAAGTGGGAGGGTCTGTGTCAATGTAATCAAACACCTGATTGGCTAATGATAATGACCAGTTTTGTATGTTTGCATGTCTTCTGAGGGAGGGAGCTGCATTTGCAGGCAGGGAACCACACCTTTTCTGTTATTCTCAGTTTATTCGCTATGATGTGTTTATCTGTTGTTAATCTACTATCTCAACACTTCACAATACTTGCATTTTAATGTGAATGCAGCAGGGTTCTCACTTGTTTCTAGAGATCATTTTCCAGGACTTTTTCAGTGAGGATCTAGCTGGTATGACAGACAGCTATCGCACAATACGCTCTCTGTGGAAGTCTGATTTAAAAGACGTGCAGTCTGTGGCTATAACTTCTCCATGAAATTGTCTCTTACATGCTTAGAAATTATGTCAAATTGATTCAAAGTTAGAGTCAAGTTTGCTAGGATAATTAACCGCCACTGACTCTTATCAGTTCATCACACCACAAACCATAGCCCTTTTACTAGTAATATTAAATGGACGTTACAAACAGTACCTTTAAAACAAGTTGGGAAGAAAGCAGCGTTAAGTAATGTTATCCAACCTGCATGTGCTCCCAATCCCATGTGACGTGACTGGGGAGTGAGTTCACAGCATTTCCATAACATAACCGAGAGCAGCCCATTCAAAATACTCTAGTCCATAAACTGCCATTTGAGAACTAATATGATCCTGAACATAACTTAGCTCTTTCAGATGGCAATGTTATTCGTTTTGGACTCTAGTAACGTAGCTAATGCCAGGTACACACTACACAAGAATCAAGCCGATTTTGGGCCCGATATCCCCTTCCCGACAATCGTCAGCAAAGCACCGATTTTTGAATGGTTCTAAAGATTATCTTTCCAGATATTACTGTGGTGTGAGGTATGTTAAGCTTGTTTTTTACATCTCACGATCGGCTCTGAAGTCCATCCTGGCCGCTCTGATTTCAAATCATAAATATTAAACATGTTCAATATTTATGATTGGATATCCTGTTGTGTGTGGGGAACCCCGAGGACAGCCGATGACGCAGTCATGAGGGAAAAAATGATAGCCAATTGTGAACCAAGCTGACTGAAGCGGAAGGACAACAACCGCCGTCATAGCGGCCACGGCTAATGCATGAGCTAATGCAAAACACGAGGCCTAAAGTAGTATTAAGATGGACCTCAGAAATGGAGGACCAACATGTTGATTTGTGGCAACAACGAGAGTGTTTAACGTGTCTCCATGACTTCATCCATCCATCCTTTGTGAACACAGTACACAGTAATGCAAAAACCAACATCACCGATTCTTCCTACACGTCGTCTGTCATGATTGTTTATACTCAAGTCACGTTTGATCTCGAGAGATTTCGTTTTTTTTAGTCAGGACTCTTGTTGTTCATGAAATGATTCTGTCAGTGTGTGGAGTGCTGTTTTGGCCAAATCGTTGCTCTCCACACACTATAGGAACGAAGCTGTTAAATTTAACATCACATTTTCAACATCTTTTAAGATTTGAAAAATCTTTTAGTGAGGGCCAGCCTTAAAGGAAAATAGGAGAATGTTGAAATAATTTTCCAGGACATTTTACTTTTTCTCTCATTTTCCATGTGTTTTTAATGACTGGAAAATTGGTCAACTGTTTTCCAGGTTATTTAGGTGTTTCAGGACGCGTGGGAACCCTGATTTACTGAGAAGCGACATTTGGAGAAGCGTTAACAGCGAGGTTTAGATACATTACCAAAGGTTGATTTTATCACGTTGATCTAAAAAAAGCTTTCAGTACTTTTTGTCAAGCACTCACTTCGAAACACTTTGATGAAAGTGAAACAATGAATGATAAAAGAAAGAAGATCATAAAAAAATGGGGTATAAAGTAAGATCTTATGAACGACAATAAACAACTGGCAAACACTGAAGGAACTATGTAGTTTGGTAAAAAGAAGAAGAGACAGCCATACACAGGTGACAACGTTAGATAAGGAGGTGCATACGCTTATAATAATTTGACCAAAAACCCCAAGCATGTAATAGAGATGATTGATATGACTTCATACAATCGATAAGAGAACAGAGGCATTCTCCTGCTCCCATATGATGCCAACATGCGCCAACTAACAGAGACTATAACAAACATAATTTTCTATTATCAATTGGAAACACAAAGATTTCAGCATCCTGCTCCAAGATGATGCCAACAACGAAAAGTGCCAGAGAAGTAAGCAGTCACTGTGCATGCCGAGGGCTAGAAATTGAGAGTGGAAGACAGGAGGCAATACAGAGGAGTGGAGGCCTGTGGGAGGAAGACACGTGACTAGTCTGGGAGGCGGAGCGGCGAACTGCTGTAGCGTTGTCATCCACCTCCCACATGTATACGGACAACGAGCACGTCTCGCACAAGTCAGGCCATGCCAGCGAGGAGAGGGAAAGAAAATATAAAATATATAAATAATGAGTCAAAACAGATGGCACAAAACCACAGGAACCTTTAAAACAGCTTACAATAGGAAACAGAGGCTTATGGCAGCTTTACGTACTTAAGTCATCTCTATTCCTAGCAGATGGGCTAAGCTATGGCTGTGTAAATGACCAGGGCCAAGCTGAAAATGTCTGATGTAACATCTTTGCATATATGACAAGGATTTTTCACAGCTCAAATGATCTTTGATCTGCTCCCTGTGCCGACATGCTCCCCGGACATGGCAGGGCTGCACCCGCAGAAACAATTTTGTAAAGGGGAATGTATTTGGGGTTTATTTCTCCCCCGCATGTATCTACAAATTAAAGTCAGCTACACCCTTCACCTTACCTCGTGTAGGTATTTGTATCATAAAAACCTCTGAAGCCTTCTACATAAATTTAGTGACGCAACATTCGCAGGGCAAAATAAAAGCAAAAACTGTTTTTCGGATGACTTAACAATTCACCATAAACTTCATCTTGTTTGTAATACTTAACTGGAGTGTAAGTTTTGGTTACCCGTGTGGTGTCATGCAGAGAGCAGCTTTTGCCAAGTGTGTTGGCCTGTGTCCAGGGCAGCTGACCCGCAGGCTAGAAGGGCCCTTCCCTGTCTAACCTGCTGCTACAGCAACCTCTCCACCTCAGCTGTTCCACACTGAAGCCCTGTGTGCATTTCTGTGTATCTGGGTTCGATATATCTGAAACCAAATTGTCTCTGCATGAGACCAGCAACCAGACATGTAGGGGTAGGAAAAAACACGATTCACATATGTATCGCAATTATAATTTTTTTTTTTTACAATTTTGAAATCAATTTTTTAATGCCAGAATCGATATATTTGCTTAATTTGAGTCTATGCAGAGGAAGAAGGAAGTTACTGATTTTATTGTTGTTTGTGTGTATTTCAGAATAAAAGCCCCATGTTAACAAATGAAGGAATTCTGTCCACAGAAAAAAAGGCTTCAGGGCTTTTATTTTGAAATGAAAGAAGGAAGTGTTGATTTAAAAATAAATCTTTACTTTTTTTCCATGTCTGTGACATATTACAGATACAGGCATTGAAAGTGTAGTAATGTTGCTGGTATGATGTCAATATACAGTCAAAAGATCACTTTCACTGTCAGTGACATATTCTACAGATGTCTCGACATTGAAACTGTAGTAATGTTGCTAGTATGATGTCAATATACTGACAGAAGATCACTGACTGTTGCTGCTGTGAACTGCACGCGGCTTGTGGTAAAAAATAGGCGTGAGCCGCGCGTGAGCCAAGATCCACACTCTGCTCTGCCGATTGCAAAATGTGGATAAATATTTTATACAGTTCTTTTTTATTGGGCATCAACCTCGCATTTACGCACGAATTCTTGAAAAAAAACAAAAAAAAACAAAATAGAAGAGAAGCGTAAATAAACGCTTCAGTTCAGGTCGCGGTCACGTGAGACTCAGCTGAGACGGAGCTGTGCAGACAGCTGCTGCACGGATTAAAATGAGAGCACATCTGTAGAGTAAAACACTTTTGACAGCCTCCAGTCTGGACAAGCACGGGGCAGACGGGAATGATTGTCTTTTTTACCGTGTTTCAATATCATTGCGGGGCTACAGTGATTCACGACTTTAAAAAGAAAGTGAGACAGGGCCGTAAAGTGGGGGTGGGGGGCCAATGGCCCCTTGACCCCTCTACTTCCGGCGCCCATGATCAGATACCATTTCTTCAGCCAACCTCATTGGCTGGCTTATCAGTCAAATTACGATGATTGAAGGGACGATGGACATGAGGATATAAATAGTGGTAACTGACTTATACTAGATGCTGCTCCCAGCTAAAAAGCTTACAGATTTGTCGATATCAGCGCTACCAGCAAATACTGCCCTGGTAGGATCAAATCCTGTAATTACAACATCCTGGGGATGGGTGTGAGATGAAATGTTACATGCCATTTCAAAGATCCCTCTTAGAGTAAAACACTTGAAGCTTGTACAAATTTATGATTATGTAATGACGGATTAGGTGGTGGTTTGTGTATTTTAACGTGTGGTAGCCTCCGTAGACTTGTGTGGCTGGTACAAGCCATCAGCGCCACACAAAGTCCTCTTCCTGGGATTAACCAACTCTGCATATGATGTCATCTGGGCTAAATCTGATCTCTGCTCCAACACAGCTGAGAAAGATCAGAATTGACCTCAGTGACTGGATGGAGTAATCACCAGCAATTGAAGAGGACGAAAAAGAAAACTATCAATGATAGGTGCAATCAGAATAACATCATTAGAGGGCAGCAAATAACAGATACGTGACAACGGTAAACCACAGACTAATTACTTTGTGCTGCATACCTAGTATCTGGTCAAAACTTAAAATGTGCGTTCAAAATGAAAAACAAAACATTCAACAAATCATGTGATATTGCTGACCAATGAGAACAAAGCTGTGGAAAAAAAGATTCCCAGCATTTGTGCCTGTGCAAACACAACTTCATTTCTATATTCTCACATAAATAATTACACTAATTCTGTTTTGATCACAGTGATCAAGACAGAAATGAATTTTGCTGCAGTTTTCACTCTTTTCTTGGGATGTTGAACATTTTCAACTACAGTCAAAAGGAGATAAAACAATTAGTTGATCACCAGAAAATAAATCATATATCGTTTTGATAATAGATACATAATTTAATAGTGGTAAAAAAATTAAAAATACACTGGTTCCAGCTTCACAAATTAATGAATTGCAAATGTGTTTGCTGGTTTTCCCTCATCCTCTATAGTTAACTGAATACTTTGGATTTTGGGACTGTTGGTTGGATAAAACAAGCTATTTAAAACTCAACTTAGACATTTCCCCTATGTTCTGACATTTTATAGACCAAACGATTAGTCAACTGATCAAGAAAAAATTCATCCATAACACAAATAATGGTTAGTTGCAGCCCTACAGTCAAAAGTCTAATACATTGTTCATTTTTAATGATACTATGGGTGATTTACAAATATGCCAATATTCTAAAATGATTGATTTCACACATTCAGTTTGTGAGGTCTTACTACACACGTGTTGTGGTGAAATAGAAAAAGAGACCCCCTTTTGACCCCACAAACAATATTTTCCATTTTAAAACGGTATCATTCAGTAAAACAGACAGCTGCCATGATGTAATGTAACACATAAATAAACATCTGTGCTGTTTATCATTTGTAAAGCCAGTGTGACATTCAGCGTGTGCATATGTATGCCTATGTGGGTGCCATGTTCAGGGGAACAGACCCAGCATTATGCATAAGGCCCAGAATAGACCCTGACCTTTGCCTGACACCCAGTAAACCATTTCACAATATGCAACTGGCAATATGACTCCCCTCATCTGAGACAGAGCAACTCAAATGCCAACATCTCTACTCAGCAGCCTTCATTGGGGTATTAATGATGCTAAGTGCTAACTGTAAGGCTAAAATAAATGGAGACGATTGTAGTGTGTGTGGTGTGTGTGTTTCTCTATTCATGCAGTCTTTATGATCAGAGGTGTCTATGGTGGGGAGGTGGTGTTAAGGAGCGAGTGGTGTCAGAGAGCAACAGCTGGCCGGAGTCCAGCACTTCTCCTGTTTCAGCTCAGATTTAACACACCCAGATGGAGCCATCAGCTGCTTCCCAAAAAACCACAGGGATACTCATACTACACTGCTTGAAATCAGACCGAATTAGACATCAATTGTATGTTCTGGAGAATTTGACCGGAGTGGGGTAACTGTGCCCTTTGACCTAGGGTCACTCCATGTGCCAATTGAGAATTATTATCATGATTTAGACAATATGATTAACATTAATTGTGTTGAAATGTTTCTACTTAGAAGGGGCTGTAGGAGAGGTGTGGTACAGCTAAATTAATGGAGAGATAGCAACACTAAAGATGGCTTCCACAGCAGTTCAAATACAATGTCTGGTATCATTAACAGGCTTTCGGTGGATCTAAAGCTGGGGACACACCAAGGGGACATCAAAGAACTAGAGGTGACAAATGCCACCAGTTGCTTCGCCTTTGTCTTGGCCAAAAAGTTGCACTCGAACACACCGCAAAGACTACAGCTGACGGCCAACTACCACGTACGTCCTGCGCCTATGTGAGACAAGCTTCATTCCAGACGTTCACGTTGTTGTGAAAAAATCTGTGTATTGGAATGATCAGATGAGATGACGATGAAAATGAGGAGAGCCTTCTGTGTTTTTCCTCATGACTTTACTCGTTGGCTTGTTTTCCTCACTTCCGTTTCTCTTCCCGTGCACGGATTCGTTTGCGCTGAACAGCCAATCGGAGTGATTTCTCTCACCAACGGGCACCGCTGCCGATTCAACATGCTGAATCGGCAGAAGAAACTCAAGACACATGCAGAATAGAGCCAACAGTGCGGGACACCAAAAAAACTAGGCCAACGGACGTCAGGGCCTTAAGGGCGCTTTCACAAGCCATAGTTCGTTTGGCTACTCTGAATCAGAGTGAAATTGATACTTTTGGTTTGTTTTCTATTTAGTCTGGTTGTGTTTCACAGCAAAAATTAAAGTAGACCAAATACAAAAATTCATTTGCTAAAGGGCGTTTACGAAGGAGCGAATTTATCTTTTTCGTCTCGAGAGCTGCCACTTCTACGCAGGGAATCGCAGATTAAAATATTGCTGTCAAATTTTTTTCACTTTGAGTTGGCACTGAACTACTGTGAGCATGAATCCTTTCTCCAGTTTATCTTAAATTACTTTATAAACCTCACTATTTGTGTGGACTTTAGCGTATTCTGTATGTTCACTTCCGCCCAGATGTTAAGCAAACATCGGACTTCTGCAGTAGTCCAGGTCAGTCCTCTCCCACTCAACCTGTCGTTTACCTGTGTCCATCTCAACAAATGCCCGAACAGACCACCCGAAATCCCCCTTTTTGTCTCTCGCAAACAGTCTCGTACCAGTTGTTTTGGACCGTGCACCAGCGTATGGTTACTGCGTTCACAACTGTCCAAATGAACCGCACCAGTTTGATTAAAATGGACTAAATGTTGGCTTGTGAAAGCGTCTTAAGAGAGCTGCCGTGTACTTCTCAAAATTTTGAATTAAAAAAAATAAAAATCTTCAGATTGTACTTTGATATTAACTGACTTTTATAATGGAAATAGATATTGACTAAGGAAGTGGGAAAAGCCTCTATCAACTGAACATATCAGCTTTCAATGTCATATGTGGCTCTTTAGCAGCATGTTTTATGGTCAGTGGAAAGCAAACACAGAACACAATGTTACCAGTGATCTACGCAGTCAGGGGAAGTTCCACTCACGTGAACCCAAGAGGCAAGTCTCCTTTGTCATTTAATGGAGGAGCGAGGCGTGGCGTAAATACAATGTACTGTATTGTGTACTTCCTCATGTGTTTAACTTTGAGCTTGTATCCAATATAAATGTTTTCTACTGGTTCCTGACATAGCTAGGGAGTAATGAGACAGTACACTCACTAAATAGCAGGACAGAGAGTTATTTTTGTTGTTTGGGAACTCCAATGTACAGTCTGTACAGTTAACATTGTTTATTGGGTTTGAAATTAAACAATGACTGAGTTGAAAGTGCTCATTTTCAGCATTATGGTGTTCACATTAAAGTTTTAAGAGCAATGGATGACTTGTGGCCCTTTCTAATAAACACTGTCACTTAAGTTTCAGCTTACTTTTTTATGACCAAAAAGTGGAATGATCCCGACTCGTTACCAGACCAATTAAGATCAGTTTCACTTGAAGACCAGACTGAAGGCAAAAAGTCCATGAAATAAGCAATAATTAAAGATGTCTTGAGTCCCTGAGAGATCATCATCAGAGAGGATACCTGCTGATATCTCCTGATCACTGACTTAATACGAGTCATTAACTGTATTTTCAACCAAAATTTAATTAGTCCAAAGCATGTTGCTGCCCTAAAATCAGGGTACTATGAGTAATAAGTTCCTACTGTTCATCTGATGTGGATGTAACACCCTCCAATGAAAGCTGAATTTCACTATAACAACGGGGCTTTTTCACAGCAGAAATTTTGACATGTCGTAGCAGGAGAAGAAAAGGTGTAATTACCACCATTAATGCTGGCTTTGTTCCTTTTATGTGTGTCAGTGAGCCATGTCAGGAACCCAATGCTAAATGCAAAACAGTAGTGCCCTGGAACAGGTGAATGGGTAGCAACCCTTATTAATTACACCTATGGTTTTCCTCAAATGACATGTCAAAATGTCTGCTGTGAATAGGGCCTGTTTGATATCAAATCCAATATGCTAAACTACAGACTCAACATAACAAAAGAAAGCATCCTTGCCCTATTCCTTATGGTCTGCACTACATATCCTGTCAAACCCAGGCCATGCAGCAACATGTTTTAATTTCTTCTTCTGTGGTATGAAGCAGCTTTAATTCAAACCTCAAACCTTGCCTTTTTGTCTAGCAAAGCAAACTCTCAAAAATAGAACCTGCGGTCAATTTGGCTCAGCACTTTTCAAATTACCATCATCTGATTCTGGTTTGGTTATTTTGGCTCTAGTTTACCACTTCAATTATGATGCTTTAAAGAAAGTTAAGACAGGACAGTGCAGTGTAAATTCATGGCAGTCACCATAATCACAACAGAGAAAGTGTGAGAAGGTGGTTAACTATTGCTATAGCCTTGAACATTACATACAATTTAGAAAACAAGAACACAGCGTCAGTGTAGCGCCTTAAAAAAACTTTTAAATGGAAAATGTGATGTGCTTCAAACCAGGATGTACACTTACACGGTACAATTACACAGCACTCACTGCTCTACAGGCACACACCCTACACCGTATTCAAACATATTTTTTGTGCAGTCACAGTTTGCACTTGTGTATTTCTACATAAAATTCTGTTCTTGTTGCTACTCAGAAGTCGGCAACGTTTAGACTCTCCTGTGCCGGTTTTATGACTGATACTAAATCATCCTTAAAGCAACAATGTGCCTGTGTGAGTGTACTGTATTGCTACTGATTCATTAGAGGATTAGCTAGTTGACTGAAGGTAGGCTTTTACATGCTGTTGACATCCAAGGATTTATTCATTTAGTCTGCCCGGCATGTTCTCTGGAGAGCCCGAGCAGGGTAGGGAAGAACTTAAATCGTCAAAATGTCACTTTAATTCCAGCCAAACATGCTGATAGAGCTTTTGTGCCTTCACAGTTCTTTGACAACTGCCTCATGGCGCGCTGGTGTAAGCTGCTGAGCTAGACTGCAACAAGAGTTGCTTATCATGCTTCAGTGGGAGGCAGACAGGAGAGTTCAGTACAACACCTCAGATTTCCTTCAGAGTATCACGACTGACCAGCGCCGTGAGTGGCTTCACTCACATAAACCACCTTATTCTTATGCCTCTGCATCAGTGACTCAGCCAGAGAAAACAAAACGTCTGCCAGAGACTTTCCACCCTTCCCCATACATACAGTACAACCACATACCATACAGTATATACATGCTCTTAGATACATGCTCTTACATACAACATTTTATGAAATACTTAAGGCATTCTTAATCTTTTAAAATTTTTTCATAAGCTGAAAATTGCAAACATTTATGACATCATTGCTTCAAAATATTGTTATGGCCAACATGTTGGCAAACATCTGATTTGCTAATCTACACATACAGCAGTGATATCAGCATTCATTTGGCGTCAGATGGTTACCAGATATCTGTAAGCCCAATATTCACAGTCCTTATAGCTCTGTTTTGGTCTTCACCAAGTCAGTGCGTTTCTCATGGCTTTTACTTTGAAAACAGCTGCCTGCTGCAGCTGGGCACGGCACTGATGAGAGCAGTGAGACTGAATCAAATGGTAAAATTGTAGTCTGGAAAACCAATACAATGAGCTGAAAGATGCTAAAGCGAACCATCGAGCTGAGGGGAACTACAGAGTCGAGTAACACATTGTCATTTGACCGGATGCTCGTATAAAAATTAGGGCTGTCAATCGATTCAAATATTTTATCGCGATTAAACATGATTAAACACAAATTGTACATTTATCTGTTCAAAATGTACCTTAAAGGGAGATTTGTCAAGTATTGACTACTCTTATCAACATGGGAGTGGGTAAATATGCTTGCTTTATGCAAATGTATAAATATATTTATTATTGGAAATCAATTAACACAAAACAATGACACATATTGTCCAGAAACCCTCACAGGTACTGCATTTAGCATAACAAATATGCTCAAATCATAACATGGCAAACTCAAGCCCAACAGGCAAAAACAGCTGCCAGTGTGCTGACTTGACTACAACTTGCCAAAAACTGCATGTGATTATCATAAAGTGGGCATGTCTGTAAAGGGGAGACTCGTGGGTACCCATAGAACCCATTTTCATTCACATATCTTGAGGTCAGAGGTCAAGGGACCCCTTTGAAAATCTCCATGGCAGTTTTTCGGAGTTGAGAGCGTTTTTTATCCTCCTTCCTTCTTTCATATGATACCCATATCTTCATTCTAGCTTTGAAACTGAGCCCACTACAACCTCAGAAAGATCAATTGCGTTAATGCGTTACAGAAATTAGTGGCGTTAAAACGAATTTGAGTTTTGCGTTAACTTTGACAGCCCTAATAAAAATATTAATTTGTGCATTTGTAAAGATTTAACAGAGATTCCAGTATTTTTTTTTATCATCCACCAGTTAGTTGTCATTCACACTTGACTAAAAACCGAGCTAGCTAATTAAGTCGTCCGCAACTTACATGCTGCACTCCGCTAGATTCTTTCCCTAGAAAACAACACCACTCTATCTTTTTTTGAACAGCAAAAAGACAGACATTCTTGTGTCCTTGTGAATACCAAAATGACAAAGTGCTGTTTCTTTATCTGGGCAAACATCTTTGCTCAAGTGTGAAGTGCACAGACTCTAACAGAGCACATTTACCAGTCGGTTAACAGCCAAGTGTTTCATTTTGTGATTTGGCCAACTTGTGGAATTAATCTTAATTAGCTTCAGCTGATAAAGTCCACAGGCGACACTTGTCATTTCAGCCGGAGTTCCCTAAAAATAGGCTAAAATAAGAAGCCTGGACTACCATTGTATTCTTTGGTGGCAAAGGGCAATTTCATTGTCCAGTCTGAAATCCATCTGTGCGTTGAACAAGCACTGCCAACATACTTAGGGTAAAACACTGCTCTGTATGTACATGGCCGGTACACAATGCACAGTAGATCTCTGTGTTTATTGTGTTTGTCTCCCTATATGGTCACTCCAATATCAGCCCCTTGTCCCTGAGCTATGGGAGGCGCACTGTGCTGTACAATACGTCCCAACACCATAACAATCACTTATTACACTGCTCCCATATTGGGCAGATATTACAGCCACTTGTCATTGTCAAAGGTCTATGTCTCTACAAAGAGGCCTCCAATTGGTTTATTACTTGTTCCTGATAATACCAGCTTTGCAAACGCCATGTCTCACAAGTACCTCCCATCTGTCATAGATGAAAATAAAACATGAAAAGAAGCTATAATGAAATACAAGCTGTAAAGTTTGAAACTCCAACTGTTTGCAGGGTGGGCTGGTGGATACGTCACTGAAAACCGATTCAATTGGATTTCTGAGCCCAAAGAATGGATTAGATGGGTGTGTGCATGTGTCCTGCACCCAAGGCTAACACAATGATGGGGTTAAGAGAGGGCTGATGACCTTGATAAAAACGTACCCTGAAGATAATGGCAGAGAGAGACAGAAAGCACTACACCAAGATAGCATTCAAATAAAAATAGTATAATAGAGTGATGTGAAAAAACATTTCAGGGAAAAAGAGGATTAGATGGTCATTTTCCTCAGTGGACAGTTATGTCACCATGCCAGTTGAGTATTGATGGTGATGGTGGTGTCCCTTTACCCTTTAAACATGCCAGATGGGTGCTAGGTGCTACAATAAGCCTCGACAGAAAGCAGACATTAAATGCTGCTGTTTCTTTAAGACACTGGGATCTCCCCTTGGGAGTAAAGCCTGCAGTGTGCTTACAGCAGTGGCTATATGGTCCTGCCTCCATCACACAGGCGTTTGTCAGTGTGAGAAAGCATCCAGCTGAACCAAAGACTGAACCACTGTGTGTCGACAAGGCCCGCTAACAAAGACGACCTTTCAGCACTCAGCAGTTTCCCCCTTCTCTCTTGCTTTTTGCAGCAGCATTCACAGCAGTTCCAGATCCACTGGCCTGCCATACATCTCTATCTCTGCTATCACGTGGTGGAGCAGGGTGACACTGGCATTCACCTTTGTCCCAGGTGCAGGCAGGCACCACCCACACGCCCGACTCTGCAAGTTGGTACACAGGATACTCAGCACATAAAAGGCACCAGCTCAACACTGAGTAATCACTATGTGCTGTCCTGCAGAGGCTGGCATCTACAATTCATTACGTTGCAACAAAGGAGAGGGATTAAACTAGTTTTAACCAGCCAGATAACAAAACACAGTTTGCTATCTAAACAAAGTTTCCTTATTGGTTTAATGGTAGATAAACAAGAGGTCTCAGAGTAATAACCGACATACTTCCTTTTCACTGAGACTTTAATGACAAGTGGAATATAGGAAGGAGTGAAGTCTATATCAAAGTCTGTATTAGAGCTGAAATTATATAGTTGTTCAATCAATTACTCAGTCACCAGAAAATGAATCGTCAACTATTATGATAATCTATCAACCTTTTAAGTCATGTATCAAGCAAAAAGGCCAAACACTCTTTGGTTCCAGCTTCTCAAATATAAACATTTGCTGCTTTTCTCTTTTTTATACAACTATAAATCACATATCTTTGGGTTTTGGATGGATCGGTCAGGCAAAACAAGCGATATGAAAACATTGTTCGTTCAGGGAAACTGTGACGGGCATTTTTCACTATTTTTTGACATTTATAGACTAAACAATTAATTGAAAAAGTAATCAACAGATTAAAGCTTCAGATAGCCTGTGATGGCAGACTTTGACCAATCACAGGTCATTTCAGAGAGCGTTCCTATTGGCTGTGCTCTGGCTGGTGGGCGGTGCTTGGTATTTCTTCCACTGATCTCAACATGGCTGCCGGGTAAACAGTACACTACAAGATGTTTCTGAAAACATTTGAGGCGAGAAATAGGCATTACAGTAACAGAATATTGATTCATATTTGATGGATTTGATTTGAAGTTCGTGAGTGATTGACAGCTGCTCAGAGACGGCAGCTGGACGGCAGACTGCATATCAGCTCTGACTGTTTGTTTTCCTCCGGTCTGTGAAATCTTGCAGATGCCAATGGGAGCACCGGAGGATGTACATGATTTTTTATCAGATTACCTCTCTCATGCACTACTGTCAGGATGACCGTTGAGCGTTTTATAAAAACAACCTTCTTTTTTTTTATATTTGCTCCATTTCTACCTATTGCAGCTTTAATAGATGATCAAAATAATGATTAGACGCAGGCCTAATATACTAGTTCCTTTGAAAGAAAAGATTTGTACAGTTTAATAGTTACTTAATTCTTATCCAATTAAAATGATTCTATCAAACTGTACAATATACTTTATTAATAAATATCATCAGCTAATAGCATTTTTCTAGTCCTATACTTCGCCAACAGTTATTTTAGATTCTATCTATAAGTGAGCAGTTACCACTGAAGTGACTGACAGGCAATGGAGGAGAAACTACTCATGTCAAGCATGTGTTAGCAGGGACTCATAGATAACAGGGCTGTTAGTCCATAAGGAGTAACAGTAACAGCCTCTGACAAAACACAAGCCCAGATGGACAGGCAGTGAAATTCACTGGGTTACCCCAGGGGGCTGTGAGATCAGGGACAGACAACTGTATGAAGAATCGACAAGAGAGAAGCCCTCTCCTTGTCAGGCGTAACAACACCAGCGCACAGGCCAAAAAGTACTTCAACAATAAGCCCAATTTATCTAGTTTATGTTGTAAATATAAGCCTAAAAGAGATGGCTATTGTAAACATCAAAGGAAGCAATCAGAGTCATCATTGTAGCTCCGAAAATACAACAAGAAACATGAACCACCATCTGAAATTAGTCCTCAAAATGAAATCCTAAATAAGTCCTCACAATCAGGCCCTACTATTAACCGGGCTTTGTCGAGCGTGTTGACACCATTAGCACACTTCCTCCTCTCACTATTATACATTCAGATAAACGCTGGGTCCAGTGGGCCACAAGATCCATGGAGCAGTGTTACGGCCCTAATGCCACATCCAGATATAGCTGGACACCATGGGGATAAAAATACCCAAACAGATGGGAGGGTTCACAGGCAAGGGGGGAGAGGCAGCCAGCACAACTAGAGATTTCAGAGGAGAGGAGAACTGCAATTACAGCTGTTTGCTAACCTCTGCCTTCTATGTGGTTAGCAAAGCCTTCAGTGGATGCCCGTTCAGAGATAATGACCTCGCTGGGAGATATGATGTGGTGGAGATGACGCCGAGCCCACCCATCAGCTCCAGTATGCCTACTTAACTGGAGTTTGAGTTAGGCCTTGCTTATATTAAGGCACTGTCTGAGAGAGAGAAAAATATCTGCCAGTGATCAAAGCGCTACAAGTGGCAACACATTTAGAGCAAAAAAAAGATGTGAAGAGGAAAGTTGGTGTGCAGAGGAAATGGTTGAGCAGTCACTGGCTGGCCTAGAATCTAACAATCAGAAAACAAACAGGCCTTGACATCTCATGTGGTTTCTCACAGCCTGTCTTCATGCTACTAAACCAACGGCTCTGAAAAAAAAGCCTCATACTGACACAAAACAAAAAGAAAGTAAATTATTGATTGCTCATAGGGCCTGGTGCGAGCTTATTAGAGGGAGAGCTTCCACAATAATTGACATTAACTCCACCGACTGAGGTAAATGTTGGATGGGTAGATGGGAAGTTTTCAATTTTGGCTTTTACAAAGAATATTGGTTTGCAAACCTTCAAGACATGAATTTCAGTCCAGAGGACAGCAAGTAAACACTTGTTTAGAACCACCTTGAGAAACTAAAAAATGTTACAGCTGAAAAATACAAACTTTATTTCAGTTTGCCCTCTTTTTGAAATGCTGTAAAAGGAAAAGAGACACCTGTGCTTTGAAAAAAACACCAGTCGAGATATGGTTTGAGATATTATCCAGTCTAGTCTTCTTCACCTCTTTGATAAACACAAAGCAGAGAATGGTTGACTCATTAACAGCACATAGGGCCAACCTGTGGGAGGATGGGGGTGGGGGACAGAGCCTATTTACTTCCTGTATCGGACTCTCTTAGGTCAAAGAGTCAACTGCACATAAATAAACTTTGAACATAATGTGAATTGTAAAAAAAAAAAAGCACATTAAACATCAGGTAAGCAGGATTTGTCATATATGATGTGGACTGATATTGCAGAAGTTACTTCACCAACCCTGAGGATGCACTTACCAATTTGATGGCCACATATTCGTTAGTATAGAGATTTTTCCCCAACCGCAGCTCTCCAAAGTTCCCGCAGCCGATTTTTTTACCCACACGGAAGTTTGGGCCAACCATAAGAACTCCAGAATTGGTCCCTGAACTCCGGCCCCCATGTCCAGTCCTGCTGCCTGCTGTCTTAGACATCTTTTTCCCTTCCTCTGTCTCTCCCTTGCCCCCTCTCTTATCAAAATCCATAAGCTTGTGATACCCTGGCCTCTCCACGGTTATTCTCCAGCCATGCAGACCATAGAAACTCCAATAACAACGACAGAGGACGCTTTAGGGAGGGGGAGGGAGACAAAATCTCACAGGACAGAGGAAAGGTGTTGCTGTTAAAATGTGCAAGGGTTCAGAGAACACTTAAATGAGCTCAAGTGCCCTGTGTGCCTATCAGACAGCTCTTCTGGTGAGTGCTTTCCTTTTTCTTCGTGCTCCTCGTTTACCAGAGAGGCTCCTTTCTTGTATGTTTCACCAGCTCCAGTCTCAGAGTAGCATGTTCCTGCCTGAAGAATAGGCAGGTTGTGCAAGGATGTGCCCACAGACGCACATACAATACTAGTCATAAAAAAGCACTCCGAAACCCAGCTACTGCATCCACAAGGCCACTTGGGAACATCTCCTGGAGTGCCTCATTCCTTCTGGTCAGCCTTCAGTGACACCATGGGCACTCTCCATGTTGCAGGGCCACAGCAGACGTGGCAACGCAGAGTCAAAGAAACCAGTGATATGAAAGACAGGTAACCGATGGGTTTGATGTCAGCTGGATATCTGAAAAAGAAAAAAGAAAAACAAAATCAGTCCATTTTCTATATGTAAAACAACACAAATCATCTGTCACAAATGAACTCAGTCATTAATTATTCTTACAATATATTTTTTACTGTTTAAAACATGAAGAAAACAGATGTTCACTATGTTTACTAACTGCAGGTGAGTTTCCAGTGGCAATCCTATTCTATACTTACAATGAAATGTGCTGTCAAACACTTTATAAGCATAATCTGTGAAGCAATCAATATAAACCAAAATATTAGAAAACTGAATCAGTTATCATCTGCTCTCATAACACTTAGTGGTCCTGATTCGTTAAGAGATTAACATTTTCAGAATAAAACTTTAACCTTTTACTTAAAGATCAAATTATGTCTACTGTGGCTGTTCCTTACTACAGCTGAAATGAGATCTTGCTCCAGACCGGCGCAAGGCAAATCCAATAAAGCAATCGATATGAGCGGAAATATTCCACAGTGGACCTCAGGCATGAGAAAAAAGATCTCTTTTACAATTCATCCTATTTTTGAAGGCCCATAACACAGTGCCTTACAGGGATTTTGCAGATCACAAAGTTGTTTTTTTATAAACAAGACTAATGTATCTCATGTTATTGAAACACTGTTGAGTTTTAGGCTTAATCTTCAACAACTTTTGCAGATGTGTAAATCGTCAGATACATAAAAAATAAGAGCAGTGAAAAAATATCTGCACACTTCTAGTAATGTGTATAATTACACATTCAAGAGGTAAGGATAAAAAATAAAAGTAAGAAAGTGACAAGATGGGAGACTAAGCCATACTCTATGATAAAAGCAATGCCAGGCACAAACGACGTCAATCACAACCATAATTTCAGTTTTCATTGGCAGTGTAACTTGACCATCTGTGTGCCGCTTTTCACTAACAATCACATGCAGACGTCTCTGTCCAGAGAGCAGGTAATGCAGGCACTAGCAATTGGCAGCTACTCTTTCCTATGGAAAGGCACTTACACGGATCAATGACTGCTTTAATGCCTCGTCTCTTCATAACATTTGCATCATTGGGAAGCATATTATTGGAAGGATTTGGATATGGTCTAGTATACAGCCACAGTAGCCTAGCTGTATCTGACAGTCTAGGAATAATGATATAGCATCACAGGACTAAAATACTGTATTATAAGACATAAGTATGCTAATGATGAGTGAGCATTGTTTTATGAAATATATCTATTAAAATCATTCACACACGATACCTTTGTGATTTTAGGCTATATTAAAATTTAGGGCTGGGACGATACAAATACCTCCCAATTCGATCAAAGATTTGGTTCAATCACGATACTTGGGCGCTGATTCGATATGTAATGTGATTTTTAAGTATTGCGATTCGATATTAAAATGTATTGGAATTTTGGTTAACTTTTTTAACACCAGACCATGGGAAAAAGTTGAATCATACACTTCTAGGGACAGCCGGCTTGACCGCAATACGATAACGTTTCCTGTCCATGACAGAGTTAGCATGCAGCTTTAGCCATTGTGTCTAGCTCTGCTTTTCCTGTCAATGTGTGAAACCCATAGTTTTTCCATACTTTACTGTATGTGTAGCATTTGCAACTGTGGATTTAACATGTGGGGGTGCAGGTCGCATCCTCGTGGACCCTCCGTCGTTTTCTGCTTTGTCGTTTCGGCTAGCTGCTGCCGGATGCGTTTTGTTTTGGTGACGGATACGTAATGGATATGACGTCACGTTACTCAGACTACAACAATAACAGTGTCAACTTCCTTCTACCTCCTTATAGACTCGAATGAAGCATTCTGGCATTAAAAAAATCGATTGAAAAAAAAATTGTGAATCAATTTTTGTCCCCACCCCTATTAAAATTACACACTTCTGTCTGAAATGTTTACAGTGCAAGTTAATAAACAATGACACAACCCATTAAAATCCACTGAAAATCTTGTCTGTACTCTTTCAGTACTGCAGTCAGCACGCCTGAGAAGAAGAACACATTTATAAGCCAGATATGCAGTCAATCATTACACTGTCACGTCTTCCTTGTAGCATGCTGCATGACAATACTTACTGTAGGAAATGAGGAGACTAGTCTACCTGGTCATAAGGTTGACAAGTACAATAAACGAAGTGGGTAAAAGCAAAGCCAAATGGTCACAACAACTTACAGAAATGGCAAAGTGACCCAAAAACTACACTAGTACATAAAACATAAGTATGATCATGTTTGAATATGAGAAAGGATTTAGATGTCCCTGGAAAACATTAAAGATCTAAATAACTTACGATAACTTTTTGGCCATCATGGCCCCCATGTCTAGACTGTCTCATTTCAGGAAGTTGCGTATTGTTTTTCATGTCAGCTGTTTGACATAACTATCGAGTTGTTTTAAAACATACTGACTGATTGGTCACATATGCCAAGTTTTAAAGGTGGCACATAACACAAGAGACCAAAAAAGGTGAATGATACCTCGCCATAAAACGAAACCTAAACGTCAGCTGTGCTACAATCAAGTTAGCAAGTAATAACACGACACAAGACGATTTAAAAACGTTATAAATAGAAATACAAAACACAGAGAGCCTCAAATTGTACAATAAACAGTAATACCCAGACCAGATTAACATTATTTTCCTGTGGCACATTAATATCTGCCTCCTTTTCGAGCTTGTATTAATGCTAGCTTATACTTATACTTTTATATTCTTTTATTAATTTTTATCTTATGCACTTTGTGCTCTTTAATCTTGCTTTTATATATGTAAAGCACTTTGCCTTTGTGTATGAAATGTGCTATATAAATAAACTTGCCAAGCCTAGCTTCCAGCTTCCAGCTAACTGGCTACCTAACAGTGGTTGTCAGCTGTCATTTCAAAGGTTAGTTCTGGGTGTTTTTAAAGTATCCTCTCTTTGATTGCACTAATGTTGTTTTACAATATGAGAAAGAAGAAATCTAACAAGCAAAAACCCTCGTCGACAAGTGTCTCCAGAGGGTTAACATTACACTAGCTGGTTCTGGTCTGACAAGGCCAGATACTCTCTAGGCTATCTTAGCAAGCTCAAGTTAGCTTGATATCCTTCAATCTTGGCCAGTTTGTTCCTATTGAACCGTATATAAAACAGCACATGTATCTGTAGTAATTTAGACTAAGTTGCAGCTGCATTATAAATGTCACATAACCAGTTAAAGCTGGCTAACACCTACCACCAAAAACACGGTTCCTCTTGGCTCAACGCCTGATAATAAAACACATAACATCGACTAATCTGTTAACAACACTGTACCATAAGCTGACTAACACTAACTCACCTTTATATGTAAATAACACAGTCGATGCTGGACTTAAAGGGCATATCAAATATTCATTGATTGTCCTCCTGTGCTACATTAACCTGGCTGCTTAGTAAAGGCTTAATAACTGAGACATAACTACTTAATGTTATGATATAAAACAGGGTGTTAACTGAAAGTGTAGTTCATATTAAAGCTGTAGAGATATTAAACCACTGACCACTGCCGGGCAACTCCTTAATCCTGAACAACCCGCCTGCACAGCGACGACAGACAGACAGCCTGGATCTCTCACTAGCTCCACTAGCTACAGTTAGCATGCTAGTTAGCTACAGTTAGCATCAACGTTAACGGCGGGATGTTGCCTTGGAAACAACAGTTATATATATACATGTATGTCGTTAAAAGGGAGAGTGTGTTACCTTTAAATGTCAGCAGTCGAAGTCATGTTTCTTCTGTTGTGTGTATCCTTCTCATCTCGTTTCTCTTCGCCTCCTCTAGTTGCTATGATTTCGCTGTTTGTCTCTTTAAGCCTCCTCTCAGCTGAACGATACCCAGAACCCGCGTCACAGCGTCACAGCCGGCTCACAGCACAGAGGTACGCTGGGAAAGTGACGTAACTGCGTTTGGAGAATACAGCGAAACATCAGGCGAGCGTTACGTTACTAACGTTACTGACGTTACTAGGCTCCAAGCTTCAAACTGCTCCATTTAGTGGACACAATTAAACACACACATTCTGGTAAACATGTGTAGCATCATTATATTGTTTATTATTGTTTATATTATTATATATTTATTTATAATTCAACACAAATTATTGTCTCTAATTATTAAAAATGACTAAAAATGATTGCCACAGGTGTATCCAAAGTGTTTTGTGTGGTTTGAAGTTAAAAATTGTTTTTAAAAAAATAGACTGCTGTACTTATTGATGGTTTTCATTAAGAATGTCATAACAACAAAGACTCCATTTATTTTTTTACAAAAAAACTATCCTTTAGTAAAGATAGACACAATTATTCCACAAGGCTCCATTTAGTTGGCAAAATTAAACACACACACATTCTGGTAAACATGTGTACATCATTATATTGTTTATTATTGTTTATATTATTATTATGTATTTATTTATAATTCAACACAAATTATTGTCTCTAATTATTAAAAAATACTAAAAATGATTGCTCTCAAACATGTTGTTTTTTTGCCACAGGTGTATCCAAAGTGTTTTGTGTGGTTTGAAGTTAAAAATTGTTTTTAAAAAAATAGACTGTACTTATTGATGGTTTTCATTAAGAATGTCATAACAACAAAAACTCCATTTATTTTTTTACAAAAAAAACTATCCTTTAGTAAAGATAGACACAATTATTCCACAAGGCTCCATTTAGTGGACACAATTAAACACACACATTCTGGTAAACATGTGTAACATCATTATATTGTTTATTATTGTTTATATTATTAATATATATTTATTTATATTCAACACAAATTATTGTCTCTAATTATTAAAAATTACTAAAAATGATTGCTCTCAAACATGTTTGTTTTTTGCCACAGGTGTATCCAAAGTGTTTTGTGTGGTTTGAAGTTAAAAATTGTTTTTAAAAAAATAGACTGCTGTACTTATTGATGGTTTTCATTAAGAATGTCATAACAACAAAGACTCCATTTATTTTTTTACAAAAAAACAGATACACAATTATTCCACAAGGCTCCATTTAGTTGGCAAAATTAAACAAACGCATTCTGGTAAACATGTGTAACATAATTATATCGTTTAGTTAGTTAATTCAACACAAATTATTGTCCTAAATTAGATGCTCTCAAACATGTTTGTTTTTTTGCCACAGGTGTATCCAAAGTGTAACCTCAATATATAGTCAATATTTTGAATCAACAGAGGTGAAAGAAGTAGGTCTACTCAGATCTTGTACTTAAAGGTCCCATATCATGCTAATTTTTAGGGTTCATATCTGTATTTAGTGTTTCTACTTGAACAGGGGTCAGCAACCTGCGGCTCTGGAGCCACATGCGGCTCTTTAGCCCCTCTCCAGTGGCTCCCTGTGGATTTTTAAAGTGGAATTGAATAACTGTTTTTTGTTTACATTTTCACTTTTATGTATCATTGTTGTAGGTCTATGATTCGTCGGTACGACAGAGTATTAGGGCCACATTGAGGAAAAAAAAAAAAATCTGAAATTTCGAGAATAAAGTCATAATATTATGAGAATAAAGTCAAAGGTTTACGAGAAAAAAAAGTCGTAATATTATGAAAATAAAGTCAGAAGTTTAAGAGAAAAAAAGTCGTGGTATTATGAGAATAAAGTCATAATATTATAAAGTAGTAATTTTACGTATTATTTTCTTTTTTCCTCGTAATATTATGACTTTATTCTGGAAATCTCCGATTTTTTTCCCTCAATGTGGCCCTAACACTCCGTAGCACATTTGCACTTCTGCCCTCACTGCATTAGACTTATATACTATATACTTAGACTATAAACTGTGTTACCTTCATGCTCAAATGTTTTGCAGCTCCAGACAGATTTTTTTTTTTGCCTAAAATGTCTCTTTTGATAGTAAAGGTTGCTGACCCCTGTACTAGAACATGTTTACATGCTGCAATGTTAAAAAAAACAAAAAACGTTATTTTCCTCATGCTGTCTGCATCTCAACTGGACTGCATTGGAATTGCGTTGCTAGGCAACAGCTTGGGTCCACGTCTACTACGTTTAAAACTGTGTAATGGTCTATATACTATTGTATATTTGTGACATCACAAAATTACAGAAATCCTGAGAGCATTTGTATCAAAGGCATAGTTTCTGAATACAGGCTGTGTGTATATCTCCATGGATTGAGCGTTTTGATTCATTCACAGTATTTGTATAGCACTTAAATCTGCTTTATAATAAAAAAAAAAAAGAGAGACATGAAAATCTCACTTTTTACAATTGGGACCTTTAAATTAGCAATACCTTTCTTTTAGATTAAGATAAATATCTACGTATATAAATTGTCAAATTTTACATGAAGTTTGGTAAATGTAAATCATCGTTCATTGTCACACAGCATATGTACCATTGTACACACCACAGCACACAGTGAAATTTTACTCTCTGTATTTAACCCAGGGAGCAGATACAGTAGGCAGCTACTATATACTCTGTATGTATATATATATATATATATATATATGGGGGGGTCCGGTGCCTAGCTGAGGGCACCCCAGCATTTTACATCATCACCCAGCTGTATACCAAAAGAAGAAAAAAAAAACTGAATTCAGGTACAAATAATTTTATTTCACATTTCCATGTTGCAGTGCCTTAGCTACAATGAGGAACTTTCTCTCAGATGCTTTACCATCATTATCACTGTGTAGCTGCTTGGCAGTGTAGCCAGCTTAACAATGCTGCTTTAAATGTGGTGTTTACATTGCTTGTGATGGATTAAACAACAGCAAACTCACACTGTACCACTGGTGAAATAAAGGCAACCTGTAGATGTTAATTAAAGCAGACCCAAATTAGACCTGGAAGTATATGACTGTACAGCTTTACATCTCTCAGCTTTACACCCCAGATATTCAATAAAGCTCTCTAAATAAAAATTCATATTCAGTCAGGTTTACAGGAACAAGACAGTAAGTGCTTCCCTCGTGTTCAGGTGAGTCCACAAGGAGCAGAGATCCCGGGTTGTATAGGTGTGCAGGTCTACGGTTACAGCCCCAGGTGAGGGTGAGGCCCAGCTTTACTGGAACAAGCAGTCTGAAGGGAGAGGCTACAGTTTTCAGTAAGTGACGATGGATGAAGCCCCAAGGCGGAGGAGCCGTGCTGCTGTATGATGGGCCAGAACACCGGGGGAAGGGCGAGCTCGGCGGACAGCACTCCTACGACCGACTGGTGAGGCGTGTGGCTGAAGGGGTAAAGTGGAGGAGAGTGAAGGCGGAGGGGGCACCGTGAGACATCAGAGTCTGAAGGAGCGAGAGGAGGTGGGCAAACATCCCTCGTTTTATCCACATGAGGAGGAGGAGGAGGAGGACAGCGATGAAGAGGAGGGATGTTGCTGTCAATGTCCTGTTTGTCTTCCTCCTGTCCCACCTTGCTGCGATGTGGAGGCTCCTCCAGGCTGCTGTCTCTGGAGACGGGGGAGCACCTCTGACCTTTACGAAACTTTGCCCTCCTGTTCTTGAACCACACCTGGACAAGAGAGAGAGAGGGAGAGAATAAACAGCAAACGTAAGTTTATGTATTTATACAGCACAATTCACACCGAAGGCAGTTTCAACGTGCTTTACAAACATTTAAACTTTAAAAGGTTGAGTAAAAAATGTGAAAATATGTAGAAATTTAGAGGCAATGTCAAAGAAAATACTACACTTTTATAATTAGATAGATAGATAGATGGATAGATAGATAGATAGATAGATAGATAGATAGATAGATAGATAGATAGATAGATAGACAGACAGATAGATAGATAGATAGATAGACAGACAGATAGATAGATAGATAGATGGATGGATAGATAGATAGATATATAGATAGATAGATATATAGATAGATAGATAGATAGATAGATAGATAGATAGATAGATGGATGGACGGACGGACGGACGGACGGACGGACGGACGGACGGACGGACGGACGGACGGACAGATAGATAGATGGATGGATGGATGGATGGATGGATGGATGGATGGATGGATGGATGGATGGATGGATGGATGGATATATAGATAGATATATAGATAGATAGATATATAGATAGATAGATAGATAGATAGATAGATAGATAGATAGATAGATAGATAGATAGACAGACAGACAGACGGACGGACGGACGGACGGACGGACGGACGGACGGACGGACGGACGGACGGACGGACGGACGGACGGACGGACGGACGGACGGACGGACGGACGGACGGACGGACGGACGGACGGACGGACGGACGGACGGACGGACAGACAGATATATAGATAGATAGATAGATAGATAGATAGATAGATGGATGGATGGATGGATGGATGGATGGATGGATGGACGGACGGACGGACGGACGGACGGACGGACGGACGGACGGACGGACGGACGGACGGACGGACGGACGGACGGACGGACGGACGGACGGACGGACGGACGGACGGACAGACAGACAGATATATAGATAGATAGATAGATAGATAGATAGATAGATAGATGGACGGACGGACGGACGGACGGACGGACGGACGGACGGACGGACGGACGGACGGATGGATGGATAGATAGATAGATAGATAGATGGATAGATAGATAGATAGATACTGTATTATTCCTTAAAATAAGAAGTATTTGTGTTCCTCAGATTCATATCATCCATTTTCTTCTCCTCATTAAAGCTACATATATTCAGAGAATATATATTAATATCAAAAGTTAAATTGTTTTTTTTCATTGTAAATAAACAACTACAAGCAGTATTATTAGTTTCCAGTCAGGTGTTGGACAGAGGAGTGTGCTCTCTCTCACCTGAATGCGAGCCTCAGGCAGGTTGATGCAGACAGCCAGCCTCTCTCTCATGCCCACATCTGGGTACTGAGTCTGCTGGAAGGCTTTCTCCAGAGCCTGCAGCTGTGACACCGTGAACGCCGTCCGGCTGCGGCGTTGCTTCTGCTGGTTGCCATAGCGAGCCTCCAGGATCAGCTCTGGCAAGGACAGAGAGAGACAACAAGTCAACACCAAAACACAGTCAGGAGCAAGTTCTCTTCCACTTACTGTAATAAGGAGCATGACAGGGAAGTCGTTTTCTATTTCCTCTCACATTTCCATTTTTCTTTAGAGGTTTGACCTGATTTTAGACTTTTATTTAAAAAAAAAAAGATATCTCTTTTCTTAGGCTCACATAAATCTGTGAAGTATGAATTCATTGGCTTTCCACAAGTGGAAGTTGTATCAGGTGGAAGCCAGATATAAACAGTGGTGGAAGAATTCTTCACTGAAGTCAAAGTAGCAATAACACACTTTAAAAATACTCCAGTCCATTCATAATTTCACTCAGGTAGAAATGCATACAAGTACTATCAACAACATAATGCAACAAAATTCTTTAACTTGTAAGTAGCATTGCAATGTCAGTAGTGCTGGGCAATTAGATCATTTTTAAAAAGCATATTTTTATATATTAAATCTTTATTTGCAAAGCAACCAGTGGTGGAAGAAGTGCTCTTTACTTAAGTAACAGTAGCAATACTACACTATAGAAATACTCTGTTACAAGTAAAAGTCATGCATTTAAATGTTTACGTACAAAAGTATTGGCATCAAAATAAACCTAAAGTACCAAAAAGTAAAAGTATTCATTATTCAGAATGGCCCACTGTAGAAGAGTAGAAGTATAAAGTAGCAGAAAATGGAAATACTCAAGTAAAGTACCTCAAAATTGTAGGTAGAAGTTGAGTAAATGTGTTATTGTTTCCACCACCACAAAACAAATCAGTGTTCATTAAATCTTTTTTTTTTTTAAAGTTTATAATGTTCATAATCTATTGTTCATCCCTATTACTATCATCACCATTAACTCTATTTGTATTTATTATTTACATATATTTTATTTTATGTATTAAGTTACATACATTTTTAAACATGACATAGCAACAGAAACGGATTTAAAGCTGGGACTAAACAGGAGCAGGATGATGCTGACCAACCTGCCAGTCTCTCGGCCACAGACAGGGTGTGCACTGCTGGGCTGGCTGCTGCAGAGTAAACGTGGTACTGCTCCGCCATCTGGTGGTGGAGGTCCAGCAGCATGGAGCTCACACCGTGGAGAGGATACACACCAACACCACCGAAACCCAACGAGTTCATATTGAATCTGAGGAAACAGAAAGACTCACTTTACTGACTGAAAGGCGCATTTTTTTTTAACACGGATAGTACTATTAAACCTTATTAAAACTTTCTAAATACACTTGCTTCTGATGTTTTATGTAAATCAGAATCAGAATCAGAATCAGAATCAGAATGGTGTTTATTGCCAGGTGTAAGAGGTATACACTAGGAATTTGCTTTGGTTATGTTGGTGCAAGTCAAACAGTATAATAACACAAGAATAAATAAAAACGTTAGATTAAAATAAGAATAAAAAACTGAAATTCTACCAATATACAATATACAAAATAAGCTATAAACAAAAATAAACATGAAAGCACTTGCCCTGTTAAAGGCTACAATAACATTTACTATAAATATGTTATTAACTGTTAATTTGATAAATTCTCAATGCTCCACTTTCTTGGCATATTATAACTGTTCAGATTGTGAATTCTGTATTGTATAAGTTGATTAATATGTCTGTATGCATTAGTAACAATTATTTTTTCTTTTAACTTATACTTTTATATTCTTTTATTCATTTTTTTATCTTATGCACTTTGTGCTCTTTTATCTTGCTTTTATATATATAAAGCACTTTGAATTGCCTTTGTGTATGAAATGTGCTATATAGATAAACTTGCCTTGCCGGGAAATTTTTAAAATAAAATATCATCATTACATTTTTTACGAGTTTGTCGAGATCTTTGCTCTTAAACTACAAGAATACCAAAATTGACAGATATTTTGCTAATTATATCCATAAAAGCAGCATTATTTTAAACTCAAATATCACAACTCATAAATGTGTATCCATAATATACAATTAAGACACAATAATCCTCCCTTCATTCAGGGATGAAAACGTCGTTAAATCTTCAGTTTTCTTTAGGCTCCTTGTTCTGTTTACCTGAGATCCAGCGCGTCAGATCCAGGTGCGCTTTTACGCACAGGAGTGTGGAGCTGCAGGTGCAGACCTGGTGTAGTCCAGTATCTCTTAGTCCAGTTTGGGCCTTAAATCCTCGCACACTAACTAGCTCTCTCTTTGCAGTGGATCTGATTCTCCGAAACCATTCTCACCCAGGACAATTTAAGAAGCATTTACCCAGACTCCCCTCAGCCATTAGCCAATAGAAAGAAAGGTATTATCTGGGATTAGGTGGGATGAGGGGGGAGATGGGGGCTGCAAGGAGCTCAAGTTTGTGAAACTATTGAACTTGAGATTTATGCCAAAGGATCCCTCCTATAAGCGAGCGTTTCATTCCCTCCAGTTAAAACAATTAAAACAATGTGGTGGGCTAATCTCCGAGGCAGGCCAGATTAAAATAACAGCCTTTGATTGTGCTCTCCTTCTCACTCCTCTTTCTCCCAGGCTGCTGGCTCTGACAGCTATAGGGGGAGGGGGTTTCTCTCTCTCTAAGGGTTTGTTTTGCTAACAGGCACCATATTTTGCCCATAAACTGTCACCATGTGAAGTTAATCTGAACCTCCTCAATGAGAACTATTTCTTTAAAAATCCAGTTGAATTAGAAGTCTTCCCAGGAAACGAAAACAGGAAAAAAACATCAACAACATCTTACAACCTCTTATTTATCATCAACTCTTTCATCACTTCTGGTTCATTTTATAAACTATACTCCAGGAAAGAGGACATTTACTCAAATACTTCACTTAATTACAGTTTTTTGGTTGAGTATTTCCATTTAATGACACTTTATACTTCCATTTTAGTACTTTTTGCTATAATTACTTGACAGCTAAAGTTAATTGTATATTTTTTTACATAGTATAATGTGCAGGACATTTATTTATCATTTGTATTTTGCTATTTTGTCAGTCATTTTATTTTTATACAGCTACCTCCAATTATGGATACAGGACGAGTCATAGTTAAACATTAATCTGTTTACAATAGTGTGTTTTAATCCATTTATTAGATTTTTTACATACTATTACTATTATATACAATATACAATACTATACTATTTATAAATGCTAATACTTGATTTAATTACAGTTTATAGGTCGAGTATTTCCATTTTTATCCCAATTTATACCTCCACTACTTTTTAGAGGTAAATAAAGTACTTTTTATTGCATTTATCAGACAGCTATAGTTAGTTATAACTTTGCAGATTCAGATTTTACATACACAGTTTATAAAATATGTTATTGCTATAGATTACACAGCCCAGCAGTATATAAAGTAGTTAAAAGCTGCCCATTAAAACATAAGATACTTGCGATGGGCAATTTGTTTTTGATCACAGAGTTGGCGAAACAATTTCCCCACTTGGTCCATTTAGTGCTGTTTATAGGAGCTTTTGATGAAGGATATCTTGTCTATGTTGCTTACAATTTGAGATGAGCTGACGTGGACGAGAAATCCTTAATCTACTCCGAAAAAAATTTAAATTTGAACTTCTGCAGTGCCAAGTCAACTGAAGATCTGCTGAAGATCATGCGATATGATTGAAAGCTCCAGAACACCTACTAAATGGATCATGTAAAAGATTGTTTTGCCAATTAAAATACTGTTTACACATTAATGCACGAGTAATAATCTGATGTGAAGTGCCTTGGATTATCACTCTCACAAACAAATTATATTTCCCAGAGTATTAAACGTTTACTTAAGTAGAATTTAGGTACTTGTACATTTCAGAGGCAAATATTTCACTTTTGCTAATTTACTAAATTTATTTGATGAGTACAGTTACTCTGCAGATTCAGATTAATCATACAAAATATAATCAGCAAATAATTTAAGATGTATTATTATAGATTTAGATACAACTTTATTGATCCTAAAGTGATGAAATGGATCAATAATCAATAATAAAATATACATTACTCTGAAATGAGTCATTCAGTGTAATGAAAACTTTGACTTTTGGTACTTTAAGAGTATTTCACTGTAGTATTGCTACTTTTACTTAAGGAAAACATCTTAGTACTTCTTCCACCGCTGATTTCCCATCAGGCCAAGTCTATTTTATTCATACAGCCCAAAACCACAACACAACACACTGTACAACATACATCACATCAAAAAAATGTGGGAGAAATGTATGTAATTATTAGTTTCAAGGTTTATTTTCTTGATATCTTCTTAAGTTTATTTAAAATGTAATTGTATTGACTTAATTTACCTAATATACAACAGGAAAGTAAACTTCCTGATTCTCTAAAGTAACGCTTTGCTGTGAGTACAACTTGTTGCATATCATTAAGTGTCTCATCTAAAGAACATAAATGACGATAAAGAAGATGCTACAGGTACATTCCTCCACCCAATTCGGCTGACACATAAAGAAATTGCTCATTTTTGCAGTAATAATCGTAGATAAACACGTGAGACGTCTTTGAGGATGTGCACAAACATCCGTGGTTCACTTCTTCCTCTCACACAATCAGACAGCTCAGACTTCCAAAATATGTGAAAATGTTTGTGCTCTTTTTTTACCCCTGGCTTTTTCTTTTTCTCCTCCTCCTTTCGCCGTTCTTGGCTGTCAAGCTATATTAGTGTCCGATAGAAATAAGTCATTTAGAAGAGGCTCTGTCGGCCAGCCCCTCAGCCTCACTAAAAGCTCCAGGATTAGGTCCCAGAGGCCTTTGTCTCCGCAGCCCGCAGGATTAGGGGAGATTTACTGCGGGGAGAGAAAAAAAGTAGTTATTTCATGGCACTTTCATGATGAAACCTGGCCAAAGCTGTGTTGGCTGGGGGGATTAGAGGCACACAAAGAGTGTGGTTGTGTGTGACCCTCCCCATCCCGGAGCCACTCACCGCCCCCTCCTCCCAGGATCATTTCCCCTTCTGTGGGCCAGGCAGGGCTTCACCTCCTACCCATCAACACGACCAGGGTTCAGTCCAAATGAGGAATGGCCTCCTCAATTAGCTCTGTCATCCAAAACTCGCTCAGTGAGCTCTAAACATCACGTTTCTATTAAACATTTTTGTGAATTCAAAGTGAGAAACAGGCCTCGGTTGCAGCAGGTCTGATCACCAGGATGCGTGAGTGTTTTGGATTAAAGACTTAGGTGCAGAGGTAAATGAGAAGTTACTGGGTTTGAGTCCCTCCTGTAGTGTCTGAAACCGCTTAAAGGGAGTTATCCTGCTCTTAGAGGATCCACTTACACATGCATGGATTACAGTGAATAAAAGACAAAAGGTTGAGTCACATCACTGACAACAGTCTCACCGCTGAGCAGGTGGAAACTCGCACAGGTTTAATAACTGTTGTCAAATAGCGAGAGGGAATTACTGTAAGAAAATGACAACGTGAATAGTGAGTGACTGTCAAAACATTCGGTCTTTATCCCGCTTGATGGCAAATAGCATGAAGTTATTAAAGTTCAGCTAATAAAAGCGCTATCACGTGTGTTCCTGTTGCAAACATAGACGGAATTTAGTGCCAGGCGATCCCTTCATTAATAAAGGTTAAGAAATTATTTAGTAATCCAGTTATAAGCCATTAACAAGAACAACTTTTAGGTTGCCAGGTTGTGAATTATGTGTATTGACCACTTATTTCTAGAATAAGGTCTCCTAACAGAAAATGAACCCTCACAACTGCAGGTTTAATGATTAAAGGTACAGTGTGTAGGATTTCGTGGCATCTAGTAGTGTGGTTGCAGATTGCAACCAACTGAGTTCCCCTCCGCTCACTCCTCCCTTTCAAAGACTGTGGTAACGTGAGCCGCCGAGTGCAAAACCATGGTAACGCCATTCACCTCGCTCAGGCGACATCCTTACCATAATAACACTAGTTTAGGAGCAACGGGAGTCAGACGGCGGTGTTTGGTTTGAGCTACTGTAGAAACATGGCGGACTCCGTGAAGAAGACCCGCTCCCTATGTAGATATGAAGGGCTCATTCAAAGCTAACGGAAACACAAGGATTCTTAGTTTCAGGTGATTATACACCTATGAAAACATAGTTGTGAATGTTATATTCCATTTCTGCGAATAGAAATGCTACACACTGGCCCTTTAATGAAATGTGCATTGGTGGAAAGTGGGAGTCGGTTGAAGTAAATGAGGGTGGAGGGGCAGTTAATTTATCTTTTTTCTTCTTTTCTTGTCACTAAGAGGTTTTTGTTAATGTCTCCTGTTTAACAGATGTTTCTCCCCTTATGTTCAGGCTCTCTTTAATTACTCATCAATAGTGGAAAGTTGTATTGACAAGGGCCTGTCAGGAGGGGACCTTTGTAGTTGTCACTTATCTCAAAGGAAGGCCCCCCTCAGACACCAACTGGATCGATCGGCATGCAGAGCACAATTGAGAGGCCTTTGGGGGCCGCGATGATAGTCCGGGAGCATGTGGGCCGAAGAGGGGAGCGCTAAAGACTTCTTCATCGGGGGGAATCGATAGGGCCGGCTGGCCTTTGACCTGAGGGAGACAGGGGGAGCGGGCGGCGGGTCAATCGGTCTTCTTAAGCCACGGGATCACGCTGTGAGGCCTGACACTGGCTATGACACACTCGGGGCTTAGAGTGACATTGACCCGGCTGCAAACACACCAAGTACACACAAAAAGATAGATCTCAAACACACACATACATGGCTTTAGTTCAGAGAGCACAGTTTAAATGAGAAGATATTTCAAGCGAACGAACCAATCCATTAGTCTGATTTTATTGATCTAAAATGAGTCTGAGAAATGTATTAATGATTCCTCCTTTATAAGACTTATTATCTTCCAATTAGATCCTTATGATCTCCCGTGCAGCCCCTGGGAGCGCTGCAATAAGCAGCTACACCAGCAGATCAATACGAGGGACTGAGTAAAGATCAGCTTCTTAATTGGACGAGAGTGCTACAGATTAAAGACAGAGAGAGACGGGGACAGGCGGTGGTGGGTGTCCCGAGGGTCAAGGGCACCCACAGCGGTCCAGACTGGGGTGCAAGGGGTGAGCTTGGACCAACAGACCCTGACCTGTTTAAGCCATCGTCTTTTCAGCACCATCTTATCTTAAGACCCAGTGAGAATACGAACTGTGTAAACAGAGATTTAGGTTTGAGTTTCATCCAAACTGAAGAAGAATGAAGTTACTCGGGAGACAGGAAAGGAGCAGGAAAGTGAGAACATTTAATATGATAAATATGTGCACAAATACAGACATTCAATGCGCATGAAGTGCCGCTATTTCTGCACATATTTAGCATAACAAATGTTCTCACTTTTCTGGATTTACTGGCTCCCATTGCGGGTTTTTTCTGTGTATCATGACTGACCTGTTTCCAATGTCTCTCATGCATTTGAAGAATGAAGTTACACATGCATCATGTCTTTTAAGTTCCCTCCATAAAGTATTTTGATTCTTTAAAACCATCTCCCGCAGTTTATTCTGACTGTTATGTCAAAATATGTCACCTTAAATCTTTCCAGCGCTGCTGCCGATGAGTTATTTAAGGGTGCAACAGATCGAGAAAATTTTTCCTAAATACCTTTAGAGCTGAAATGATTAGTCAAATAATCAGTTAGAAGATTGACAGACAATTAATTGGCAACTACTTTCATAATCGATTAATAGTTTTAGTCATTTTTAATGCAAAAAATGGAAAACATCTGCAGGTCCCAGCGTCTTTAATTTGATGATTGGCTGCTTTTCTTTGTCTTATATGATAGTAAACTGAATATCTTTGAGTTTGGAGCCGATGGTCAGACAAAGCAAGACATCTGAAGACGTCACTTTCAGGGAAATTTGACATTTTTCACTTTTTTTTTTAATTTTAGACAAAACGATTAATCAAGAAAATAGTTAGCTGAAGACTTAAGTACAATTAGCTGGAACTAATGATTATTTTCGAGCATTATTTTCTTTATTAATCATTTGGCCAAAAAGATATGAGAAATAAGTGAAAAATCACAGATTTGGGTCCACGGTGACATCTTCAAATGTCTTGTTTTGTCTGATAAAGAGACCAAAACTCAGTCATATTCAGTTTAGAATTATAGAAGATGAAGAAAAGCAAGCAATATTCACATTTGGAAACATAACAGAAGGCGTAGCCAATGAAATTTCTGTCATTTTTTGCTCAATTGAATGATTTTAAAGATGAATCAATTATCAAAATAGTTGCAGATTCATTTTCTGTAGATGGACTAATCGATTCATCGACTAATTGTTTCAGTCTGCAGGCAGGAAAGTGTTTATTTGCTCCGGCCCTCGGCGAGATAATGCAGCTCTTCATCTCTCAGCATGGGGTCGGTTTGGGAGCCCCGGCCTGCAGCTTCCCCCTCGTGACCCCCGCTAGTCAAAGGTGATCACGGCGGAGAGAGAAAGAGAGGCACTGATCGAATTTGATAATGAAGACGACCCCTCTAAGCTGCTTTGCTCCACATGTTCAAAATCTCTGCAACACTCAATAAACACTAGGAAGCCCCCCTCCCTGTCACTGGAACATTGTGTAGGTATTGATCCCGGCTAACTGGCTCTTTTAATACCTGGGGTCTGTGGCCCGGCCTGGGGAAATGCATACTGACATGTGACGGGAGAAGCTTAACAGGCAAACACACCGAAGAAAAGATGGGCCTCTCAGTTTAGCATTTCTCTCCCATTTTTTCCCAATTTACACATCTGCTGAAGAAAGGAGAATTACGGCCGCTGCACCTGCTGTTAAAACGGGACATATAGACTACAAGAGGCTCGGCACTGTACGGAGAAAAAGCTGTCACACTGTCAAGAACTATTTGTGCAGCAGAGGTGGAGAAAGTATTCAGATCTTTTACTGGAGCAAAACGTAGCAATAAAACTGTAAAAATACTCAATATTAAAAAAAACAATACTCATACAACAAATATAAGTTATGAAACTAATGTATCATCAGCAAAATGCACTTCAAGTATCAACAGTTAAAATAACTTTTATTCATTTGTAATTTTAGACCACTTCATTACTTATAAACACGAGTTGTTCTGACTTGAAGTCTTTTAATTCTTCAAGTTAAGTTCCTAAAGAAACATGAAAAGCATATTAGCGGACTTCCCAGCATGCATTGTTTCAGAGTTAAACCTCTACAGGTTCTTTTATTAGTTTGAAAAAAACATGATGGAAACCTGCTGTGTCTGTAATACATGTTAAGATAAGTCATGGTTGCTTCTTTTCATAATAATAAAACAATGCTAACCACAATTAAGGTTGGTATCAGATTCAGTTCCTACACCCCGTTCACGTTTAGTTCAACAAGAATCATATCTTCACACATCTGTGAACTCCAACTGGAGCAGCTATAAATGACTCCATCAAATGAAGAAGTTACTTTTCAAACAAATAAAATGTAAACAGAAACTTTAAATCTTAAGTTTACTGAACTTAACTCAGTTAGTTTTACGTTTTAACAACTCATAAGATGTCATTAACCAAGTATTCAGTCTAAGCTCAGTTAACTCACATTTTGTAAGGCAGCAGGGGAACTTAGGTTAAGTTGAACCATCTTAAAGGGATAGTTCTGGTGTTTTGAAGTGGGGTTTGTATGAGGAACTTATCCATAGTCAGTGTATTACCTACAGTAGATGACGGTCGGCATGCCCCCAGTTTGGAGAAGCAGACAGGAGTTACCTTATGGAACCAAAGCAATGTACTGCTGTGAACGGGGCCGCAACAAACATAGACACCTAAAGGAAAAGCTCACCTAAAAAAATCAATATCAGTTGAGGTGTACGCTATATTTAGAATATTGTCGTTGGTTTACCTTGCCGTGAGACGGCTATACAGTCTATGTTTCCGACGTGGAACTGAAGCCGTTATCTATGCTCTCGCCAAAGCAACCAGACTCCATTGAAGGAAACAGTAATTTTACCTCACAGATCACGAGAGTTGCTGGTCTACCACTGCCTTTATAGGTTAGTTTGTTTGTGCTATTGTGAGACTTTGGTTAGTTCGGATTCACCAAAGTCACACAATAGCACAAACAAACTAACCAACCAGCAACTCCCGTGTTCTGTGAGGTAAAATTAGTTTTTTTTCAATGGTGCCTGGTGGCTTTGGCGAGAGCATAGATGGATACAACAGCTTCAGTTCCCCGTCAGAAAGGGGTGTCTAACGGCAAGGGAAGGCGGCGAAAGTATTCTAAATATAGTGTACACTTAAACTGATGTTGATGTCTTTAGGTGACTAAAATACATTTTGCTGTCGGCTCCGTCCACAGCTGTACATTGCTTTGCTTCTGTGTCTGCTTCTCGAAGCCGGGGGCGTGCCGACCGTCATCTACTGTAGGTAATACACTGACTATGGATAAGTACCTCATACAACCCCACTTCAAAACACCTGAACTATCCCTTTAAAATGATTTACAGTGTGTACATGCTGTTGGGTAGTTGGGTATGTTTTGTATGTAAAGTCTTACTGAGCGAAACAACCACTAACTATGGCTGTCAGATAACTGGGGTGCAGTAACATGTACAATATTTGCTTCTGAAATGTCGTGGAGAGGTAGAAAGCAGCATAAAATGGAAAGTACAAATATATCAAATGTATACAGTACTCAAATAAATCTACTTACTGATGAGATGTAAAATAGAGAGCAACAGTTCTTTTAACTAATATCTTTTAATAGAAAAAGATAAACAACCAAAAATGAACAAATACAAAAGGAAACGTGGCGTATTTACAGCACTTGAGTATTTTTTCAGTCATTTTCAACATAAACAGTAGAGGTTAGCGGGTACTCACTAAATGATAGTTGTCTGTAATTAATAATAACCCAGGCCTAATTCAACAAAACTGAACCAAATGTTGTCTGTGTGGAGGAATAATATGTCATACCTGCTATCACAATGATTCCTGTGGTTTCATGCAGTGCACATGACACAGAGACTCTGGTGGATATCGTATCACTATTCAGTCTGAGCTATAAAATACAGTGATATAGTCCATCAACTATACCTAATAGATAGTAAGCAGAGTTTACTGCTGAGGGTCTTTTATATGATCAAGTATTATAGGATTAGTCAGGTTTGAGAGCCCACCAACACAAAGAACTCGATAAACAGAGTATCAGTGACGAGAAAACGAGGCGCAATGTGAAAAACACAAGTGCATTTACATAGCAATGTTTGACAGACTAAGACATCAATGCACTTAAGTGTAACTAAGAACGTGTTATTCATTAGAAGTGAATGCTTTTGTAACACAGATGAGGTACTCAGACTTGGGCCCTATACAACGAGAGCATTTCTATAGTGCAATTTAGGCAGAAGACAGCCTGGCATGATGTTAATCATCATCGTTCAGCGGACAATGCCCCGACATTTTAGGTAGTTCTTCTATAGAAAGGGGTTTATTCATAAATTGTTTGAGGCCTTAAAAGAGACACTGCTCAAAATAAACAGATATATATTTTAACTAACATTATTTATAACTGAAATATCAATAAGCAAATGAAAACACTGTTAATCTGGGCTCCTATTGCTTTGAAGGGCCTGGCAGTTCTCCTCTTCAGTACAGTGGGGAGCGCCGACAGACTCCCGACTGTACTGACGCATCCCTCCCCCCCGCCGACACTCTGACCGTAACTCTCTGAGAGCAGGTGCAGGCCTCCTGAACTTCTCTGTCTCCCTGACACCAACGAGAGGGCAGGAAGTTGAACTGAGGACAGTGGAGCAGAGGGGTCAGAGGTCATCTTTTGAGCTTTGCATCCTCCTTGATCTTCCAGAACATCAGCTCCATGCAGGCGGACGCATCTTCGCTCGAGTCGTGGCCCTCCACTGGAAACAAAGGAACAAAATTAGTATTTTTGGACCGGAATATTGCAGCGCTGAACATGTGAAATGCTACAGTGGCATGAAAGTTTCCATTAGATTAAAGTGTAGGATCTGGCAGCATCTAGCGGTGAGGTTGCAGATTGCAACCAACTGAAGCCTCTCCCGTGTGACAAGTGTAGGAAGACTACGGTGGCCGATGCAAAAACGAGATTGACCGTATCTAGAGCCAGTGTTTGGTTTGTCCGTTCTGGGCTACTGTAGAAACATTGCGGCTGAGTCAGTGAAGAGGACCCGCTCTGTATGTAGATATAAGCGGCTCATTCTAAGCTAACAAAAACACAACGATTCGTATTTTCAAGTGATTATACACTAAAGAAAACATCCTTATTAATATTATATTACATTTCTGCCAATAGATCCCCCTAAATGTTATACACCGTTCCTTTAAAAGGTGCTAAACACGAAGTTGGGAGCATTTCTATTGCCTCTCAACAGTTCTCAACATGGCAATGGCGAGCCATCACCAATGTTATTAGGAAACATCATCTGGGGATCATGAATGTCGGTACAAAATGTCACGACAATCCATCCAATAGTTGTTGAGATATTTCAGTCTTAAGTCTGATCTGATGTTTTTTTTCCTGCTAAGGTTGAAGGATATGGAGAAGAAGAGATGAGTTTAGTTTCTCAAAGAGATCTTTGACTGTGAAACCGTTTTAATTAGTCCTAAACAGAACTTAAAGGGGAGCACTACCCAAATTAAAAATTCCAATATGTTATTTTCATGTCTTTGGAAAGTTCAATAAATATATGTGAACATGAGCTCCTCTCTCTCAAAGCCAGAAACCAGAAAAGTAAGTCTCAAACTTGTGATGTCATAGGGTATAAAGTCTGGAGCTGCTCCATAGACAATGAATGGGAGACTGATTTTATTTTTTTTATACCCAAATGAACTTTATTCTATTGTAGTGTTCTCTACTCAGAAACAGAAAATGTTCCCATATACTGAGGTCATTCCTCTGGGTGCTCTCAGTGTCATCTGTAACATCTCTCCCCATTCATTGTCTATGGAGCAGCTCCACACTTTGTACCCTATGACGTCACAAGTTTGAGATTTGACACTATAGTTTTTGGATTTGGGAGAGAGTTGTTCATTTTTACTAACATTTTGTCTGACTGTCTTAAACCATAGAAATAACGTATGAATTTTGAAAATGGGCCGGTAGTTCCCCTTTAAGTCGTGACGGAGAAATAAGACTTTCTAAAGCTTTGAGGCTAAAAATGGGCTTTAACACCGTGTTGACACGTGAGTGACATCTGCTGGTGAGAAGAAGGCAGTGCAGTCACCAGCAGATGTAAGACGGACAAATACAGGCAGTGGTCTAAAGTAACTAAGTACATTTACTCACATACTGTACTTTAATACAATTTTGATTTATTTTACTCGATGTATTTAAATGTTCTGCTACTTTATTTACTTCTTCTCCAATCTACAATTCAGAGGGCAATATTGTACTTTTTACTGCACTACATCTAATTAAACATTGTTATTACTACTTTGCATATTCTGATTATTAAAACAAAATATTAATTGATTATTATAAATTAATATAAGACATTCACAAGCTACCCAGTAGTAAATAAAGTAATTAAAATGAGCTCCATCTTTACCAGCTCCAACATTAAAGCATCAATGAATATAATCCCATAGTATAATATAAATAAGTCTAAAATGGGCCATTCTGCATAATGATTACTTTTGGTACTTTAAGTATATTATAATTTTTGTACTTTGTGAAATTTCGAATGCAGGACTTTTACTTGTAACAGAGTATTTTTACAGTGTGGTATAATTACTTTTACTTAAGTAAAGGATCTGAGTACTTCTTCCACCACTGGATATGATGTGATGCACCACTTGTTTTATTGGACATCTTTATACAGCAATTACTGCATTAATATTATTGACCTTTGAGAATCCTACTGTTAGGGGTGTATTTTGTATTTCTACCAACTGTTACAACTCTCCATTGTGATTTCCTGTAGCTCCAGCCACTCAAATGAGGAGGTACCTCTCTTTGAATTTCCTCTCCTAAAGTTTCTTCAAAGTTTTTGTTTGAGTTTTTCCCTGACGTCTTAATCGAGCTTTGCTTTGGCGGAGAACTGCAGCTGCTGTTGGCCTATGAAGCCCATTAAAACATCGGGCTACACAAATAAACTACATTAATTAAAAGAATATTACTTATGTTAACTTGGCAGGTCTGAATCTGCCGGCTATGCTTCAATGAAATGTGCTCAACAAATAAAGATTTACCGATGCTGCCTGATCAATCAGTTAATCGTTTGTTGTTTTCATGGAATTTGACACGAGTCGGTTACAAATGGAGATTATGTGATTATGCTGCTGAGGCGCCTGTTTGTGTAGCTGGGATCATGTTTATGTGACAGGAGATTATGTATGATGTGAGTAATGGGGATGAAATGCTGTAAGACTTTTATCCACACAAACAAAACAACAATATTTCTACACAGTATTGGGACTCAAATGGTTTCTCAGTTTAGTTTACGCCTCTGAGCTTCACTAGTCTGAACAGCACCTACCTGTTTAATGCCTAGATGTTAATAAAGCTCTGAGCATTAATCACATAATATTATGAAATAACATGTTAAATGTTTGCAGTAGACAAACTAATGCGTCAACACAAACATTAATGGATAATAATGCATAAAAGCAACAATACAACGGCTGCTAGCTCTGTGTGATAGACCCACCGTTGTCCTGGATGATGCGTTTGAGGTGTTCGGCCATCAGGTTCCTCAAAGCACGTTTGTAGGGCAAGCCGATGCGGTGAGGGAACACGATGGCCGTGTCTACGACTGAACTGTGGATTACCTGGAGGCGAGAGAGACAGAGAGAGAGAGAGAGAGAGAGAGAGAGAGAGTTACATCTTGTATTTCAGCCCAGGCTCAGCAGCAGAAACTCAGTGGGTCCGCACCATTACCACGCCGGTGTACAGCGTAAGCGGAGTCTGCACACCATTTAAGAGGCGTCTCAGCCAGTGCATAAAGAAGCGTGCACGCCTACCCCGACCACATAAGATTAATCGTTTAATCGGTGCAGCTCTAGTATACACCGTATTCATCTAATACCACCAGCTACAGTTTATTCTGTATATAATGTCCTCTATTGCCATTACTTGTTCTTATATCTGCACTATATATTTTGCCTACTGTAACTGCTCCACATGTTCATACTGTATATATCCATCTCTTGTATATTATATATATTATCACTATGCATATGTACATATCTCTGCAATTTACCGATTTTTGCACAGATACCAAACTGCTTTTCATTGTCTCAGTACTTGTACTCTGTGCAAAGACATTAAAGTTGAAGCTAATCTATATTTATACAATTAAAACTTGCCACCAGACATATCCTTAAGCATGAATCATGCTTACACTTAATCAATATAAACAATTAATTAGTCTTTTTTGTGAAGTAAAGAGAAAATAAAGGTGTGGTGCAAACTGACTTTTTTGTACGTCACCAAACCAGTAACAGGCAGCAGAGAGGAACAATAACGGCATTGTGGGAAAAGCTACCATTGAATGTATCATTTAAATAAAAAGTGTTGCAGATTAACGGTACCTTCAGAGCGAGGAGGTCGCTCTCCAGACTGTGTCCTATGAGGATGGATTCAGCACTGAACATATTGAGCATCACGGCCTGAACATCTCTCAGAGTGATGGTGGCGCTCTCCAAGTCCTCCTCCGTCACACCGGAAAATCTGTGAAGATATATGTTCTGCGTTTAAGGCACATTTAAGACTATTGAAAATTACGCTCATTACCAGTTAAATTAAATAGCAGACGCGATCCGTACAGTGTCGACTTGCAGGAGACAAACTCACCGCGTGTTGTAATCGACCACTTTGCTTTCAGGTTTGACAAATGTATCGTAGATGACTTTCAACTCAGAGTCGATGACCGTCACTCTCGTCAGCTCCAGGCCCTGCTTTGTGTAACACTGTTTCAGACGAGAGAAAAAACAAGTTTGTGACTTTGAATACAAAATATAACAAAAGTTGTGACAAAAAGTGGCAAACTATTAATTTTATCTTAATTCTACTCATACTGTAACAAAAGATTGAGTGTGTCTCTCCAAGTCTCATTCGTATTACACTGGTCTTTAATAAATCAACTTTATAAGCAAACACACACATGGCAGTTAAAGGGTAACTTCGGTACTTTTCAACCTGGACCTTATTTTCCCATGTTCATGTGTCTAAGTGACTAACGGGGATAACAATTTCTGAAATTGGTCCAGTAGGGATAACGCTGTAACCGGCAGCAGTGAAACGAGCTGGGAGGGAAAGTGAGCAGCGTCAATGTAACGTTGCGTCCACTAAAAGTGCTTGTTTTTGCCACTGACAGGCTCAGATTGTTATTATACACTCACCGGCCACTTTATTAGGTACAAGGTGTACCTAATAAAGTGGCCGGTGCTAGTACCAGGTGCACTTCTGCTGCTGTAGCCCATCTGCTTCAAGGTTGGACGTGTTGTGCGTTCAGAGATGGTATTCTGCATACCTTGGTTGTAACGAGTGGTTATTTGAGTTACTGTTGCCTTTCTATCATCTCCAACCACTCTGTCCATTCTCCTCTGACCTCTGACATCAACAAGGCATTTTCTTCCACACAACTGCCGCTCACTGGATATGTTCTCTTGTTCGGACCATTCTCTGTAAACCCTAGAGATGGTTGTGTGTGAAAATCCCAGTAGATCAGCAGTTTTTGAAATACTCAGACCAGCCCGTCTGGCACCAACAACCAGGCCACGTTCAAAGTCACTTAAATCCCCTTTCTTCCCCATTCTGATGCTCGGTTTGAACTTCAGCAAGTCGTCTTCACCACCTCTAGATGCCTAAATGCATTGAGTTACTGCCATGTGATTGGCTGATTAGCTATTTGTGTTAACAAGCAATTGAACAGGTGTGCCTCATAAAGTGGCCGGTGAGTGTAAGTGTTTGACAACATGATGGAAAGGACCCTACAGAGAAATAAAACGTTTTTATTACCGTTCTTTTGATACGGTCTGTTTGTTATTGTGTCCAAGTCCCGCTCAAGGAGAAGTCTCGTTGTGAAATCTGAATATCCGTATACTCTGGCTCAAATAAATACGGGCAGCCATCGAATTCAAAGACCTCATCTACATTGTCTAAATCATCTAAATATTCAACCATGACATTGAAGATCTTTTAAATAACACTAAGCTACACACAAGGCAAAAACAAGCACTTTTAGTGGACGCTAATGACGGTGCCAGCTTGCCCCAATAGAATCATATTGAAGCCCGTGAGCAGCTGCTGTCAACGTTTCCCTCAATACTGGACCAATTCCAGACATTGTTGTAGCTATTAATCAGTTACACACAAAAATATGGGAAAATAGGGTCCAGGTTGAAAAATACTAAAATTACCCTTTAAGGCCAGTGGTACATTTAGACAGTTTTACAGCAGGTAAACAAACGTCTGTCTGACTCACCATCTCACAGTCCAAAGCAAATACCCCTGCGTTGCCATCTGGTGGTAGATCTTTACTGAACGTTGTGACGTAGCCTTCGAATGTCTCTTTACGCCCGTCCTGAACATGTTGCTGTGGGAATAAGACATGGCACATTTTAAACACATTTTAAAGTGCAGAAAATTACTTCGAAACCAGCAAGAGTGCAACTTTATTGTAGGTATCCTGGAAGTACTTGATTTAAAGTTTGAGAGTTTCAAGAATACGGCCAGTTGTCTTCAGTAAAAAGTCACAGCTAAGCATTAAAAGTTACACAAAACACTGAATTCGGATTTTGTAACACGTAAACTTATCACAGAGAAAAACACATAGCCTTCTATATGGCTGGGCAATATGACGATATATATCATCAAAACAATATAATAATGTCTGTCGTATATATTTTTCTATATAGTTCTATAGCGATATAGCCTCTGTCAATATTTTTTTTTTTTTTGTCTATAATTTCACTTAAAACTTAATTTAATTTTGCACTCAAGTTCTTAAAATGAGAAAATACTCTGAACTAGTATTTAATTCACACAGGAGTTTACAAAAATAGGCTTTACCATGTGGTTATTTTATATAGACTATTTACTTATTGAACAACCAGAAAACATGCTATATCGTCTTATATATCGTTACCGAGATATGAAATGATCTATAACAGGATAGAAGATTTTGGCCATATCGGCCAGGCCTAGCCTTGAATGGAAAAGACCAAAACAAATTTCATATTTTTGATCTGACAGACGGATACGTAAGAGGCTATTTTATCGACACAACTACAAGCTACAGGGGTGTAATGATCCGCCAATCTGGATCGATACATCCATTTAATGATCACCCGAAATGAAAACATCGATATCATCATCTTTAAGATACGCCCTTATTTTGAAATTCTTAACTGATAAAAAACATTTGCACTTAAACATGAGAGATGTGGCACTTTATAGTGAACAACAGGAGGTCTATATTCATTCTTTTTATTAAATAGAATTGATTGCTTTTCATGTCTGGAAGAGCCCAGTAATAAAATTGTGAAATCATAATATATCTGTTTTTTGTGAGCTGATATAAATGTAACGGATTGTGTTAAATGGGCAGATGATATCGTCTCATATCGATCGCAGACCCCTTGAATTGAATCAAATCAAAATCGTATTGTGGCAGACTTTGTGATATCAGCAAATATCGCATCGTTGTTCAAAGAATCGAAAACGTATCGTGATGAAACTTGTGATTTACACCCCTACAAGCTACAGAGATGAATAGCAACAACCAAACATCATGAGCTTCACTAAACTGGTCTTTACTGTAAGGCTATGCTATTGTAAATGAAGGTACTTTTAAGGCTAAATGGTCTTTCAGTGTCTCTCTCCATTAGCTTGTCCTACATTCCATTGTCAAGTAGTTTTTCTTTAGCTCCACTGTATGTCTAGACAAGCCCACTGAGCCATGACAGCTCACATTTCTGACTTCTTAACATGCAAAGCAGGTAAACTAATAGCTGGTGGCTTGAAAAGATAACGATACCTTGGAAACTTGACAACCTGGAACGCCGACAGCCGCAGCACAGCAGCTGTAGTTGGTCTCCCAGCCTCCAGCGCCTGGCAGAGAAGACGGGAAGGAACAAGTCGAGGTAAATAAAGTTGACAGAAGGGGTGGAGAGTTAGATTTGGCAGTCTGAATTACAAGATAAAAAAGACCAAAATGTGCATTCATGATACTGATCTTTTTTTTTTTTTTACAGATTTACAGTTAATAAATGCAAACAAACTTACCTTTATGTCGGCGCAATCGTCCCCAGTGAAAGCTACATTCCTCTTTCCGTATACAGCTGCCATAGGCATTGATCTTATACTCCGCTCCACACCGACAGCAGATCTTGTTGAAAGCTGGAAACGCATTAGAGTGTCAGCTGAGAGTCAAATGATTGCTGGACCACATATGTTAATATCATTTAGTATCGGTCATTAGAGAGAGCTGTGGGATAGTTGCTCACGGTCTGTGATGGCCTTTTTCTCCGGGAGGTTGTACATGATGGCTCTGCCGCCAGCCTCGGGGCTCGTTCTCGGGTAGCCGTGCTCCTGAAGCTGCTCCTCCGTCATCATGTACGGCTTCAGCTTCCTGTACAGTGTGGCTCCTACAGTGAGACACAGCAACATGTTAAACTAATGTTGACTTTGTACAGTTATGTGTTAAAAAAGGTCAAAATGATTCCTTACTTCTTAAATGTGAATATTTTGTGAATTTTGAATAAATGTTTCTTTAAACTGAATATCTTTGAGTTGTGGATAAAATAAGACATTTGAGGATGTCATCTTGGGCTTTGGGAAACACTGAACATTTAAAGTTAAAGTATTGTTTGACACAAATGTTTTCAACAGGGCTGCTACTAACAAATATTTCTATTATCCATTGATCGGTTCTCTTTTTAACTTACTTACACAAATAATCGATTATGCTGATTAATTTTCAGTTGAAAAATCAAGTTAGTTTTCGATCAATAAAAATATTAAAATGTGCAGTGCCTTTAAAAAAGACACAAGGTGTTTGGTATTTTTTCACTTGATAAATTACTTAAAGGATTTATCAGTTCATTACTTGTTAATCACACTAATCAATGGTTCTCTCAGCATCACTACAATCTAGGGCTGCAGCTATCGATTATTTTAGTAATCGCCTATCGATTATTCCAACGACTAATCGAGTAATTGGATAAAAAAATACTTGTGTTTTATTAAGGAGCAATAGTAAATATACAAAAGAGAAAATAAGACGGGTATCTTAAAATGAACGACTAATTGGTTTCCTTTTAAGAAAAATCTACATTTATATTGTTTAAATTGAATTACATTTTGGCTTTTAAATAAATATTCTGAAATGAAAACAAATCAATAAAAAAAAAAAAAAAATTGCTTTGAAAAAGATACACGTCATGGACTAGTAGTCCTATAAAGGTTCTATAACTTTAACAGATCGAACTGTGATGATGTGTACAAATTCAAAATATGAATGAATTAATATCCACGGGTTGGATTAAACGAAGCTTTGATGCAAAGAATTCTTTAGTGAATTACCCAAATTACTCGAGGAATCGTTTCAGCGTTACTACAGTCTGGTAAACATATTCCCTCTGACATCAGGTCAGGGTGTTTGCTGTAAACAGGACCTTGAGGTTGTCACGTGGTTGTTTGAATAGTTTCACTGTTACTGTAAACTGTCTCGACACGTCGCAGGCAACAAAGATTCTTTCAGTTTCTTCTACTTTGATTTTTATCAGAGGTGTTATCTGCATGTTTATGTTGTCAGGGATGTGTTTGTTTGTGTGGATGAAGAAAAACACAATGAGAGGAAATGGGAATGATGTGAAAAAACATGTTCAAGAAATATGTTAATAACAATTCCAGAGAAAGAGAACTGAAAACATGATTCTGAGGAAAGAAGAAGAGAAAAAAACTTACCAATGAGTTTCTCCTCCTGCTGTTTACCCGTCCTGTTGACAGTGAAGCTGGTTGTGGCAGCGAGGCGACCTCCGAGAAGTTCTTCGTGGGACAGAGCCCTCCGGTGAGTAACTAACCCCGGATCCTCTGCAGAGAAACACACAACAAACGAGTTACCACTGAAATGTAGTCCGACCACCGGATGCATCCATTTTTCCCTCTCATATGTGCACGTGAGGACATAAAGTGCAGCGTATCATAATTACGCAATCCTTAGTTTTGTGTGTAGATGTTTGTATGTAAACAGAAGCATCATGTACATGTGGACTAAAAGTAAATCCTATGTGTTAAACTGCACAGGGACTGAGGTGGCATACTGGTGACAGGCGGCGGAGAGGTGGTGCTTTTGCCGCGGAGCTTCTTCAGAGTGTTGACAGCTACGTTGAGGTAGATGTTCTTACTGCTGCTGCGCTCGTACACCAGCTTCTCCTCGTCAAGGGCCTGAAACAGTAAAACCTCTGTCACTGTCAGAACCACAACTTGTTCAACTGAATCTCCTCTGCATTAAAGACAGTTTGTGATTAAAGCCTGCAGCGTTCTCTACATAAAGAACCATCTTCATTGAGACATTTTCCAAACTATACATGGTTTATAAGCTAGGCTAGGTGTTGGAGTTACATTTAACTGAACTGGGTGTTAATCATACCATCTGGAAGGCAACCTCATTTGATGGGCAAAATTTGACACATTCGTCTATGAAGGTGTTGAGGTAGCGCTGGCGGACGTTGTTGGGAACCTTGGCCCCAAAATCAATGGGGATGATGGGGCGCTTCATTGAACTACTCTGAAAAAGTCAAAACAGAAAGACAACATTGATGAAATGAGAGAGGAAACCACATCCTCCAGATTAAGCAAACATTTCTCTTCAGAGAGGCGGCGGCCCACCTCTGCGGATAAATTCTCACGGTTATGTGGGGAGGCATGTGCAGACACACAACAAATATTTAGAGAAACAACCATCAGCATCAGATTTTGTGGCCTGTGGATACCTTCATGGTGGGTGTGTGTGCCACCCTCTTCTGCGTGAGAGTGGACAAGGTCTTGGGCAAGATGCCAGCGGTGGTTTGGACCCTGACTGTCTGATGGGTCTGGCTGGGGGACAACACTCGACCGGAAGCTGGTTTAACATCTGCAGGACCTGGTCAGAAACACACACACGTGACTTTCTACTTTAACAGCCGAAATAGCTCCATTAAGAAATGATCAAGGGAAAGCAGTAGGGGTGGGGGGAGGGGAGGATTGATATGGCATAGTATCGTGATATTTTGTGTGGCAATATTGTATCGATACATGGATGTCAGGCATCGATCTTTTATTATATAACCTATTAACCTATTATATAACCTATTAACCTAAGTTACACTAAAGCCAGGAAAAACCGGCATGGGCATTTTCAAAGGGGTCCCTTGACCACTGACCTCAATATATGTGAACGAGAACTATGAGAGTGAAAACTGTATCTTATTAGATAAAACAGATGTTGACAAACTGAATAATTTGCAGTTGAAAAACTGTAATAAATCGTAATATATCTTATCGCAATACTCAGCATATCAAAAAAAAAATTTAAATCGCAATAAGATTGTATCAAATTACAACTCTTGTGATTCCCACCCCTAGAAAACGGTGGCAAAAATAAAAATAAAAGTTGAATCCTGCTACAATATAGAACAGTGGAGGCACACGTACTTGTTTTGGAGGATGTTGTCGGTGGGCCGGGACGGTGTGCTATTCTCTTCCTCTCTCCAGAGAAGCCGGGGCCGGAGCTCTGTGAGGAAGCTTTGCGTGAAGCAGAAATCTGAACCGCTTGATGCTGAGCCATCTGCATACGCTTGAAGCAGACCTCCTGGGCCGAGAGTCTCTTGTACGGCAGCACCACGGGCGTAGGAGGCGCGTCCGTCTGATAAAAACAGAGGCACATTCGATTAGAAAGTGGCTCTTAATACAGAAAGTATGATGCTGAAATGACAAGGATTAAGTCATGTTATCCTTTGGCGTCCTGCACTCAGAAGGTGGTTTGGGCGGAAACACCTAAAATTTGCCTGTTCTGCACTAAAACTGGAATTAAAAACTGTTGAATGAAAATGCACAATTAATGGATTCCTCTGTGTCATTGTCGACTTAGAAATGCTCCTCTGACAAAAGGATTTGATTTGGGAAAAAAAGATTATCACTCTTAGAAACTGTTGTTCATACTGTAAATACTGTAATTACTCACGCTTCTCTGCGTTTTGTTTGAACTACTGTATATTCCTACACTTATTTTTATATGTACAATTTTTGGACACTAATATTTAAATGTTCTGGTGATTTTTGTATGCTACTATTTTTACCTTTTTTTGTTTTTTTTATGTAAGCCATTATAGGTTTCTTCCACATCCTCACAAATACTTCTATTTCTTTCATGTGATTTGTATTTAAAGTTTGTTTTTATATGTGTGAAACAAATAAACACAAACAAAATAAACATAAACTGTACTGTAATATATTGTAATGTTATATACAGTATAAGCTACCTCCCTGTGGAATATGTGACTCTGGTAATGATAATGTGAATGCACACCTGCAAACCAGACAATGCAAATAGCTAGTGATACAAAGCTTTATATGTGGAAACGTTTTTTTTTGCTGAAATTGCTGAAAAAGTTAATGCTGGTTCTGATAGAAAGGTGTCAGAACATACAGTGCATCGCAGTTTGTTGCGTATGGGGCTGCGTAGCCGCAGATTGGTCAGGGTGCCCATGCAGTCCTCATGTTATGGGTGATCGGTGTATGTGAGGAATAATGTACAGTGAGCCGGTCATTGTTGTGTAATAACTCTTGCATCGCCCTGAAGGGGTTTATTTTGCAACAATGACCTGCTAACTGTACATTATCCCGCTTATTACACGGCTACTTACTTAAGAAATCAACAATTTGACACAAAAACGGTCCGCCAGAGTCTGATATCCAAACAGCGCCCATAACAACGGTCTGCTATAAAGAAATAACAGACCGCAGAACGCTGTGATTGACCAATCAGAATAGAGTATTCAACAAAGCCGTGTAATAAAATATAATAATAGGACTAAAGCAGGTATATATTTGTAATAATCATCAGCAGATAAACATTTAATTTATGATCAGTTATGAAACACAAAATACAGATTTTCAATCCATAACGTGAATTCTTGTGAATATACTTCAAAATTATTATAAAAAATACAAATTGGGCTTTTAATGAAGCTGCCGTAAACAGAAAGTCCATGAGTGTCGTCAAAAGCCTCCTTTTAAAAGGTGAAATATAAAACAGCCAAATATCTCAGCTGATTGTTTAGGAAACACAGACGACTGCTTACTGTCAAATCACATGGCCTATTTAAATAATACAGCCTGCTGTACGGGTGGAAATCCCCGACACAAACCCTGCTGAACATTTTCATATTCTTCTTTGAGTGGTTACTTCCTTGTTTTTTTTATGTAACTGTGCAGGCTTCCTAAAGCGCTACCAGTTCTACCTGTGATTAACTTAAACAAGGTCACAACAGGTTCTACAAAATTGTAGCAACCACAGGAGTTTTTTCCTCACTGCTCTCCCTTCATATGGCTCCCATGTGCATGTTTGCAAAGTCAGGAAGTGAGTTTCCAAAACAAAAGGCATACAAAGCCAACAACAATTGGAAAAGTTTTTAAAGAGTGATTAAGTTTGAGTTCAAGTGGAAATGACAAAACTGCTTCTTGAGCCTCCATGTCATAATACTTTACTTACTTGCTTACTTATTTACTAACTTACTTACCCCGGTGGAAGTTAAGTGAAGTTATGAAGGCATGAAAAAATAGATACCGCCCAAGCCTACCTCCTGTGATCAAGTTTGTACTCCTTTAAAACGATTACTGTTTTGTGCAGGAACTCTATAAAATGATGTTGTGAATTATTCTGTGATAAATGTTTATAAGACATATTGTGTGTTCACCCCTCCTGACTGTCTGACTTAAACTGGCCTCGTGATGACACTGTGGGAAGTCAAGGTGACAAACTTACACTTACTTTGGCAACAAAATGGGAGACTCTCTTCTTTTGACCCGGAATGAGAGTGGTGCTCTCTGTGCCTCTCTCCTCCTCTGAATCCCTAGAGGGCTGAGAAGACACAACATAGCATTTGCAAAATATGTATGACTTAAAAAACAAAACAGTATGTGATAAATTAGCAAGACAACTATGGCGAGAAAGAAATACCTGTTTCGCTTGCCTTCCCTTGTCTTCCGTCTTCACATCCTTGGATTCATTGAAGATCCGCAAACACTCCTCCATGGGATCTGAGTCGAAGTCCAGATCGTCCTTGAAACTAGAGAAGTCAAATGGAACATCGTCGATCTGGATGTTACCCGCCCCGCTGCCCTCCACGCCGCGGTCCCCCTCATCGTCAGACGAAGACGGAGTCAGCTCTGACGCTTTCCTCTTGTACAGACGTCCCCTCTTTAAAGCATCAGCAGATTTTCTCACCAGCACTTCTTCGGGTTCGTCATCGTCATCATCATCATCCACTATTGGTTCAACCTCCTCTGGGCTCTCATCTCCAAATAGATCAGCGTGGCTAAGACTCACACGTCGCCGTTTCTGGTCAAGTTTTTTCCCATTTGGTGAGCTCATGTTTTGCTTCACTTTATCTTTACTGTTTGCAGAACTCCCTTTAATGCTACTACTACTACTGCTCCCACCACTGGAACTGCTTTTACTCATTTTCTTTGCATCCTTTTCTCTTTTACTGCTATCAAGTTTACCATTTTTGTGTTGGCGATCCTTATACTTGCTGTGTTCCTTTTCCTTCTCTGACATCTTGGGTTTCTTGCTTTCCCTTGCACCATTTTCCGTATCTTTATCTCGTTTGCTTGAGACCGTTTTTAATTTTTCCACAGCTTTGATCTTACCGTCACTTCTCTTTTCGTCTCTGCCCTCCCTCTGAACTTTATCCGGTGTCTTAACCTTAACTGTGTTTTTCCTATCGTCTCTTTTTCCATGACTCTTGTTCTCCTTCTTTGCAGAGTCCTGGTTTGAGTTCTTTATTGACCCTTTGTCTTTACTGCTGCTGCTACTACTCTTACTACCAGTCGTTCTGTTAGTTTCCTTTACAAGTTTATGCACTTTATCAGATTTGCCGCTTTTCTCGTGACTAGTTCGACTAGCCACCTTATTTTTCTCTATATTGTCCTTTCGTTTAATATCTTCCTGGACGTCCGAGTCCCCTGCCAAGTCCTCTTTATTCCTCTGTGTCAGCGCATTAAGGATACTTTCATTTTTCTCTTTTCTCTCCTTCACCACAGCGTCCCAAAGTGACCCACTGTTGCCTTTTCTCTGCTGGATATTGCTAAGCGAGGTGGGTCGATACTCCGTCCCAGAGCTCTCGCCGTCAGAGTCAGAGAAAGTGTACTTTTTTGTGTCTACACTCGGCTGCCGTGGTTTCTTCACAGTGACAAAACACTCCTCGTCTGACATGTCTGATAGTTTGTGCGTCTTTCTCTGCTCTGTCTTAACAGCTTGTGCACCCCGGTCCCTCTTCCTTTTCGCTGCGATCCCTGCCGAGTAGTTGGACAGCGGGTCGTACTCCATATCTGTTGATGGTTTTGAGTTGTCCAAGGTGTATTTACACTTAGAGGAGGATGTGCTGTTTGAGTACTTTGGACTGCGGGGAGGAGAGGGGAGTTGGTGCGTGCGTGTCCGAGATGGAGGCTTTCTCACTGATGTAGGAACGTATTCCATGGAGTTATTATTACTCCCCTGGCTGTCTGAATCCAAGGTGTACTTGCTGCAGCTTGGGGTGGGATTATAACCTCCAGATGTCATCTGATAATCCCTAGGGTCATACGCCATGTGTGAAGGTGGTGCTTTACTTTTAACAGCATCCGTTGAAGATTTTGTGCTCACTGGGATCGCACTGGGATTGTACGGCTCATCCCCAATCCGAGAGAGCTTCCTCTTCTCCCTCTCCACCTCGCCGCGGACCTCCTCAATGGCCTTGTTGACCAGATCCAGAGCACCGCTGAGGTCCCCCCCATTCTCCTGATCCTGGGGCCTCACGACTTCGGGGTTGAAGGGATCATAACCTTGTTCTGCAGGGATGCAAGACAAACAGTCTTAATAAAATTGACCAACGAAATAATAAAAAGGTCCACTTACTAGCTTTTTGGGGAGTTTTAAAATAGGGATGCACCAGTCCAGTCTGCCTAATATTGACCTTATTAACCCTCTGAGACCCGCGAGATCCCGAACGACTTTACTGTCTTTCAGGGGCTGTAGTAGGTTCAATTTTAGAGCCAGAGTGAATATATCATTTGAAACTATAAAAACCTAAGGAATCCATTGGTACCAACTATGTCATGTTAGCTTGTGGGCAAGAAGGCTAAATAACACTCCAAAATTAGGCTAAATGTTGGCGAGGAAAAACTGGCATGACCATTTTCAAAGGGGTCTCTTGACCTCTGACCTCAAGATATGTGAATGAAAATTGGTTCTATGGGTACCCACGAGTCTCCCCTTTACAGACATGCCCACTTTAAGATAATCACATCTCATACTGTACATAATGTATATGATCTTAATGTATATGTTCTTAATATGTCCTTGTACAAAGTATTTCCTTTTATAATTGTAATGTAGATGTAATATAACTTATTTTAATGGAGCTTCCCAGCAAAAAGTATTCCACACGTTTGTACCTGTATAACCGGCGTGACAATAAACATCTTGAATCTTGAATGCAGTTTTGGGCAAAAACCATGCAGTATAAATGTGTTTATTTTCACCTATTCTAAAATAATGTGTTTGATTATTTCTGCATACTGGGGTGCCAAAACAGTTTGGAATTACATAAATTGGGTATCACTGTAAAGCTGAGACTCTTGTGGATCCAATGATGTTAGCAGAGATTTGTTTTTAAAATGTATCTTTATAGTATGCATCTGTTCTTTTGTTGCTATGACACTTCCTAGTGCCATAGAAACATCTTCCCTGCTGTACATCAGTTCACAGCCACCATGGCAACCATAGGGAGGGTATATAACTGGTAACATGGATCATAAAGTCACTTTACATCACTACTGGTTGACACATTTCAACACTATTTTCAGTCCCAATACACTTCTCATTTATTCATCTGTTCTTTTGTTTTTACTATGACACTCACATCTGGTACTTCCCTGCTGCTTTACATCAGTCTACAGCAACCATAGGGAGGGTATATAACTAGTAACATGGATCATAAAGTCACTTTACATGTATCTTTATAGAATGCATCTGTTCTTTTGTTGCTATGACACTTCCTTGTGCCATAGCAACATCTTCCCTGCTATACATCAGTTCACAGCCACCATGGCAACCATTGGGGAGGATATCTAACTAGTAACATGGATCATAAAGTCACTTTACATCAGTCTACAGCAACCATAGGGAGGGTATCTAACTAGTAACATGGATCATAGTCACTTTACACCACTACTGGTGGACCCATCTTCAACACTGTGGTCCCAGTGTGTCCATACACCCACCCTCACGTCCTCGCTGGGACTCCCTGAGAAGAAGACAAAGTATTCAAGTGAACTCTGGAGTTATAAAAACAATACTCAGCACCTTTGTGAGCGTTGTGAAGCTCTCTCTGCTTCTTCACCTCGGCGGTAGCTCCGTAGGAGCTGCGTCTCTGCTGGCTGTGTCTGAAGTGACAGTACGGTCTGTTACACCCATTCCTGCCTCCTCTAGCCTCGCTGGGTTCACCGTAAAACGGGCAGTCAATGCCTCGGAAGAAGCCGGTGGATCTCAGCATTATGTCCAGATGTTCCTCTCATGCCCGCATGAACCCGCTCGGTGGTGTTTATGCCTGGTTTTGAGGTCAGAGACTGAAGAAGCGAAAGAACAATAACAACGTCTCTACGGTGCCATGTTGGATTTGGTCGGAGGGATGAAATCTCGCGAGAATTCACATTTTGTGTGTCGCACGCCTGACGTCACAAGTATAGGCAAGGCAGCTTTATTTTGTAGAGCACATTTCAGCAACAATTCAAAGTGCTTTACATAAACATTCATGAAACATTGCGACAAAGTGCAAAAGAATATTAAAACAGTTATAAAAACATTAAAGATTAGAAAATAAAAACAAGCTAAAATAATTAAGATAGAAGCTAAAATAGAGTATAACACACAAGAGTAAAAGGCAGCTTCATTTGTAGAACACAGTTCAGCCACAGAGCAATTTAAAGTGCTTTACATAAACATTCAAGAAAATTGCAACAAAATGCAAAAGAACATTAAGACTTCATTAAAACATTAGAAATTAAAAACAAGCTAAAAGTATAAACCCTCAGTCAAACTCTGTTTGATCCCAGACCAGTTATTTAGCTAAAGAAAACCTATAATATGTTGTCTTTCAAACAAAAACTTTTTCTCCTAACATGAGGTGGCTATTTTTCAGTTAAAAAAATAAAGTTTCCTTTGCTGGCCTTCTAACACATTAGCTCAGTTTTAATTAGCATTAGACTGTAGTTTCAAAGTCAAGGCTCAGTCAGCAGTGCAAAATAAGTGAGACAAGTTTTTCAGCATTTTATTTCACAGGAGATGTTCTGAAACTTGTGAGTCTTGAAGTTCTTGCATCAGAAAAATGAAGGGTAGAGACATTTGGCCCTTTAGACCATTTTTCACAGCACATGTCACAGTAGGAAAAGCACAGGCGTGTTTCACATTAATTAGGCTGCATTCCACTTTGGCGAGGTCCTGGTATTGTAGCTACTGGGACATTAAATGTAACTGAGCCATCTTTAAAGTTTCATTTAAAAAAAAAAGAAAAGACAATGCACATTAACTAACATTTCTGTACATGTGCCGGTATCAGCCAGCTGGCTAATTTTCAACTGCAGTCCTTTGGCGAGATGTTCTGAAACTTGTGAGGTGATGGTTAATTTTCAGGCAGAAGACAAGAGCCCCTGAAGACAACAGCATCATAAGCATTGCAGAAGACCTACAGAGCATCAGGAAGCAGCAAAACATGAGCACAGTATAATGTCAGTACATGTAGCTATGCAAGCAAGCAACAAAACACAATCAAGCATTACCGATTATGGTCATTTATGACACATGCAAACATGCCGAGCAGCAATAACACAATACACATCATGGAGATCTTGATAAAAATGTTAAAATGCAGTTACAAGTTAGTGAAAGAGTGATATGACAGGACAACAATTTTAGCTGTGCTTTTCCTACTATGACAAGTCTGCTTTGAAAAAGGTATTTTAAAATTTTTTTAAAAATACTTCCAACATTTTGGGAAATTCACTTATTTCCCTTTTATTACTGAGAATATCAAAACCACCGTTATGTTTCTGCTTAAACTATAAAGCAAAGTACAGCTGCAAATAGTAAACAAATGTTGTAATACTCCTTTAAATATGTCAAATAGATTAATTCAATCTGTGAAATCACATTTGCCTGAGCACAAACTGCTGAAACTGACAAGTTTCCACATTTTGAGGGTCTATATATTAAGAACACATTAGATAGTATTTTTAAATGCTTTACTTTGAAATACACAATTCTTTAAACAAATGTTTATATATTTACTAAAGGTTAAAAGTTAATAGGAAAAGTGTAAATTTTTCCATTTATTCATTCAACTAAAAACTTCTTTGTTTCTTATTTGTTACAGATTTAAACTCTACAAACACTTCCTAAAATCCTTCCTATGATACCTACCTCCAGCTCGACTCTCAAACTTCAAACTAACACATGTCTTTTGTGCTCTACAGATGGACCACGTGATCCAATCAGACCCCAGTCCCGATCCTCATGACTCTCAGGTGTGCTGGGCAGGTAATCATGATTGGCACTCTTTCAGGCGGTTCAGAAGTCAGCTCCACGTACTCCTTTAGCCTCAGAGATGTTTTATTTTGTAACATGGCATCAGTCACTTGGATAGCTAAATGTTTGTGTTTTAATGGATATATTATTTTTACAACTGATAGGCCAAATATTACCAATTTCAACTCGAACAACACGAAAACAATTCTAAAGTTGTTGTACTCATAACCATCTTTTTTTCTAAACCTTTGATGTGTTATTTGGTCCTTTGGTTTATAAGGTTGTACCGCTGCTTCTTTCACTGCTATTATTGCAGGTATTAGTTTTATAAAGCTGAGTTTCATCTGTTTTTTTTCATTGGTTCCTTTCCTTTTCTACAATAGAACATCAATACGTTCTGATATCACCGTTTCATGGGTAAGAAGTAGTATAAAAATGCATGTCTTTACAGAATCTAAAGTATAAGGCGTATTTGAAATTAGAAATTTGTAATTTTGAGTTTGACATGTCACACAGTAGGAAAAGCACAGCTCTAAATGATTCAGGGTGTCACATACTGGCACACACAGAGCCATCGTTAGTGACACCTGAGCTTTTCTTGCTGTGAGAAAGTCCTGATGCAGGCATGTTAGCAGCCTGAAGTCAAGTTTATATTCTACAATGTTCATTGTAATTAACCTCAGTGCATGAATACTTTACTGTTGAAGGACTGTTGAAGTACTGATCTTGTGAAAAGATGAGATGAAATGGAAAACCAGGCAACTGCATTGCTTAATTACTTCACGTTGTTCTTGTCATTAATGAACTGAGATGCAGACCAGATGGTGAGACATTACAAGTATGAAGAAGGAAGTCATTAAACCGGCAGTAGGCGGAATATTTTTGGCATCATTGGGCAAAAATTTCATAATAACCTTTCAGCATGTTGTAATTCAAGTGTTCTGAGAGATAACTAGACTTCTGCACCTCCTCATGGCTCTGCTTTCAGGCTTTAAAAAATCTAGCCCGTGATGGGAGACTTTGACCAATCACAGGTCATTTCGGAGAGAGAGTGTTCCTATTGGCTGTGCTCCGGCTGGTGGGTGGTGCTTGGTATTTCCTCAACTGATCTCAACATGGCTGCCGGTCACAAACTTTCTCATTTTACAGCTAAACAGTACAATACAAGATGTTTCTGACAACATTTGAGGTGAGAATTAGTCATTATAGTAACAGAATATTGATTCATATTTGATCAGCTCTGCCTAGTTTGACCGTTTGATTGGAGTTTGCGAGTGATTGACAGCTGCTCAGAGACGGCAGACTCCAGCTCGGCTCTGATTGGTTGTTTTCCTCTGGTCTGTGAAATCTTGCAGATGCCATTAGGAGCACAGGAGGACACAGAGGCACATGATTTATTTCAGATTACCTGTCTAATGCACTACTGTCAGGATATAGTGACCGTTTTATAAAAATAATTGAGAAAGAAATGAAAGTAATATTAGGGTCCAGCATGAATATTATTTTCCTTTTTAAATGTGCTAATTTTGTTGTAACATTTCCTGTTACTGGGTTCGTATTAGTATCCCTATTGTATCAGTATATAATATAATTTTGATATAATGAACTTGTTTTGTTTAGCAGTTACAAATTGAAAAGGAAATAAGCAGTACAAACAACAACAGGGCTGCATCGATCCGACTTTTTCAGTCCCGATAGCGATACCTGGGCTTTGGGTATCGACCGATACCGAGTACTTAATTAATAAGCTGTATGCCTCACTGTGTGGACGTGACTAGGATCATTCTGTTATGTGTAAGGCAACATCAGGCCTGACTTACACATTGCTTTCTTGACTTTGTAAAACAAAATATAACAAATAAATAGATATACATTTAGTGAATTGTTATTTATTATTAAAATCATATATCGTATGGTGGTAAAAGATCTTAAAATGAACTGGAATTACAATTCAAGTGTAAACCTTTTTAATGCAGCAACAAATTGGTCAAAACTTATAAACAGGAATTCAAATTCCAGTATATAATATAATATATATATAGGATATAAACAGCTTTTTGAGTCAGTATCGGCCAGATACCTGATCCCTAAAAAAAACACATCACAATATGTACCAAATTATACAAGAATGATTTAGATGTGTAGACACTACTGAGACAGAGGATATTCCTATCCTCATACCCACAGTGCATAAATAGATTTCACTTGACTGCCTTAAGATCTGAGAGTTGAATCTCATGACTTGAAATCTCATGATCTGTGTCTCACACAAGGTCGATCTGTTCCTCCCTCTATGAGCCGTTTGATGTAATCAAACAACATGTTGCTTTCTCTTCTTAGTTATTGGTTAAGGATATAATCTACTGCATCTTCATAAAATAGTTTATTATAACTAACTACCAAGAGGATAGATAGTCTTTCAGTGTGATGCAGCTGTGAGAAGTGTCCACTAGAGAGAGACAAACACCTGTGAGGTGACTCCTCCATCACATGTCCCCTGGAGGTTGTACAGAAAACACTCTGCTGTTGCATCATTTAATTTCCTCCAGCCTTATGACATCTGAACTGTTGAAATAGAAGTTACGTAATAGTCAGGGCTTTTGTGTGTTTGTCTTTTGCTTCATGATTTCATTTATTTGTAAAGCTCAGCAAATTCAAAGTAAGGGGAATAATGACATCTAAAGTATCAATGTGGTCACTGTGGTAAATTAATACATTGATGCTGAAACTATTTTGTTTTGATCATTAATTGTTTAACTTCTTTAATCAAAACAAAAATGCCAAATATTTGCTGGTTCCTGCCACACAATGTGAGGATTTGCTGCTTCTATGTATTCATATAATTTTAAAGGGAATATTTTTTAGTTTGTCTTTCAGGACTTCACTATTTCTTTTTCACATTTGATAGACTAAAATATGAATTGATAAATAACATTAATAGTGGACATACAGTATAATGAATAATGGAAATAATCACTAATTGAAAATAAATGTAGCCACTGCTGCCGTTATAGATTATATATTTAGTCTTTAAATATGTACTGTACATATATGTCATTGTCATGATGTGTATATATGGTAAATATACATCTTTACATGTACATACTATACATAATTATCCAGTCTACGTACATCATATATATATATATATATATATATATAATAAACTTTTTTTTTTTTTAAATATGTACATATCTGACACTGTCAACATAAATCCTACTCCCTGTATATATAGTAAATAGACATCCAAAATAGACACCCATCCATATATGTATATAAATTATATATATCTATATCTATATAGATATAGATATCAAAATCCTTGTATGTATGTACTTCTATTAGATCTGATTCTAAGTACATCTAGTACATCAAGCACACACAGTTACTGGTGCTGATGGGTTTTCTTTGTTTAATATTATGCTTTTCATTGCCCTCTTTGCTCTTTCACATCAACCGACTGAACCCAGCTCATGTTTATCTGCTTCATCAGTAATGTTTCTTCACAGACATTATTTTAGTCAACAGCCTAAAGCTGATTTTACCAACAGGAAGGCAAATCCTGACTTGCACCAGTGTTGAAATGACACAACTGGCATTTAGCTAATTCAGCAGAAGTCATTTTGTATTTCCAGGCAGAATCGTCATGAGGTGGCATACAGGAGCTGCAGATCTTGCAGCAGGTTGCATCAGTCTCGTCAGATCAGGCCTGTGCAGCTGTGAACACGCCACTCCCCCCACCCACACACACACACACACACACAGCAGCTCTCAGTGTGTCTAACAAGGTGAAACTAGTCACATTTCAGTGTGTGTGAGAAGCTGATATTTACCAACAGCCAAGGACAAATGTGATACAGTCGGCTCATATATCAGGGAGTGTTACTGATTAGGGGATTTACAGCACAGAATCAGAAGAAACGGCCTCAACCTTGGCCAAAAGATAAGACAAGCTGGTTAATAGGAAACTAGAGATACAGGAGAGAGCAGGGAAAGTGCACTTGTTTTCACTTCTTTAGCCCTTTAACCAAAACACAGTCAATAATCACACAAACAAGTGTAGTTCAAAGCATTTTATTGCGTTTTAATTTTTTTTTAGAAAAACAATACAAAATTCTGTAGCAACTGTCATAAATGTTGCCTTGAGTGAACTGCAATCATTCACATGGTACAGTAAAGTGCTTATTTTAAATCAAAATATTTTTTTTGTATTTCAAAGGATGCATTTGTTTTAAATTCCTTCCCATGAACACGATGGGCTTGGGGTGATTCAGACAGTGTTAAAATCAGGTGTCAACTCTCAAAAAGAAAACAAATTGAGGACTGAATCAACGTAGACAGAATAACCCCACACCATGTCCATGAAATGAACCATTTATAAAACGTTTGATCAATGTTGCTGGATTGTAAATGCTTTTGCCTGTGGGCTACATTCAAATTGTGGGGAGGTTGATGATGGGACTGTTCATCTGAATGAATGACTGGATTTCAACACGTCCTTACTTCAAAAATGACTTACAATATAAAAATTGCGAGGCTTAAGGATATTAATTTTGTCCCCTCCCAATAAAAAGCAGTCCAAAAAGCTACTGCCATTTGAGAAAAGTAGAAATGGTCATGACCAAGAAAACTCATACCATTCAGGATATTAGAGTATGGCCAAAATCTGTGCGTTTGAGTAGCCAACCCTATCAAAAAAGTAGGGACCAACTCGTCTGATGTTCAAAAGGGAGAAAAAGGCAGAATACTGAACTGTATAGGTATTTTCAAAACCCCAAGATTGCCTTGATCATCAGCTTAATGCTTTGAGATTACCGATAGCAAAGTAGTTTCCCAAATGAAGAAACAGCTGCATACACAAATTCAAGTAAGTCTTATTATAAGACATAAAACCCCATAACGATTCATCTGTAGAAAGGTATTTTAGAACTATTACAGTGTCCTATTATCAGCATAATGACACCAAGAGAGCCATTTCCAGAGTACCGTCGCTGCAGTGCTGGCTACAGGACATGGACAATCAGAAGTCCCCCACTTCTCACTGCTAGGTGATGATCACATGTTCAACGTCATGACTTGAACCCTCTTTGGTGAAATGGCTACAGTGTTGCGAGACCTCATCACCAGTCCATTACCTGTCAGTTTCAGAATGAGCTTTAACTTAATCTGAATAAACCAAAAAAAAAAAAAAAAAAGATTATTGCCAACTCTTACACAAAGAAATAAAACTTAAAAACTCGCCTTCGCTGGGCATGAATGCTCCAGATTAACTAAACAAACTCTTTCCATCTCACCTCATACTCTGAACTTTTAAAAACACGAAACAAGGAAAAACATCCGGTGTTTCACCTGAACTGAACAGCACCTGCATGGAAATCACCATATAGAAAATAAAAGCTTATTAACAGCCATACAAAAAAAAAGAAAAAAAAAGAAATCAGTGTGGCACAATGACATGGAGTTTTCAAACATGAAAAATAAAGTAAACTTAATACAGCTACGCATCTGTGGAAGACTTTTTTTTGTCGTTTTTCTTTTTGTGGAATGTTTTCTTTTTTTTTTTAGGTTTCTTTTTTGAAAGATCTCATTTGCCTCTTGTTTTGTCATGAGAATTTGCAATGTCATTATTTTGAGAGGGGCGTCTCATAAAAAAACAAACAAGACAATGGTGAACCTTTGGGGGGGGGAAAAAATAGTCCAAATGAATGTATTTGATCAAGAAATGGTCACATTGGCCAAAATGTGCTTTTCAATCTCCTGAAAGGAGTTAACCTTTACTGCCAAAATATTCAAGGTTAAATCTAATGCTTTAGTTGATTTATAGAAACAAATATTACAACAACAAAAAAAAATACAAGTTCTGGTTGTGGCAATGGGGACATGTCAAGAAGTCTTTACAATGAAAGTAACACTGACCCAGTTTCACTTGCCTAGCCATTTAACAATTAGCTTGTACCAACATACCAGATCTACTTCAGAGCTAGCTCGGAAGTCGAATTTTGGGGAGGCCATGCATCATAACGCAGGTGAAATAGTCTCAATCTCTCAAACACTGAAAGATGTGGCCACTGATAATTTGGCATATATGTTCATGTGATAAGCAGTAAGTCATGGCTGGCTGGGTACAGACAAACATTCCTTGCTCTATAGGAGCATTAAGTGCATGGCCACCAAGCTAGACAAGTGCACTTTATCTCAGACATTTACAGAGGAGGCTCAGTGTTGAGGAATTTATCTTAAATGGAGACTGAAAAAAAATATATACTCTTTGAAGTCCCCAGCCATATTAATGCACCGCACCAGGCACGGACAGCATTGGCTTACAGCCCTCCCAACCCCTTATACTGAATCCCTTCGAGACAGGAACAGCCTTCATCTTGGCATATTGCATAAGCTTGTACGTATCTGCAGATGGGCCATTCATGCATATACATACAGGCAAAGAGAACATTCCAGATAACTTAATTCACAGTGGATCCAGTTGTAACGTGGGAGCAGCACAACAGGTTGTCCTTTGGTGTCTGAGCTTAGTTTCGAAGATAAATGTTCTGCTTTCTTCTGAACTGAGTTATATGAAGAAAAGAAAAAAAAAAAAGAACATAACTTAGAAAATACTTCTCTCTCCCAGATCATTAACTGGCCCTCCTCCCTAACCTTGACATGCACGTGTGTGTGTGTGTGTTTGCTATATGCAGGCCCTGGGCTGATGTGCTTCAGAAGTGCTGCAGAAGGGCAGAAGGCATTTAGAGGAAGGGCTGCAAGCAGCATCTCCCTTTACAGCGAGGCAAGAAAGCCTGAATGGCAGAGAAACCAAGGCCGGCTAGAGTTAGAGAGAGGGGCCAGAATTGGGGAGAAAGAGAGTCTTAGGGTAGTCTTGGATCTGGACTTTAATCTTAACGGAAGGTCGGAGGTCACGGTTGACAGAGTTCAGGCACAGTCTCCCATAATAACGAGAGGGGCCAGGAGCTGACGAAGCTCTGCAGCAGAGACGGGCCCTCCCTTCAGCTGGCTGTTTTGCTGCCTGCGTTTGGCCAGCTTGGAGTTGGAAGGAGGAGAGAGGCGCATAGAAGAGCCAGTAGCGGTAACAACAAACGGGACTTCCTGCTGCTGCTGGTCTTCCATGCCATCCTGTTCAGCCAGCTGCCGGTTCACAGCCATGGCCTTGTCAGCAAAGAATGTCAGATCCCTGGCTTTGCTGGTTCTAATGGACGAGATCAGACACAAAAACGGTCAACAAATTAAATACAAGGTGCAAATATTTTAGTGTCCAGAGGAATACAGTCTGCTGTAACTTAACGTTTTCTCACCTTTGATGCAGGATGGATGTTGGTAAAGTGTCAGATATACCCTGAATAGAATAAAAAAAACAAGTTAAAACCTCAACACCTACAAACCCTAAACATAAAGAATGTCTGTCAAAGACATGCAAAAGAGGCTTGATGATTTGAAACTTACCCCCTGCACCCAGGGGTGGTGTAGCACCTGGCTGGCACTCAGGCGGTTTTTGGCGTCCCGAACCAGAAGTTTGGATATTAGGTCTTTGGCACTTGAGGAGATGTGAGCCCAGTCTTTCGCTGGAAACTCGTATTTTCCTTCCTGGATACTCTCAAACAGAGTGTTCTAGAAATGGACATAAAACCATCAGTTACTTTAACCTAGATAGAGAATATGCATTGTTTTAGTTTCACTAAGAGAGGAAAACTCACAGGCTGAATTAATGTCAAATTCTTACCTGGCAGGTGTGGCAGGGTTCCCCTAATTCCCAGCCACAGTCACCGCCACAACGGCCTACAAAAGGTGGGTAGCCGCTCAGCATGATGTAGAGGATGACTCCAAGGCTCCACAGGTCACAGCGCTTGTCGTAAATTGTGGCCTCCTCACTGAAGGCCTCAACCACCTCAGGTGCCATGTACTCTGCTGAGCCACACTGAGACAAAAACAAAACAAGTTTGTTAACCCCAGGGATGACAAAAAGCAGCAACTATAGCAGGGAAAGAGTTGACAGAGAAACACAAGCCTCTCTTGGCTGCGGCCCACATTCCTTCGTTCAGCTGATACCTCGTGGTTGCAAGTGTCAAAGCTAGGGGCCTACTCTTGGGCTGTGCGGTGGGGAGGGGGCAGCCTATGTGACCGTCACATGCTTATGTGCAGTGATGGGTTCATTTAAAATGTGCTATACAGCTTTTCTCAATGCGTTAAGGACACCTAAGTAGGAACATCGTGTGCAATTACATATCAAGGGTAGAGGAAGGGAGGGCTGTGCTATAATGAGGCAGGTTAGTGTGCGTAGGCAGGCTGCTGCAGTGACTCAGTGCTTTGACCATCCAGCTGCATACACGCCAGGCAGAATGGACTGGGGGTAAGGGTTAGTTCAGCTCTGGCGGTACCTTGTTATGTAGCTTAGAAAGAAATTAGGCCAAACACTGAGCAGGGAAAAGCGGATTTGTTGTCCCGCAGAGCCAGAGACTGGGCTGAGCCCTCGCCGATTACGTAACTTGGAAACACCCAATGCCGTTTCAATACTTTAGGAACAGGAAAGAGGAACAGGTCGCTAGTTCAGCAGGACACCTAGTTCATTATTGCCTCATTCTATCAACTTTAACAAGAACGCTTAGTCATATGAATTTAAGGTGTTTTATGTCAAGAGTTTGGATTCTTTGAGATTTCTAAAGGATGTCCTTAATATAGACAACTACTGGTATCAATTCTGAGAACCTGCTCTGAGAATACTTGTTAATCCGTCCTTTGCCTGATCAGTTATTTTAATTATTAAGTCATTATGTATTAGTTTAGTTATAGATTATACCATTTGTCCCGACTGAGGCCTGCATCCTGGCAAAGCCCTCTGGCCTATATCCTTCCATCTGTGAGCATGTTTACATTGAGAAGGCATCCATTGTGTGCCAGTACCATATCCCAGCTGCCTCCTAACTCCCCCACCTCGCTGCACCCTTATGTAATGAAATTTGCTGCACAGGAATCTCGTCTCAGACAAAGCTGCTTCAGTCGGAGAGAAAAGCCCCAACCCCCACGTTTCCACCAACAACATCACGTCTGGGGCGACTACCCCCACAGACAAGCCCCCAGGATTCAGGCCAAATGCAGCTGCCACAGACATAAAAAGACAGACACAAAAGGATATCTTTGCCTACCGAGGTGCCCCAAAACTGAAGGGCAATGCGATGGCTGTGTATCAAAAAAACAGCTATCGGGCTAATCTTGTTTTAAAGCCACACAAATACACCACCAATCAAAGATAAGTCAGATTAAAGATAGCCAGTCCAGGACTGCCAGTGACAAGAGCTGAAAGGGGGCAGTGAAATAACAGCAATCTAACATTTGTTCTTCCTGCTGAAGCAAACACCTTCTGAACTTGCATCAGTCACATCCTCCTCAAACCTTCCTGTAAGCTGCAGTTGCTAATCAGCTGCGGACACCACAGGATTTGTTGGTATGCAACCTGGGACTTTCCTGAAACCATGTGACTAGTCAGGCCATACTGACACCACTGATGACACACCTCTGCTGTTTGTAAATTACCAGATTATCTGAAGAGGCTTACAGGAAGGATACCTGTTCTGTTGACATGCATCTGTGACAAGAACAACAGAGGCAGTTCTTTGATGTTTTTTATATAACTATGTAACTATGTTACAGGTCCAATCAGTTCCTAACTGCTACACATGTGCGTTGACATTTTAACAGTCAGATTTATTTCATGCAAAGCAGACAGACAGTCACATGTGGAGAGTTCTTAGAAAACTAAAATTAGCTTCTTCCTAGAAAGGTCCCTCTGCTCTTCCCTGTGTTCACGGTTGTACTAGAGAGCACACATCCACATTAAACTCCTACATTTTCAAACAGCTCTTATATACAGTTGATTAAACATATTCAGTTGGATCAGGAACATAAGCAATAAATGCAAAAGCACATTTTATTGAGCAACAGCAACTGTAGGAATGTGGGTAAGGGGGGAGCCAATAGCTAGATGAAAATCAGATAACATTGTTCCTGTGATCAGGGCAAAGAAAACAAGCCAGAGCGCATGAGCATACTGGGTATTTGTCCCTCCCTGTTACCCTCCCCCTCCCACTGGTCTAGCCAATCACATCTCAGTTGCTAGGTATAGGGGGAAAGACTAACAGTTCTAGAAAAAGCCTTATGCAAAGCCTTTGTATAAAGAACATAAAGAAAGCGCAGACAAGCACAAGCGTGGTTGGGGCCACTGGGCGGAGACTAAGCAGAAAGAGACGGTGGATGTTTTTCTCTTGTACCACAGAGAGAAAGGGGAAATGAGCGAGAGCTGGGTGTGTTTTGGTTTCATTGCAACTTCATAACACAGGACACGGCCTTGTAAGAGTCACAATGTGTTCCCTGCAGCCAAGGCTATCACGTTGCATCTGTCCTCAGGCATCAACTGTTCTTCCACTGAAATCTTTGTATTAGATCAAGTCTTGTGGTTATGTACAACAAAAAGGATAAAGTGGTAAAGAGGCAAGTCGTATCAAATGAATAGGTGCACCCCAATGCACCAAACACACACGTGAGTCTGTGTAGACTAAACACGAGAGGCCTCTTTGGCCCCCAAACTATCTCCCCCTTCAAATAGTCCAGGGATGGGCTCTATCCATTAGTTCTGCTAAAGGGAGATGAAGTTACCAGTGTAGAAAACTCCCCACCCACCCCTACATTCCTGCAGGCTAAACTGCTATCCCTTCACCTGCTCTGGTCCGTCCATCCATCCAGCCCCCCAGACAGTGTGTTGACACGTAGAAAGCGTGCCAGTTCAACTTTACCATTCCCCTCTGAGGTTGCAAGGGTCCCACTTTTCTGGGCACTGTTTAGAGGATTTGCTTTGTGTTGTGACGATAGCAGGGGAGTTAAACAAGCATAACCCCCAAACTCATGGGCCACAATATTTGCAACTGATAAGCAACAGGACGTTGACGTTAAACTGAGGGATATCTTTCCAAGGGCTGCCGATACTTCAGCGTGATAAGGGAAGGGAAAAGGCGGCCAGATTGGGACATTCAGGAAGCAATCCATGTAATTTCAGAGAAACTGCCCAACACTGAACTAACTTAACCTCAAAACACAACATTTTCTCTTCCAATCAGTGAGCTGCCCTACAGCTATCACCACAGAGGATTGCCCAACAGGCAACCAGCCAGCTGGACTTGATAGAGACATTGTTTTACAGCCTGAAAACACCCTGCATATCCACAACAAGGTCACAAACCACTGTATAGGGAAATATGACCACGACCATATGACAGATTAATCTCTTCCATCTACTGTCTTTCTTTGTCTCATTATGTATTCCTTTCTCTCAATAGCTATACTCATATTGCTGGCAGGCTTTCCCCTTCAATAGCACTGTCCCATTCCCATTTATAAAAGTGGTCTAAACTGTTTGGCGAACATGACAAGGAGCACAATATGCAGGTGGACTTACCGGAGTGAGGAGCTCAGGGGTGGAGATGGGTGAGCTGTCGCTGTTCAGCTTTATCCCACTGCCCAAGTCAAAGTCACAGATCTTGACTGGGGAAATCTGACAAAAGGGATACAATGTTCAGAATCATTAAAATGCATCTACAGTTTGACTGAATTCATATAATTTTGTATGGAATATCTATTTGTGGGGCCAGAGATTTCAATTGTCATTTATCATTACCAGGGCTCATGTCATCATTTTAGAGCACCTTATCACACTTAGTTATCAGATTAGTTGCCCTTTGAACTAATTGGGCTCAAACAGCTTTGTGGTAGACTCACCTTATCTGCACTCTTACAGAGGATGTTTTCGGGTTTCAGGTCTCTATGGGCCATTCCTAGAAAAGATAGGAAAGTCATCAGTCACTCTTTTTTGTGAGTAAGATCTGGCCATCGTGCCAGAATCAAGTAAAATGTATTTTTTTATATTTCATCAGTTTAAAAACAACAAGCAAGCAATGTTTTACCAGCACCAACGAATAGGTTTTTTGTGTCCCTTGGCTAATTTAAACAAGAAATCATGCGAATATGGTCTATAACTACGTTACTAAAACCAATTTCATGATTGTTGGGCCTTTTTGGTGCTCATGAGGAGTAATAAAATTGCTCGCCATTTTGTCCGAGTGGTCTTACCCTTGTTATGCAGGAAATCTAGAGCGCTGGCGATGTCCTGCACGACAACACTGGCTTGCTGCTCACTGAAGTAACGTCTCTTGTGAATGTGTGCCAAGATCGACCCTAATAGAAGCAAACATGTGAGTATATCAGCTCTATTTTACAAGTAAAAAGCACAGAATGAATGTTTTCCCCACACAGACACAAATAACTGGCTACAGACTAGAGACTGCACATGCATTACAGGAATTTTAAAAATAAACAAAGATCTGATGCAGGCATCCTGCAGCAGCTATAATTCACCTACCTCCTCTAAGCTTCTCAAACACCAGGTAGAATTTGTCTTCCTCTTCAAAGAACTCCACCAGCTCCAGGATGTTACTACAGAAAAGGAAAAAAACATTATATGAGCCAGCGTCAGAGTCATCTAGTGAACATTTACGGTGCATTTTCTACACTATCGAGTAAGAGGACTATAAGATTCATGACAAAAAGGGTCAGTCAGTCTGTAGTACCGTCTCCATACATTCATCAGGTGGCATTACTCTAGTTTGTCATGACAAAAAGGACATTACCTGTGGCCCTGGCACTGATAGAGCATCTCAACCTCACGGAAGACACGGCTGCGGCTGTGACCCGGTCTTTTCTCAATGATCTGTAACAGAACATTATAATTCAGCCACATTATCTAAAAAAAAAAAAACACTGAACAAATAAGTATTGACCTCCAGGTCTTCCACAGCAGTAGGACAATTTTGAAAAATGCTCTGATGGCTTAAGAAAAACCGAGCCAACCTGTGAGAGTTAATGTTTGGGTGAAGGACGTCGCCTCCTTGTGCGTCACAAAACCCCACCCGTGTTGTTTACTGTATAGCACAGATTATATACTCCATATAGAGAACTGGTTTCCTTCCAGACCAGTATTCTACTGATTTCCTACCTTTATCCCACACTGTGACACAGTTGTAAAGATAGTTTAACCTATTTTCAATGCTGCCTGCCAAAGCAGAGACAACTGAATGAGTATGTAACAAGTCATGCCACCTCTATATTTAGCACTTATTGTGTGACCCATATTTAATTCTTAAGCACTCTTAAAGAGTCATGTGTGTTCTTTGAAACATCCCATGGGCTTATCCAAAACTGTTTACGATAAACACAAAATGCTCGCTAAATATAACTTTGTGCTGCCTGGAACTAAACCACCGAGGGGCCACCAGCTGCACGATGCTCTGCCAAGAGAGACAGAAAGATAGACTGCTGACACCAAAGCAAAAGGCCTGAATTTTCCAGCCCTGGTAGGTTATTGTCTGCTTGGGAGGCTGTGCATGTTTCTCTTCCTGGTAGCTGGATTACAGCTGCTATTGAAGCCCAGTGGGGCCAGAGTTGCAGTGTGTGTCTAGGATTAATAGACAGACAAGAGGCCTGTGAGCAGTCCAAAGCCTCTGCGCTGTTCCAGTCTGAGTCAGCAGCACAAACAGCCCCCAATCAGCTCACTTTCTCCCCATCACTACACAAGCCTCCCACCCTGGTAATGACGTGCAGATAAAGAAACGGCAAAACATATGACAAATGCATTATCAACATGATAAGTGGGTGGACAGTTATTGGAGAAGTACTAGATTTATGGTTGGTTATCCAAATCACAGATCAGAATCACAACCTGCAAAACAAGGCCCCACTAAGTCACGCTGCGTGTTCAATCATCAACCCAGGGTTGGGAAATAATACCTTTAAGGAGAATGATTTATTGGAGAACCAGAGCTTCAGATAGACATGCAATGCCCGGCCATCTACTCCCCTTTGGTGCAGAGGCTTTTGTTGCAATTGCAACACAAGGAGCCCACACATGCAACTCGCCCCAGTCTGGAGGGGGAGGGGAGAGACAGGACATCTGGCAGGAGCCCCCTCCGACTCCTAAATGACCTCCAATAACTACCGACCCCTGTGCCTCCCCATAACTGCAAAGTCCCAAGGGATCTACCAAACCATCCCGGGGTCAACAACGCTAACAGATCATGGTCACGATGACAGAATTTGTGCGCCGATTCCTCTGAAGTGGTATGATATGGACACCTGCTCTTTGGGGAGCTAGCCTTGAACCGTCTACATCTCATTTCAAACTTTAACAGAATTAAACTGCAAATAGGAATTAATTAGAAGTTCAAAAATTTTTATTGTTTATGTCCAGTGTCCCAATGGGATCAGTGGGTTAGTGGCCAAGAACATTAACAAAAACAAGCCCCAGTTCAACATTTCAGCAAAGAAAAATCTTTCACAATGTTTTGTTCCTAAAAATGAGGAAATGAGCATTATATAGAAAAAGCAAAAAAAAAAAAAAAGGGAAGCCCCTAGGAGTCAAGACATGTATTCACAAGTCCACACCCCATTTGGACGAGAAAAAAGAAAATGTACCGAGCGAGAAGGAGAACAAAGCAGTGTAAACACCCTGGGTCACAACCCTCACCCGGCGCCCCTCCTTCCTCTCTCTGTGGGTTTCGTTTTGGCACGGTTACGAGTACATTATGTTCTCACAACTAGCGTCCTCTGTAGGCAATAGGAGTAAAGAAAAGGGGTGGGTATATCCTTCCCAGCTCTGATAGGCTGGCCATCTGTAAAAACAGTGAGGGGAAGTGTCTAACAGCAGCTAGTGTTGCACACTCAGAAAAGAAAAAAAACGAGTGCAGCAGTAGCACAACACAGATTAGACCCTGCAGACATCCATTATAGGGAGCTGGACTAAGACACAAAAAGAACAAGTATCCTGCCCCCGGATCAGAACTTCCCTCAGCATGATTTCTAAAGAATGACCAGAGAAAAGAAGGAAACATGGACACAATGACGCACATCCCGTAGCAGAGTTTTCTGACATTTAGCTCCTCAACAGCAAGTAATGGCACAGGGCCCCTTCGTGTGCAAAGGCATTTCATTACTCAACTTGTATCTCAAAGTAAATGACAAAAGTAATCAAGCGCAGTCCTAGAAATGTAACGTCTCCATATTGATCACTACCCGTGGTGCCCCACACAGACAACAGGCAAGTGTTATGTGGCAACGACGACATTCACAGACTCGTGAGACAGCAGCACTGACGTGCAGGAATCAAGACGCCATGCACTATGGTCACGTTTTCAAATACATTACAGTCATCCATTAAGTGTGTGAAAATGTCTGCTTTACTTACTTTAACAGCATACTCTTTGTTGGTGATGAGGTTGAAGCATGTTTGCACCCTGGCATAAGCGCCCTCTCCTAGTACCTCTTCGTGTAGTCTGTAGACATCTGTAATACGGAGTTTCACATGTTAGGAAAATACTCCACTTTATTGAAGAGCAGAATCTCTCTAAATTCCATCAATGTTTTATGAAGAGTTTTTATAAAGGCAACGTAATGATACTGGAAATAAAAGCTTTTACCCTCGAATCGTCCAGAGAAACTGTCAGTTGCCCGGCAACGCTTTTTCTTCTTGTTTCTCTTCTTGGCATCGGGGATGTCGATAGGCTGGCTGGAAGGCATGTCTGTCAAAATAGGAGTGCCTACATTATCATGTGCTAGCGAGGAAACAACCCAAACAAACTCAAATAAAGCACTACAAGAGAAAACAAAATATAAGGGTAATCGGAGTAGTGTAGTTGAGAGTAAACAACAAATACATTTATGCCAAATTGGAGAAAGCAGCCTCAATGAATGAACTAGGTAACTCTTGGTGCAACCAAAGCATTATGGGTTACATTGACAGAACTCATGGATAATAAAGTTACAGTTTTCTTAAGCTAAAATACTCACCATATCTTGGGGAGGAATCAAAATTAAATGACGAATCAAGAAGATGGGATCCATTTTTAGTGAAGTCATCAGATTCAAAGGGATTTTTGCCCTAGGGAATAATAATAACACATGCTTGTTAAGGTATGCAATCTAATCAATGAGGCATTTAGGTGAAAGGATCAATTGCTGGTCATAACTGATAAGAGCCTTTGTTATCTCCCATCCTGAAACCATAAACTAAACTCAAAACAGGAAAACAACCATATTGCACAGTCAGCCACCAAGTAATCCAAAGACCTACAGCAATCTATCCTAATAATACAAACCTGAGTCTTGCGAAATGCAAGTCACATTTCCTTTCCTCAACTCTTAGCTCCCACTCACTCCAGTCATACTTTTCATTAACTTGGACATACACGTGTGAACAGGCCACACAGCATATTTGTGGGACGTGGGAAGAGCCAACAGATGTGTTTATATATAGCGAGGTGAAGTCCCCCTCATACACATGCTGACAAATGTTGCTCTGATTATAGAGACTGATCGCTGTATTTCCTCAACAAACCTCACTCACCTTGAAGGAGCGGTGGAATCCAGTGACCTCGGTGATCTTATTTTGCACCATTTTTGCTTCGATTTGGGATGATTTGTTTTGGTAGATGTGCTGCGGCTGGCAGTGTGTTTTTGGGGATATATCAATTTGCCCTCACTCTGAAACAGAGAGTCGCAAATGATCACACACACTGCGCTGGCTGGTCAGCTTTGCTGCGGCGCTTTTTAAACGGGAGCCCTGTGGAGACACAATACAACACACATCAACACAACTAATGGAGGCTAATAAACCTGACTAGAGCATAACAACGCAACAGCTAACGTTAACTAACATGCTACCCATGTTTAGCTACGTAAATATACTCATTAAAAAACACTCTAGTTTGGTGTAAGAAACAAATAACAGTTTAACAGAGACGGTAGCGGCCGTTTGAACAGGGAGGCTAACGGTCGTTTAGCCAGCTAACCTTAACATGCGACCGCGTCACAACAACTGTCAAGTCGAGAGCACTGTTCGACCGTTAATGACCGTTAATGACAGATGCAATTTGCAAAACGTTAGCGACCGTTAAACTCTAACGTAAAAATGGATGCTTTTAGGCTAATAAACCTGACTATAGCAGAATAACGCAACAGCTAACGCTAACTAAGGTACGGTTACAGCGCTACCCATGTTTAGCAACGTAAATATACTCATTAAAATGCTATAGTTTGGTGTAACATAAGCAAATAATGTCCCACGCTTTTTTTTCAGTTGGTAGCGGCCGTTTAAGCAGGGAGGCTAACGGTCGTTTAGCCTGCTAATCTTAACATGCACAACAACTGTCAAGTCACAAGCACTGGTCGACCGTTAATGACCGATGCAACTTCAACATCACACAACAACGGTTAGCGACCGTTAACACTGTAACGTCACCGTAGTGTTGCGAGAACAACGGCTAACCGACATTTGAAAGTCGTCAAAACATGAATAACTGCCATCACAATTAATCAGTTTAAATGGATGATTTTAAGCTAATAAACCTGACCATAGCAGAATAAAGCAACAGCTAACGTTAACTAACATGCTACCCATGTTTAGCAACGTAAATATACTCATTAAAATACTAGTTTGGTGTAAGAAAAACAAATAATGTCGGAAAGCCACGCTGTTTTCAGTTGGTAGCGGCCGTTTGAACAGGGAGGCTAACGTTCGTTTAGCCTGCTGACCTTAACATGTACAACAACTGTCAAGTCGACCGTTATGACCGTTAAGACCAATGCAACTTCAACGTCAAGACAACAAAAGGTTAGCGGCGTTAACACTGTAACGTCACCGTAGCGAGAACAACAGCTAACCGTTACATTTGAAAGTCGTTAAAACAACATGAATAACTGCTTTAAAAAAGCTACTCACCCCGTTGTTAATTTTACAGCTCCAGTGTTAGCGTCGTTTGCTTGACCTACTGCTTCAAACAGCCGCAGAGGACGGTCGAGGGGGGCGAGGGAATCGCCTGATGGTGAGTGCGTTGGAAGGAAGGTGGCGAAAGAGGGAGCAGGAGGAGCTTTTATAACCTCCCTGCTGACTCCTCCTTGTCTCCTCCCTCCTCGGCTCAGCACTGCGTCAACAGGACTGGATGCGTCACGTGCTTTCTAGAAACGGATATGGGCGGGCTGGGTACCATTTCGTCCCGCTGTACCTACTTTACCACTTCTGGAGTTAAAGAAGCGTAAATAGCTGTGGTTACAGACGACATACAATAAGAAATAACTTAACGACGTATGCTTTTTACGCAACGCATGTCGACTTAAGTGAAAATCTGAACACATTTTCGGAAAACGTCAAAACAAAAGTGGTAACACACACGAAATGGTACGCAGCCAGTGCGCTCTTGTTTTGTTCTAGAGGCCCCACCACCATAGAGGATGTATGGAGGAGCCAAACAGAGAGTACGTGCACATCAGCACAGTCAGCAGCATGAAGAAAGAGGTCTCAATGGAGGTGACACATGTAGACAGACTAGATCCACCAGTTTACAATTACATTTACACTTTCTGCTGCTTGTGCGTGAGCCATCAAACTTTACAACACCTCTCTGAGAGATGACTACTGTAGTCATGGCCAGATGGGTGTTCAAAGAAAACCCCCGTCTGAGTCACTACCGGGGCAGTGGCATGACTGCAGCTGTTGAGGCATTTTTAGTATCATACACACAAACACAGTCAAACACTCTCTCATGCAATCTAGGGAAAGTTTCAGGAGTTGGAAAAAGTAAAAGTCTTGCACTCAAAATTTGACTGAAGAGGAAGTATAGGGCTGTGTGTTGGCAAGAATCTGGTGATACGATACGTATCGTGATACAGGGGTAACGATTCAATATATTGCAATATATTGCAATATATTGCGATACTGTAAACAAGGCGATATATTGAGATTTTTTAAATCTAATTTTAGGAAAACTGTCACAGTATAAAGAACACACCATCATATCCATAAAGTCTGAGTTTAAAAAAAGTTAGCTTTTTTGTGCAATTTACATTTTGTCACATCCAACATCATAGCACTACTTTGAGAGGGATCATACACTGAGAGGGTACTTGTCTTCGCAAATTAAATAAAGTATTGACTGAGTAAATTTTAGCATGTAAACTATTAATTAAAAATCAATACAGTGTTTTTGAGAATCGATACGGTATCACAAAATAAAATATTATTCCCTGAAAGGAAGTATGAGCATCAGAATGTACCAGTATCAAAAATAAAAGTACTCATAATACAGGCAGAATGACTCCTGACAGTTATTACATTATAATACTGGATTATAGTTGATTACTGTCTATGCAGCATTTTTGTTTTGGTTGCTTGAAGCAAAGCTATTTTTTTACTATTTTTTGTACTGTTGGGTAGTTTGATGATATATATATAAAAAACCATCATATTTTATAAGATTATCATCTGTTTTGTATGTTAAACCTACAAAGTAACCAGTAACTACAGCTGTCACATAAAATGTAGTTGAGTAAAAAGTACAATATTTCCCTCTGAAAAGAGTGGAAATAGCATAACATGGAAGTATCTCACAAATGTACTTAAAGGTACAGTGTGTAGGATTTGGTGGAATCTAGTGGTGTGGTTGCAGATTGCAACCAACTGAATACCCCTCCACTCACTCCTCTCTTTTCAAGACTGCAATAACAGTTCAATTTAGAAACAAATACATTTAGAGACATCTATACAAATGAGATATTGGTATATCAATACAACACACTGCTAGTTAGGGTTGGTGTTTAATGGCTGGTTCAATTTTGGATCTGGTTTCCGGCTTCACTGAACTCCGATCAAACTTCACTTCATTAGCAAAGAGCGATGTAGAAAATATTCAGTAAGTTTACATGCACTTAATGCATACAGTTGGCTTTCTCCAGATTACTTAAAAGGACAGTGTGTAGTATTTGGCGACATCTAGTGGTGTGGTTGCAGATTGCAACCAAGTGAGTACCCCTTCGCTCACTCCTCCCTTTCCAAGACTGCGGTAACGTGAGCGACAGAGAGCAAAACTGTGGTAACGCCGTTCGCATCACTCAGAGGCCATCCTTACCGTAATAACACAACTTTAGGAGCAACAGAAGTTTGCACAGTTTGCACTCTGTGGCTCACATTACCGCAGTTTCACAAGTGTGTCGGAGAATTACAGTGGCCTTCAGGTAACGTAAGAAGGTGACAGGCTCTCTCTAGAGCCAGTGTTTGGTTTGTCCATTTTAGGCTACTGTAGAAACATGGCAGAGCAACATGGCAGACTCTGTGAAGGACCCGTTCCATATGTAGAAATCAAGGGCTCATTCTAAGCTAACGAAAACACGAGTCTTAGTTTCAGGTGATTATACACTAATGAAAACATAGTTATGAATATAATATTCCATTTCTGCTAATAGATCCCCTGAAATGTTACACACACTGTTCCTTTAAATACAGTATTTGAGTAAATGCATTTAGTAACTTTCCACCACTGGATACAACTAGAAAATAATCTCTAGTATTTTTAGATTGTTATCAGACTAACTTTGATAGATTTAAAGTCTAATTGCTAAAATTAACTTTTGAGACAGCTACTTAAATTACATAAATGGGAAATGTACTCCAAATGATTCCTACAATGCACTGTAATTATTTGATTATTAATAGACAGGGAAGGACACACACACCTTTTGTGATGTGTGACATGGTGGCACGTTTTGGAGCCACGAGGAGGCGGTTCAGACGAGTGTGGAGACGCTGTCTCACGGTTGTGATAATTCTGATTATGTAGAAACATGTGCTCTCTTAAGTCATCGACTAATTGTGAGATGCCAAGAAATATTGCCACAGACATGACAAGTCCATACAGATTTAAACGATATTTTGACAGAGGCACAGTAGAGGGATTGTAAACCCCTTTGTTATCTCATATTAATATTATTCTTTTACATGAATCCCCTTAATCAAGTACAGATATTGATAATAGAAAATGAGGACATGCGAAGAAGAGTAATTTATTGCACCATGTGCTTTGTTGTCAACTTTGTTATTTATCACAGCATATAATCCCTAGTCCACAGACCTGCTTTGTGTGGCATTAATGTTTATCAAAGGTGTTCAAGTTAAAACCATGTACGGGTTGTTTTCAGGACTCGGCTGTCTTGTGACCGGAGCCTTTCTGCCTCTCCTCCTCCTTTTACCTTCTACCCCTAAAACATAAGCCCAGTGGTAGCAAACATTACGCAAGCTGTTGGCTGACTAGCCCCGGCCATGGAGCACATGGTGTAGTTGCAGGTTTAGTAGGAAAACAAGATCGCACGTAGAAGTGCAGGGGGTGGTTCTGTGTGTCACTACAGGTCAAACAGAAAAGGGAGCTATCATAAATAACTTCAGGTGGTAACTAACTCCTTCTGATGTGCTCATTAGGAGATACTAAGGAGGGGGCTCTCTGTTTTCAGGCAGAGGTTATTCCAGGGTGAAATATGATACAGGCGTGTCTCTGTTGTTGTTCATGAGGTCACATGACTATTCTTCTACGATATCCTGATGCTGTATGGTGATAAAGCTGCAGATATATTTGTTCAAACAAAGTATTGTGTTGTGGTCGTCTGTCTCAGTGGATGTGCACATGTGCATCATTTCCACAGGGTTTAATAAATAACATTCTCATATGGTCACTTTTTAAAAACTGCCCTGCAAGTGTTTCAACATGCAAACCTACCGTGGTAAAACATTGATTTTCTCAACTCTATAGCTGACATTCCTGAGATACCAAATCATCAACGAGACAAGTACAGTACAATATCTCCATTTTATGCAGCGCTGCAGCCATAACAAATATAGTCTTGCGTCTGACTCTGTGTAAACATCATGAAACTTTAATGGAGAGCTACAGCATATGCTGTATGTGTGATACTGTCAGGAACCTTGAGGCTACTCAGTAAGTATACAACTTTATGTTTAAGGTGTTGTAATAACCCCTAAATGCTGCTATCCTAAATAGTCAAAGCTTACAGCTATTTGACTGTGTCATAATAAAAAGCTACACTAAAATGCTTTGTTAATGGCTAGAAGTCGTTTTGATTGATGTGTTGCACTGAACTTCAGTCTGAACCAATGGGATTTGGGTAAAAACATTCCTGTATATCTGTTGTAAACAGTACAGTACTGCATGCTACATATATCTGTGCATGTGAAGAAGTATGTTGTCTTAACTGCGAATGTATTCATGAAATGCACACATGTCTGGCACGTCCAACTAAAACTGTCAGAGGCCAAGAGGATAAGATATGTGGTAAAAGCAGCCAGCCGTCTTACACGGTTACAATAAGTTGCACACTTTCCTCCAGTAGGGAGGTTGCGGTGCCCCAGAGTGCTGATCCTACCCTTTCTAAGAAAATTTCCCAGAGCAAACTTCCGAGAAGCAAGTAGCCTCCGGTTTGGAAAACACTCAAACATAACCTCTAGTAAAAACGTGAATGCTTTAAGTATTACAGTAGAAAGATGACATACTACAGCACTGATATTAATCCAATATTCAGCAAAACTCCTCTCTAACACAGAAAGAGTTACCAAGGATTTTGCAACAGTCTTTGTTTTTGTTCCAGTTGTACTCTGGAAAACCCGTTGTTTTCTTTTCTTTGCGTGATGCTCTTGTTACATAACCAAACATAACAGCATTGAGGTTAATCATGTTTTAAATTCCTAGAATCTCCTTTCAGATTTGGCAGACAGCTGATATGTTTAATCATTTCTATGGACTTTTCAGGCTGGGCTGTATATTGTTTATATCACTATTTCATTTCTGAACACAAACTTTTAGTGTGTGCATGTAATACATCATCATCGGTGTACTCCTTTTTTGAAACTAAAGTTACACACTAGTGATGGAAATGTGATTATGTAAAATGATCTTTAAATAAAGAGTGAGTTCGCCTACATTATGTTACACTTTGATTTGATTCTCTTATAGAAGAGCATTGTGACAATTAGGGATGCAGTTAACAATTCTTTTCAGTGTTTATTAATCTGCTGATTATTATCTTAATATGACTGATTGGCCTGTTAAACCTCAGACAATAGGTGACGCCTTCAAATAGCTTGTTTTGTCCATGACACATTTTCAATTTAGCACCATGTAAGACAATGAAAAGCAGCAAATTCATGGAGTGCTGGCACAAGCAAATGTTTGGTGTTTTGCATGAAAAAATATATATATATTTTTAAGATTTCTTTTTTTTTTTTTTTACTTTTATGCCTTTTCATTGAAAGTGACAGAGATAGTACTGAACGGGAGAGAGAGAGGGTATGACATGCAGCAAAGGGCCACAGGTTAGATACGAACTCCTGGCCGCTGCGGTAAGGACTGAGCCTTGGTACATGGGGCACCTGCTCTACCAGGTGAGCTATAGCGGCGCCCCGTGAAATGTTTTAATGATTAACAGTCAAAAGAGAGCATGGGCTTAGTTTGGACCATGAGTTAAAGGTACAGTACGTGGGATTTGGCAGCATCTAGTAGTGTGGTTGCAGATTGCAACCAACTGAGTACCCCTCCGCTCACTCCTCCCTTTCCAAGACTGCGGTAAGGTGAGCCGCTGAGTGCAAAACCGTGGTAACGCCATTCGCCTCGCTCAGAGGCCATCCTTACCATACTTTAGGAGCAACGGAAGTCAGACGGCGACTGGCAATACCACAATTTTAGACTTCGTGAAGAGGACTCGCCATTGATGTATAAAGAGAAGTGGATACAGCATTGGAGGCAGGCTCCCGTTCATTACTTTGAGAGTTGCTCAGTGGCGCATGAAGCCAAATGGTTCGACTGCCAACTGCTAAAGTACCTAGATCATCCGGTGATCTTCCGCATCCAGTGGGCCCATAGAGCTGGCGCAGTAGTGTTTCCTTTAACTCAGCCTCCCAGCCCTCGCTCCAACCTCGGTCTGGGTCTCATTCACATGAACGGAGGAAGGAAAATAACTCTGGATTCATCTATTAGTGCATTTTACAACTTTAAGGACCTAATGATTTAAATAAGGGCTATTAGAGTGTTCGTACTGGGAAGTTGATTTACCTCAAAAAAGAATTAGCGCTGAGTTACAGACATCTCTTTCCCAATCTAAGTCTATGGGGAAAAGTCGTTTTGGGCCCAATGGCATCACATGACGAACACAGAAGTTGTAGTACCACCGTTTGGCCACTACGAAAATTAGCTTTACACCCCGGCACGCTTTCTGGAGGCATGGGACCCACTCCCTATGTAGATATGAAGAGCTCATTCTAAGCGAACGAAAACACAATGATTCTTAATTTCAGGTGATTATACACTGATGAAAACATTGTAATGAATATTATATTTCATTTCTGCTGATAGAAATGCTACACACTGTTCCTTTAACTTTCCTCTGGTCCTCTTCAGCCGTGGGCCCTTAAAATCATGACCACTCTTCATCCCTTTTACTAGCTACAGCTCTGCCCGAGGCGACTGACTCACAAGCCACAAAACCGTCAAGGGCGTGTGCCAGTTCCAACATTTGCTGAGTCACATTATCTCCCAAAGCCTTTTCTCTACAAAATAATCACACTGCACCATCAAAACAACAGGCAGACATTGCTGTGTAAACTGACAGAGTTGGATGAGCTCCAGTCTGATTGGTTACAGCCTGAAATCCTTCCCCTTTTGTTCCATGGCCTCTCTCCAGTACTTTCTTTCATGTCTTGCAATCCTTTCAGAGGCGGTCTGGCACATTCCAGAAGAGAAAAACACACCAGAGGGAGCGAAGAGCAAAAGGCGGATACAGACCACAACACGTGATGCTGAGTACAGTGGAGAGTTGAGGAGGAAGTGACTCCTCTGGGAGGAGGGACAGTCCTGTAAGAGGATCAGGTTTCAGCGGCCAAGGAATGAGATCATTTCACTGGTTGATGTTATTGTGGCAGGCAGTTACATCATGTAGGTTTATTAAGATTTATATGTTAAAATAAAATGTCAAGTATTATGTTTTTAAACCTTGAATGAAGGACGGAAAGTGGAAATAATATATATTAGCTGTGAATATACTGACAGTGATGGAATGTAACTAAGTACATTAACAATTTTGAGGTTCTTCTTGTACTTTACTTCCATTTTATACTACTTTATACTTCTACCCCACTACATTTCAGAGGGAAGTATTGTACTTTTTACTCCACTACATTTATTTACTTTGCAGATTCAGATTATAAATATAAAATATTATTAATAAATACATTCTAAATAAATTGTCATACATCATAAAGTACCAGCTGCCACATTAAAGCGGTGTGTACATTAAAGCATCAATAATTATAATCTAATAATACGATTTATATTATTCTGAAATGTGCCATTCTGCAACATGAGTACTTTTACTTTTGGTACTTCAAGTACAGGCAAACTCCGACCAAACGGTCAAACTAGGCAGCGCCTATCAAATGTGAATCAATATTATGTTACATTAATGCCTATTTCTCGCCTCAAATGTTTTCAGAATCATCTTGTAGTGTACCGTTTAGCTGTAAAATGAGAAAGTTTGTGACGCCACCGCCATGGTGAAATCTGTTGAAGGAACGCCAATTCCAGTCACATGACCGAAGCACAGCCAATAGGAACGCTCTCTCTGAAATGATCTGTAATTGGTGAAAGTGTCCTGTCAGGCCTAGATTTTCTAAAGCCTGAAAACAGAGCCATGAGGAGATGCAGAAGTCTAGTTATCTCTCAGAACACTTGAATTATAATATGCTGAAAGTTATTATGGAATTTTTGCCCAATGATGCCAAAATAATACTGCGTACTGAAGCTTTAAGTCAACTCTGATAATAAAATATGTATAGTCACTGAAAGTTGTTGGTAAAAAACATTCTGAAAGAGGCCATTCTGCATAATGATACTTTTAATACTTAAAGTAATTGTGCTGAAAATACTTCTGTACTTTTACTTAAGTAAAATATTGAATGCAAGGATTTTACTTGTAATGAACTATTATTATTATTATTATTCAGATGAGAATACTCTTTACACATATGGGTGTTTCTTGTGTGCAAGATTGCTGCTCATTACTTACATAATCCAAACCATTAGGACTGATAACTGCTTCTAAACCGAACCAACAATGTTGTTCTCAAGCCTATTCATGACTGTTGTTGACCCGATCATGCAGAGCCGGGCTCATTCAAAACAAAAACTCTCTCTGTGTATTCATCACAGTACAGTCTGGCCTGTTTCTTGCATAACCAGCTTAAATTGAATCATTAACCCGAATCAGGTCTAGAAAGGCCCCACTTCCTCTCTTCATGACAATAACTGGGACATTGGACAGATTGCATAAAGCCTACAACATTAAACTGTAGGATTACAGCTATTTGCTCACCACAGACGGGTTTTGGTGTCTGATGCCACCCAGTGGTCAGTTTTACATCTAGTCTTTTAAACATGTGCAGCCGTCAGAGATTTGGCATGTGAGGTTCGAGTCTCGTGTGACCTTCAGCCGCCAAGAGTATCTGCAACAAACACCTGCAGGTTTGACATCTGAGAACCTGCCTGGTGGCCGGCGGCCCAAAGTGTGCAATGACACAGACTTGATAATGTCTGAGTCACCAGCAGGACATTATCAGTATTATTAGGTCATTTCTAAATGTGTGTATAACTTTTATATAAATAGTACCATGAATCAAATTTATTTAAATTTCTGGAAAGGTCTTCTAAATATAAAACATACTCTCAGAAACAGAAAAAGTGTCTTTTTCCTCACTGTAACATTTGTACATAATACGTTACTGCATTGATTGTTCAGATGTGTGTCAGTAAAACAGAATAAACTGTTGTCAGAAAAACAAAAAAAAAATTAAATTTAGACAGGAAAACCATTCAGGGTTATTTTAAATACTGATTAACAAATTCAATTTATAACAGAATCATTTTCAATGTAACAACATAGTGATTTTATAGATAGACAGTAAGAAATCGTACTAATTTAAGATCATTTTAGACAGACAGAAAGACAAAAGCATCCTGGAATGATTGAGATTCAAATAAAATAGAAAAACATCAAAACAAAACATACACCTCTTAATACTGTGCTCTGATAAAATGTTTGAAAACTTTTTTTAAAAGTAACAGAACGCCTCACCTGATAAGGCTGAAACCTACAGTATGTGGCTAAAATAGATTACAGTACTTAAATATAAAAATAGACTCTTTTTTGAATTTGCTTGTTCTTTTAGTTCTGCAGTCTTCTAGATGGACGGGTGTGTTTGTCCGGCGTGTGTCAACCGGCCAGGTGTGCTCCCTCAGTGACACATCCGAGAGGTCATCTCTTTCTGCAGACACACACAACACGGAGTTAGAGCAGCGAAGGAAATACTACTCAAAATGTTGACACACTTCAGGATGCAATGAGTAGGTTCATTAAATATATTTGTAAGCTCATGTAATGCTTATTGTAAAATAATGATTTCTACGGGTCCTGAAAACAATTGTGTTTTTTAAATTGGCAAAATTTGGGAAACAAACTAATGTTCGTAATGTATCTTTGTAGATAGATAGATAGATAGATAGATAGATAGATAGATAGATGTACTTTATTGATCCCAAAACGGGACATTATGCTGTTACAGCGGCAGGTTAACCAGGCAATACACCAGAACAGTAAATAAAATGTACACTAGAGAAATATATCTATAGAATACACAATATAAAGAATATTGGAATACACTATAAATATACCTGACTACTACAATTAGCACAAAAAAAATCTAAAATATGAACATAGAATAACCCAATATATACATTAGCAAAGTGAAAAATAATTACCCTGGTTTGACATGTTTCACGAATGATTGTCGCTCGCAATATGCTGATAAATTTGAGTCCTACAGAGCTCTTGCATGGGTCACAGTGTTTGTTTTGATAAGTTAAAAGTCAAACAAATTAGCATGAGAGGAAATGCTCTCATGTTGTAAATCTCCAGGACTATACTGTTTTATTAAAGGTGCAAATGCGAGATTGGGAGCATTACTATTGCCTCCGCACGGCTCTCAACATGGCGACGGCTGAGCCAGCGGCTTGCAGCTAATGGTGCTAACAGTGAAAACAACGGCAACACTGCTGACAGAGCACGTGGTCGGCCTGGCGATGTCAACAAAGCGACGAGAAGCTCTAATTACAACACACACAAAGGGAGAGCAACTTCATTTTCTGCTCAGGTAGACATTACTGTTATATTAATGCTCTGAATATCGTATAGAGCAACCTTAACAATCATTAAATACAGGACACAGTTTACCATCAGTATTGGCATACATGTTGGCCGATATGTTTCAGGTCATTTTGAAATTCTGAGTCTCAATTACATAGTTTGTCCACCAGGGGTGCTAACACGTTTATTTATCAACTGTTCAATGCACTGCTAAGTACTTATCAAAAGGTTTTATGTTATGTGTCTCTTTAAGAAAATAAAAAAAGCGATATTGGATTTTTAAACACTCAAATATCAATATCTGCCAGGCTCTATTTTCTTTTATGTTATGTTATTATGCACTTTAATGCAGTACCTCAGTTTGGTTATTTCATGTGACTTTACATATACTGATAGGTGTTGTACAGATTTATGCTTATCGTATTTGTCCGTGTCTGACAACACTGCTTTGACTAGTTAATGTTTGAGTGTCTGAAATACCATTATTTAAAAACACATCAAAGCTTTATAAAACATAATTCCTTTTTATTTTTGTATTCAGCTCCATGTTAGATCCTATCCCTTCCCTTCCCTTCCCTTCCTTGACTCACCAGAGGTTCCAGCTCTTTGTGGTCCGTGAGGTTGAACTCGACGACAAAGTAATAGAAATGCTTGTAGCAGGTATTGACGTGAGCCTCAGCCCCCATCTGGCTCACGCGGTCAAAGTGGTGGATGTAGACGTGGACAAACACCCGGAACAGACGGGACAAAATCTTCTTAGCCACCTGCATGAAGGTCTTAGGGAAGGGAGTACCTGCAGGTCAAACAGATAGACGGGAGAACGCCGTGGTCAATCCAGGATAACCTTTTGCTATTTTCTTCACAGAAAAGAACACATTTGAAATACTGATGTATTTAATAGTTACAGAAATATTAACAGAGATGAACTTTTCATTGTGTTTCTTTGTACTCTGGAGTGCCTCAGGTTGGACACCAGCATGCTAAAGGACGCACCTAGCATCACTTTCATACGTGAATGGAAAACCAACTTGATTTGGTCTGGGAGATAAGCCTTTGTGCTCACCAAGTGATTAATTTAGTATGTCGTTTTTGCTTTGACTAATTCAATAACATTTCAGGAATCTGTTCCAGAGGACACGAGCGTCAGAGGTCGTTTCTATTCATAGCCCCCTGTACATTGTGTGACCCATTTTTAAATCCATTGCTTGAATGTTTCTGTAATGAGTCAGATGCCGAGCCACGGCGCACGGCATGCACACATACACAGAGATACAGACTGAGATAATAAGAAACCGAGAATGCCACAGCAGCAGAAGATTAACTGGTAGTGTTTGCAATGTGCAACACTGTAGGTAATCTAATAAATGTGGCCTCGCAGATTTAATCTTTTGGTTATTGAAAAACGGAGGCTTCAGATTTTAAATGCCTTCGCTCTGCAGAATTTTATCAGTACCTCATTTTAATTTTCCTCTGTATTCATTATATGTTAATCATTTAAGTGGCTTTTGTTTTTGGTCTTTCGTGTGACTGACATGATTGAAAGAAAGATTAATCATTTAAGTAATTTAATAAGCAAAAATATTTGCCCCAGTGGTTCCCAACCTTATTTGCTTGTGACCCCTTAAAACTCTCTGTTGTATATGTGTACCAGTTGTGACCTATTCAACCATACAGATGTTTTCCCTTGTGTGCTATTGGAATCATTTTTTTCAGTCCCCCAAAATCTAATTAATTCAGTATTTTACAAGACAAAAAGCAAACATTAGAGGGAAATCTAAAAAATAAACATAACTTTGTGTAGCATAAATATGTTATTTTCTGCTTTCCTCTTTTGTTAATCATCTAGCGAGCCCAGGTTGGGAACCACCGCTGGGTTACAGCATCTCAACTGTGACAATCTGAATCATTATTAATTGAACACCACTGGGGGTTTGACTGTTGTTAATCAGCAACATTGTGTTGCATGTTATTATGTATGTAAATGTGCTATATAAATAAAGTTGACTTGACTTTGAGGTTTTGTGATTTAAGATGGAACAGATAATGAACTGAAATCTCTTAATAGACAATGAAAGTAATGGCTGGTCAGTGCCCTACTGGTGACGTTAGGAGTCTGTGGACATTGTCTATGAATGGGTGGGTGGTTGGAACCAAAGTCTTAACACACCATCTGTAGCTCAACACTTACCAACGTTGGTGGGGAAGATGTTCTCATTGTTGATTTGTACCTCAATCCAATCCATGAGCAGGCTCATGTATTTGGGGGCCGGCAGCGCCGTCGGCCTCTTGTAATTGCGCTCGTCTTGCCAGCGGTATTCGTACTTGGGCCCACCGGACATGACGGGGCAGGTTTGGTCAGTGCAGGAGTCACTGATGGTGCCATAGATGAGGTTGATGCGGTTGAAGAAGTCGACCACGTGGACGGCCACCCAGTCGTTGAGGTCCTCGCCGTGGGGCAGCTGCACGGCCTGCTTCAGGTCCAGCCCCGCGTTCAGAGACGCCTGTGCCTTCTTGTGCAGGTCGAAGCGCTGCGTCCCGGGCTCAAACTTGCGCTTGGGCCGAAATGTCCTGTCTTTGTTGAAGACTTGTTTCAGCGCCATGGACATGTTTTGATGTGGTGGCGCCAGCCGATTTGTTTGAATGCTTCTGGTGAATTATTTACTGTTGAAATGGAAGCAGTCAAAAGGTTGTGTAAACAACCAGTGCAGAGTTTTTGTTATGGGCTGTCTTTTGGTATTTGTTTCGACTCAGTCTGTGATGATCCTGCGTAGGATTAAAGGAGGGGAGAGAGAGAAAGAAAGAGACAGAGTTTGATTAATAGATTTTCACTGAAGTGCATACTTTTATTCCTTTTATCCTACAAAATATTACAATCTATGGCTGCAACTAACAACTACTTTATTATCTGATTATTTTATCGAATAATCATTTTCTCTATCAGATGTCAGAAAATAGGAACAACTGTCCATCACAGTTCCCCATAGTCCAAAACTCAAACAAAAGCTGCAAATCCTCACAATTAAAACACCTGATCTAGGTAATATTTGGCATTTAAGCTTTAAAAATGACTTAAATGATTAATAGATTTTAAAAAAATAGTTCACTTGATCTACTATTAATTAATCAAGTCATGTGTTCAGCTCTATTACAATGTCACACGCTTATTAAACATGTAATACATCAGAGCTGGCTGGGATATTACACAACAATAGCATCAGTGTCCCAGTTTTTGCATTGTCAGGGGCCTTAAGTTGCTTGTAGAGAAGTATGAATCCTCTCACCCACCAGTTTAGGAATATATACATCTTAATAATCTTGAGAGGCGGCATAAAACATGGAGGTCATGTCAAGATGAGGCCATACATTCATGGTACAAGAACATAAATTTAACGTGAGAGCTAATGATTATAAAATTCTCAGGTCCATTCTTACTCAACCCGTCAATCTCTAGATCTTCATCCTCCTAAATTCCTCACTAGTAGAGGTCAGCTTTTGATAAGATTAGGGGAACCAAATTATGGAGTAGCTTTTCACATCTATCAAAAAACTGTTCATCTGTCAAATGTTTCAAAAGTCGCTTATAGGGTCATTTAATTGCTTTTCCCCATGTTGTCAATGTATCTGTTTTTATGTTTTTTATTTTTTACCCACTCACAATGTTGTTTGGTTACGATTGCCCAGAAGTCTTTATAGATATTTAAATCAATATCCTCTTCACAAACACTAACCACACACTTGTCTTTTTTTATATATTTACTGTATTGTTATTGTTGTTATTTTATATATATATATATATATATATCTTGTCCTAATTGTTTGTTATCACTATAATGTAGTCATATTATTTCTTTATATTAATCTTGTCTCTGGGTGGAGGCTTCAGATAAGCCCAGTGGTTTTTTTTGCCTCTTCCTGCACTGTATATTATTCATTTATTTTTTTGTTATGTTGTATAGTCTTAAATTGTGCAAAATAAATAAACAAAAAAAAAAAAAACTAAATGCAGGACATTTTACTTTATTATTATTATTTCATGTACCACTATAATGAAAAGTGAGGAGGCCAAATTCCTTAAATGGAGACCTGAATTCACATTTTGCCTCAACTATCCCAGGTAAAGGACAAGTCTGAACAGTGACAGCAGGTTGCATTACAGATGAAACATCCTCCTCAAAGTCAACATGAGTCATTTCCTATTTCAGCCACTAATTCCTCCGTAAAAACCAAGAATCTGCGGAATGACAATAAAACCAAGTCAAGTCGTCTGTCACCAACACATAACTAGGTTTATTTATACCTAGTAATATATATATATATATATATATATAGTAATATTTGGCATTTAAGCTTTAAAAATGACTTAAAAAAAGATTTTAAAAAAAATAGTTCACTTGATCTACTATTAATTAATCAAGTCATGTGTTCAGCTCTATTACAACGTCTCACGCTTATTAAACATGTAATACATCAGAGCTTGCTGGGATATTACACAACAATAGCATCTGTGTCCCAGTTTTGCGTTGTCAGGGGCCTTAAGTTGCTTGTAGAGAAGTATGAATCCTCTCACCCACCAGTTTAGGAATATATACATTTTAATAATCTCGAGAGGCGGCATAAAACATGGAGGTCATGTCAAGATGAGGCTATACATTTATGGTACAAGAACATAAATTTAACGTGAGAGCTAATGATTATAACCAGGGTCTGAAATTAACCTTTTTCCTCACCTGCCACTGAGCAGGTAACTGAACATTATAGTAGACACTTCTGATCAGACACAAATCTCCCCATTGTGTGACTTATTGTCTAATAAGAAAAAAATTACGAAATTTCAAAGAAGTTATTTGCTAATTATTATCTATTTATCAGCAGACATGGAAATAAAGCATTTCAATTAACTTTGTATTCTTTTTCCTGGAAATGTATTGAATTAATTTCCAGTTATTGAGAAATAGTGGAATATAATTATTAAATAATGTTTATAATAAAGTAATTTTCGATACATTTTGAGGTAAATATTGGGGGAATTTGACAGTAATTCCAAAGAGGTTACTTGCTAATTATCACCTAATTAACATGAAATGTGTGGACCTGTAAAATTAAGTTTTACCCAATATTTAATTTAGGCTTTAGAATTGCTTTTTAAAAATAATATTTGTTAATATAAGGGATGTTATTTGGCAGGTGACAGGTGCTAATTTCATTCCCTGATTATAACTAAATGCAGGACATTTTACTTTATTATTATTTCATGTACCACTATAATGAAAAGTGAGGAGGCCAAATTCCTTGAATAGCAACCTGAATTCACATTTTGCTCTCAACTATCCCAGGTAAAGGACAAGTCTGAACAGTGACAGCAGGTTGCATTACAGATGAAACATCAGGTTGTACATTACAGATGAAACATCCTCCTCAAAGTGACTCATTTCCTTTTTCAGCCACAAATTCCGCCTTAAAAACAAGAATGACAATAAAACCAAGTCAAGTCGTCTGTCACTAACACATAACTAGGTTTATTTATACCTCTGTCTAACTATCGGCGCCTTTCTCTTGATAATACAGCGGACTTTCTGTGTTTTTTCGCGCACATTAAGGGATAAAAGCAGAGAGATTAGAGAGCAGAGCACATGACGACTGAAGTTTATCTGTGACGCGACCCACCTAGCTACCGCGGTCGGACTTGTTGCTTCCTAAAAACAGATAAAAACACACACAAGACAGCGTTAACCCCACGTTATTAACACTTAAATCACATCGCATCTTTAATATAAACCGTGTAAACACGTTCATTATCTCAGACGGACGGAGAAAAGGGGATGAAATGGTTGAAACAGTTGAGAGACTTTCACGAACTTACTTGTTCCGCCTTCCTGTTTCCGTCACTTTCCTCCTTTTTTTATCGACAATTACCTGATTACCGATCAATATCCTGACATTAACAACATGCCACGGCTACATTAAGGATACACGGTGCGATACATGATTGTATAATTACTGTTAATTCAATAAATATGTCACTTTAATAAAGAAACTACCGTCTGACTCCTCCCTACGAAACGAAAAGTACACCCGCGTCGAGCTAGAGAGCGTTGAGGCGCTGCTGGCAGCTTCCGGTCTGACCCTTCAAAATAATGTACCCCCTTTGACCAATGTAATGTAATGGTACTTTTATACAGTCATTATTTGTAAGCACCAAACAAGAAAATAAGCATGATCAAGCAGAAATATGTATAATACTACATATATATATATATATATTTATATATATATATATATAGATTGTTTGCACTCCTGGAATATTTGCACTATCTGTTTTTATCCTGTTTATTTTTGTTTATAACTTATTTTGTATATTGTATATTAGTAGAATTTCAATTTTTTCAATTCTAGCGTTTATATATTCTTCTGTTATTATACTGTTTGACTTGCACCAACATAACCAAAGCAAATTCCTAGTGTATACCTCTTACACCTGGCAATAAATACGATTCTGATTTTGATTCTGATATATATATATATATATATAATACTTTACTGCTATTATTTACCCAAAATTATTTAATTTATAACCTACCTATTAAATGAGATGTAGTTAAAAGTTCAGTTTTGAGTTAGCTACTGGTACTTATCATTTGTAATTCCATTTTAGGAGACTTTTTTTAAGAATAGCCATTAATAAATTCTTAGTTGCGGGCCCTAGTCTGTGGAACAAACTACCTCTCCACATCAGATCTGCTCCCTCTACGGAGTCTTTCAAAGCACAGCTCAAGACCCACCTCTTTTCTTTGGCTTTTGAATGTACTTGAATTGTGATTACTAATTGGCCTTTTATAATGCTCATTATAACAGTCTTTTACTCATGGATTTTATCTTGGTCTGTCTGTGGATGTGTGTGATTTTGTTGTCTGCTCTGTTGACCTGTTTTTATTCTGCCTATGTCTGTAAAGCACTTTGGTCAGCTCAAGTTGTTTTAAATGTGCTATATAAATAAATTTGACTTGGCTTGACTTGACTAAATTTGTGAATCCAATTATCTATTTCTCTTTTCAAACTGCATTTTGTATTTTTTTAAATTATGTATTATTGACTGTTTATGGTGTTTTTGTAAATCCCTTTTTAATTTTCTATTATTGATGGATTCATATTTAATTTGTAAATAATTTTTATGATTCTTCTTTTTTATTGCCCATTAAAATGTCAAGTAATGAATTACTTTGTAATTTAGTCAGTTTATTCATTGATTAAATCAATTTGTAAACAAATGTATTAATGGCTATTTTTATTGTACAATTAGTTACTAATCAATTAAATGCTTTATTACTATTTACGTGACTCATGTGGTCCTCCATAATGAAACATCAAGATTTCACACAGCCTGAAAGCTCATAAAATGAAATGAAAAGGAAATATCTAAATGTCAAGTTTTCGATGACACAAGGCATTTTGGATATTTGAAGCGGTTTACAGAATTCCCTCCTAATGTAGTGGTGCAATATAAGTGAAATTGGCAATGAAGCTTTTATTTAAAAAATATTTTTTTAATTACTTTATTAGCAAATGTTGGGAATTTCATTATGATTTAACTCTAACTGCATCTATTTTTCATTACTTGAGTACATTTTACTGTTAATTTGCTTACTTACCTGTAAAAAATATTGAATGACTTTCACTTATACTGGAGTATTTTTCAATTGTAGCTGGTATTTATAATTCTACTAATCAATGGATTTGAGATTCCACCACTGCACTTGAATGCAACATGGGGCCTTTACGCCTTTATTTTGGCGAATCCATCAACTTCCGGTGTCATGTGCCCTTCAGGTGTTGCCTGGCAGCTCAGGAGGACTTCCTTGATACAGTCTGTGACTGAATGCAGGATAGCAGGTCAACAGTAGATGTCACATAGAAGTGGTGTACATCATCTGAAAGCTGGGAACATGAAGATTAATTTGAAATGCAGTTTAGCACTGTGTATCAAGTTGTTCTAGTCATAAATCATAAATAATAAAAATAAAATAATTAAAATGAATTGTGAATGTGTATAAGAGCATAGAAAAAGATGATATAAGTATATGGTCATCCCTATGCTCTCTTATGTCTCATAAGTTGTTGCAGCAATTTTTGGGTTGATACCATATGTTACACAGATTTGGTGCTAAATTTAACCATTTTTTTTACCACTCAAGAATTGCTAAAAAAAAAAGAGATCAATAATCCCTCCAAAATACCACATTAATACATCAAGACCGTGAGGAACATCATAGAAAAAGCCATGCTGTGATTTGGTATCAAAAACTTTTGACATTTTAAGACTTCTACAAGAATTGTATTTTTCGTCAATTGTATGGTGAGCACTTCGAGCACACTTCTGGAAACTGCTCAGAAACCCCCTTATTGTCAATCTACCTAGGAAAGCCATCCATCCTCTGAATGCCCTAGGTCTCCAGTTTGTGGATGTAAAGTTCCATGAGGCTGTGATTATCCTAGAGGTCACCACAGGTCATTTTACACAGTGAGGTCAAATTATAAAAAATGGTCTTACTACAATGAAACGGCTACTATGGGGATTAACATAATCACACTTAATTACTATTGGGCTTATTGGATCCACACGAGTCTCAGCTTTGCAGTGATACCCAATTTATGTAATTACAAAACTGTTTGGGGACCCCAGTATGTAGAAATATTCAAATACACCATTTTAGAATAGGCGAAAATAACACATATACAGTATACTGCATGCAACAAAAACTATATGTGATTATCATGAAGTGGACATGTCTGTAAAGGGGAGACTCGTGGGTATCCATAGAACCCATTTCAGTCTTGAGGTCAGAGGTCAAGGGACACTTTTTGAAAATCGCCATGCCAGTTTTTCCTCACCAAAATTTAGCCTAACTTTGGAGCGTTATTTAGCAATCTACCCGACAAGCTAACATGACATGGTTGGTACGAATGGGTACCTCAGCCCGCAACAACCTTCTGAAAGACAGAATGGTGGCGGGCCCACCGGCAGGCCCTCGGAGTTTAAAGTTACAGATTTGGTTTTATCTATTTGTCTTGGGGCCTTTTTTATATTGTTACATTATTTTTACTCCATGGTATCTCAAAAGCAAATAGTGCATGTAGTCTGTTATTATGAACTCCACCTATAACCTGCATGCTACAGATAAACTTTGTGTTGAAGTAAACCAAAAATCGTACCTTTAGTCATGAGGAATGTTAAAAGAATAATATTAAAGTTTATTTGGCATAAAAAAGATACAGTGAAAAAAGAACTTGTACATATATCATTAATACTCCCATTATACTCCAAAATACCAGAATATAAAATTAGTTTGTTCATCAATGCAAAGACGTCGACATTTAACATTCAAACCACGAAAGACAGACAGAGATCCTCCTCACATGGCCGACACACTGAAGTCCAATCTACAAATGCACATTTATTGTCACTGAGGCCTGTTTAGCTGTATCAGGAGGACTGTGGTGGAAGCTTGTCAGTGTGCACCGTTCATAAAAAGCTCTTTGTTTTGGCTGTTTAACGACCAGTTGAAAGGCTGCTTTGTGCAGCACTGGGACAGAATGTGCCTTGTTTCTGTCTACTTGATAGGCTCGGCGGCGGCGGCGGCGGCAGCGGCTGCAGCTCCCTCAGTCTTGGCCTTGTTCGATATGGAGTAATGGTAAGCCCTCATGGACTCCTCAACCTTCTTGAAGTCAGGACGCTCCTCGTGCCTGGTGAGAGGGAGGAGGACAGACGTTTGAAAGGTTGTGGTTAAAGGAAGGCGATGTCACGAGATCTGAATCTGAAGAAGTCACAGTGCTGTCTGACGCTGACAGATGCAACATGTTACAGTATATGATGCATTGTCTTTATTTCTGACTGAGGAAAATAATGTCCTCCAGCCACAGCAGTACCTGGTCATAGTACAATTAAAGTGGCAGTAGTTCATGTACTACTGTCACGATATAGCAATAACTTTTTTTAATCATATTTGCTCCAATCTCGCCTACTTCAGCTTTAACTAACTAAGATGCACAAGAGTCATACGATCACTTCCTTACTTGTAGGTCCAGCATTCTTTCATCACTGCATACATTCGCTCTGGACATACTGTTGGACACTCCATGCGGCTCCCACTATCAATGAAGCGCATCACGTCCGGTCCTTTCATTTTCTACACCAAATTGGGACACAAAAAGAGCTGTAATTAAAGTTAACATGTACAACTGATGGATGACTTTTTGATAGTGCTTTGCAGAAACACACTGTACCTTGTAAGGTTTCCCTCCGTAGGAAAAGGCCTCCCACATGGTGACGCCAAAACTCCACACGTCACTTTTACTGGAGAACTTGTGGAAGTTTATACATTCGGGAGCGTACCACTTCAGAGGCCATTTACCTGCAGTACGAGCCTGGACAACACAACACGTATGACAACAAGCAGTAGGTCGATGAAAGGCAGCCCACATCAGTATTGATCATTTGAGCCAACATACTATATTTAAAGATGATAGGGCTCTGGGGAGCTATAAGGATCGGCAAAGGGTGCAATAAATGGTAAATGTCACATTGCATTACACAAAACCTCATTAGAACAATCAGTCTTCTCTGTTAAAGGAGCACAATTATTAACTGTCTACCAACTGAATTGAAACACAATTTAAATGGAATTAATTAATAGAGGTATTAAATCATGGTTAACTGAAAACATTGTTCTTTTTCTTTTCTTTTGCTATTTTAACTTTTTTTTTTAAAAAGCCTCCTGTTGACAGCTGTTGTAAATTAGCATTTGGCTACAAACACTAAACACAGTGCATCTAGTCCTTATGCATAAATGTATGTTACAATTCAAATGCTACTCTGATGTCCATATTAAATAAACTAAACTTAACTAAAAGGGTGCTGCGAATTTGTCAGCCGATTAGACTATTGTTAGGCTATTAAATAGGCGTTATCAGTCGTTATAAGTCCCATAGATGTGGGACAATAGGGGCCTGCTACACCTACTAGTAGGTTTTATCATCAATTCACATGGTAGATCACCAAAGAAGGTATAAAAGTAATTATTTTAACCCAAAATACGTGAAGTATAAAAGTGACGTTTCATTCAGTTTTATGTGTTAGAACGTGTTGCTTTTAAGTTTCACTTTCACTTTTACAATGTAGTAGGCCCCTAATGACCCACATCTACGGTGCTTATAGTGACTGATAACGCCTATTTAATGGCCTGATAACAGTCGAATCGTTTCAAGCTGTTCAGTTCCACATAAAAAAAATGAGGTGACGTTTACTTTAGCTACATTTTATTACATATAACATTTTTAAATCTATCAAAACAGAAGACATAAGCAATACATATTGGAATACCTACATGTACAGTATATACTAATATTATTAACAACTATATAAATCTGCACAGCAAGAGCGTATAAACTAAACTGTTGATTCCTTTCTTTTTGTGATTGAGAACAGGCCTTTCACTTCATTTTGATGTTAGTTCATAATGTCACGCGTGTCCGATTGGTGGAGGGGAACATTGGGGATCGGTGGGGTTGCCAAGACAACAACAAAAAAATCAGTGTAGGGTGAATATTTCTCAAACAATGAAAGCCTTGTTGAAAACTACAGTATAGTACTCAGTTGTTTACTATTTCCCTGGAGTCAGGGATTCATGGGACTTATTCTGATCCCTAACTCCCTTCAGAAGTAGGTCAGTAAACCAGTAAAAAGGAAATCAATTGAGTGTTTAGTTTGCACAGAGCTGGTAACACCTTTGGGTTAGCGTGATTAGGGGAGCTCAGCCATTCCCAGAAAAGCAATCAATTTAAGATAGGCTATCTGTTTGTGTTAGCTGCAATGCTGATAATCCCTATGTGGTTGTGTCACTTTGTTTTGCAGTGCAACTACTTGATTAAAATCTGTCGATGTGTGTAGGCTACCTTGTAATAGTTGTCTTCTGCTCCGAGGGCCTTGGAGAGCCCAAAGTCACTGATTTTGGCGAACTGTGCTTTGACCAGCAGGACGTTACGAGCTGCTAAGTCTCTGTGCACAAAGTTCTTCTCCTCCAGATACTTCATCCCCATCGACACCTGGTGCATCAGGTCCACAATGTTCTCCATAGTTACTGTATCCCTGTGGGGACAAAAACACTGAGCGTCACAACAATCGAAGAATGTTTTTCCTTTTAGAAATGTTGTTTTTCTATAGCAAAATCAAGGGTCTGAGCATCGATAGTGTTGTTTGTCTCTGATTCCCAACGTTGGGGTGTTACATAAATGTGAGGAGTCACAAGATGATTAAAGAGATCAGAAAGAAGAAACACAAAAATGTTTTAATCTAAAAAAATTGTTTTTTTTTCTTGTGAAATACTGGATACTTTCACCACTTCAAATGAAACTATCTGAGAAGGAGAATCACTCGTTAACATAAGGTAATGTCCAGAGACATTTATATTTATATTTTGGCAACTGAATACGCTGTTTTTTTAATGGTGCTGCTGTTGTTTTTGAGTTGTATTGGATGTTTTTAAGGTGTGGGTGCTTTTTAGGTTTTGTTGTTTAGTCATTATTGTTGTTGATTTTAGTGCTTTTTTTGTATTTTGCTTGTTTTTCTTTTGTTTTTTTGTTCAATTTTTTGACTTGTTGTCATTTGTTGTTATTATAGTCATTCGTAATATTGTTGTTGATTTATTTTTTGGTGGTAGTTTGTTTTTCTTTTGTCTTTTTTTTTGCTTTGATTTTAATTACATATTTGTTTTTACATTGTAATGTAGTGTTTTGTCCAGAGCCAAATAAATAAATAAATAAATAGCGTGGTCATCAGTAGACACCATGCAAAAAAAGAAGAAGATTGTAAACACCCTCTAAGACAAAATTGTGATTTGGGGCCATATAAACAAAGAATGACTTTAATTACAGTGTAGGGTAATTTCCTGACTAAGCATGATATAAAGTGAGAGGAGCAACTGTACCAAAATCAATACTGATAATGGTTATTTCTAAATGATCAGAGGCGGGACATATGCCTATGTGCTTAACTCACTTATTGCTGGAGAGGAACTTGTTGAGAGGCCCTGCGGAGGCCATCTCCATAACCAGCATCAGGTTCTCAGCGTTGCACAGACCCAGCATGCGTACGATGAAGGGGTTACTCAGCTGGTGCATGATCTCTGCCTCCCTCATCATCTCCTCCCTCACCAGCTTCTCGTTATCACTCTTCAGCACTTTGATGGCCACATCGATCTGGCCCCTGACGGAAGACAAACAAAACACATTTTGGAATAGCACAATTTTCTCATCCCAACTCATCATATACCGGAGCTTTGTCAGACGCCTCTACGTAGTTTTTTCTGTCGCACTAAACACGTGCTCAACGTCCCCTCGGTGTCACTTCTTGGTCGAAGTAAACATATGCTTAATGTTGTGAATTAAACAAAACCACTTGTTAAGGATTAGGCAACAAAACCACTTAGTTAGGTTTAGGAAAAAACTAAAATGGTTGGGCTTAAAATTACTACGTTTTTTACAGTGAAATGTTACTGGACGTTGTAAACACGAGACACGAACAGTCAGCTGATTGTAAAGTTAAAGTGAAACATCTCCTGGATGACAGCCCTGTGTTGTTGGACCCATCCACCCTCACGAAAGGGTAGGCTGTGCAACAGTATCGAACGCTGATGGCCATGACAAAGCGTCAGTATTTGACGCCCCCGGGATGAACGTCTGCAAAACCATGTAGCATCTGGAGGGAACTGGGTTTAGTAGTAAAACTTTGTCCTCACGACTCAGTCTTGAGGACCCCCTTCTTCACGCAGCCAAAGTTCCCGGAGCCGAGCTCCACCTCGTCGATCAGCAGCTGACTCCTCTGGATGTTGAACCTCCTCACTTCATTGGGATTGTGATATGGGTTGAACCCATTGCAGTCCATCGGCAGAACCTCTCGGTCTGCAGGCACAGTGGTGGCCGGCTTTGAGGTGGATGCAACCGCTGACAAGTGAAAGTACAAACCACATGGGGTTAAAATGCAGAGTGTTGACAGGCTTTTAAGTGCTGTATACGCTATTAAACTGCTGGTAGCATTTTCAGTAGGATCTTCAGTAGGAGTTTTTTTTTTTTTTAACTGAGTTTATTTAAATTAGAGTTTGCTGTGTTGTGTGTGATTGTGTGAGTTTGTAAATGCTGCTGCAGTAAATGTAAAATGATTGCAGGCAGTGGTGGAAAATACAGTTTTAAGTTGTTTTTTTCTTCTTCTTTTTTTACTTTATTAAGAAATTTCGATCCAGTTGTTACATCGAGTATACATGTTACATTTGTTTTCATTATAAAAATTATAGTAAATATATTTCACTGTATAAAAATAAAAATAAATAAATTATACAACAAATAACAAAATGTAGCGAAAGGAAAAGAATAATAGTTATAATAAAATAAATAATATAATAATCGGGGTCTGCTATAGAATTGGAGTAAGTTTGAAAAGTCTAAATAATGTAAGATTTTTTGCCTATTTATAATTTTTGAGTTTTAAGTTTTCAATAGTAGTAAAACATTTTTTTAAATCAGTATCTTTACTTGAACATTTCCATTTTATGTTACTTAATACTTCCACTGCACTACATTTCAGACAGAAATATTGCACTTTTTACTCCACTACATTTATCTAACAGGCTGAAGTTACTAGTTATTTTTCAGATTAAGATTTTAAATGCAAAATATGTGATCAGTATACAAAATATTGTGCATTGTTACAAACTAAAATCAGCTTCCCCTCCACCGGCTACAACATTAACATGCTGCTCATACATAAATGCAACCGTAATACTTTTATATTAATATACTGTAATATAATGTACTTTTACTTCTGATACTTTAAGTACATTTTGCAAATAATTCACCTCCTGTGTATATATTTATTACTTCTCATTATGTATATACATACTACATTCCTGTTTACATTCAGTTGATCCATTTGAAATACTGCCTACCACTAATTTACATTACTTATTTTATATTTATTTATATTTATAATTAAGCCCTTTATTTTATTTACTTGCAATATTTTATGTCTTAGATTCTCATTTTGCTTTTACTTGTGGGATTTTCCTTTTTTCTATAGATAAATGATTGAATAAGCATTGTTCAAGGGAACCTGAGACCAAAGATTTTCACTGCCAACAAACACTTTGTTGTAATTGTTGTGCATCTGATAAATAAAGAAACTTGAAACTTCTGTATTATTACTAAGATTTTCAATGCAGGACTTTTACTTGTAAAGGGTATTTTTACACTGTTATATTGCTACTTTACTAAAGTAAAATACTGAATACTTCTCCCACCACTGATTTTATCATTGTTTGTGTTTTGTGCTGTTTTGCTTGTACTTCCTGGTTCAGTTTTGTGTATTTTAAAGGCCCATCTAGTGACAGACATTGCAAACTTGCTTGGGCTATACCATCCCTGTTGTGTGGTGTTGGTTCATAAACATGTCCCTATAAAAAATCTACTTTAAATGAAAGTTATTTTGGTGCAAGTGCATATAACAGAGCAGCTGACTATGGTTGTACTTTAGGTGACTGACCTCGAGGTGGCGGTGTGTATCCATTTGCGCCTTGTCGCCTCTGAAAGAGTCACATTCAAATTAATCTCAGAGAAAGAAAAATATGCTGATTTAAACAGTGCAGGATGTTTTCAGTACTCACTGCTACAGGAAGATCTGGAGTCTCTGAAAGATTATAAAACAGATTAGATTTATATCAACAATTTCAGTCATAGGTGTAATGAATGTTACAAATAACCTACAAACATGAACTGGAAATGCAGTGAGTTTGTTTTGTTGATATGACTGAGAAAAGGAAATAAGATGTTCAGTACTTCCAGCAGCTTTTCCGTTAACACACGACTCCCCAAGAATAGTCACCAGGCCGTCAGCTTTCATCTTCAGGTATTCAACCAGCTAGAGAGATTAAGATGATTTTAGGAAAAAGAAAAGGGCCATCAGCTTCAACACAGGCTATGCTTAAGGCATAGGTCCTATAGGCGGTCGCCTAGGGCGCCACTTTCCGGGGGGTGGGGAGGGTCGCCCTCTAAAAAAAATTAATAAATAAAAATGTTTTTTTTAAATGCCGATTGGTGCCCTTCCTCATTTTTTATATGGAGGTAACAAATGGACAAAGAAATAAATAAAATAAGAAATAAAGAAATACACTTTTCACCCCTTTAACTCTCTTTCTCACACTTTTTCATCTGCCCAGCCACACTTACTTGTTAATCAAAGTAACATGTAGTGAAACTGGCTAAACACTTTTAAGCCAACAATATCAGGGACCAATTGTTTATTTATATTATAATAAATACAGTTATTCATGAAAATAAAAATCTTAATTTTTGTTTTAAAACCATTGTGTTGCGGTTTACGTGGTAGGGTTAGGGTTTTGGGGGGTTGAATCCTAACACTGCTGGGCCTAACCCTCGCCTGGAGCACCAGAAGGGCTAGAGCCAGCCCTGCTTCAACATAATCAAAAGAAGAGAATGATTGAGGGCCGACCGACCTGCCAGATTGTGTCAAACTTTGTTCCGTCTGGCATGAAGTATTTCCCTGATTTGTCCTGGAGGACCTGGTAGTGGTACACTGTTTTCCCGTACACCATGGAGAGAGCAAAGGAACCCGACTCCTCTCTGTCTCTCACTCTGACAAACAAACAAACAGCGTTGCTTAAAAGCTGCATGAAGACCTTAGACCTTTGGTAGACAAAGAGAAGAAAAGAAGAGATGCAAAAACACATCACCTTGAGCGACTTACAGAAACTTGCCGTCCGGTTGTGCTCCAGAGTAAAGCCGCCGTTCGCCTTCCTGCCGTGTGATTTTACCATGATACCAGGGCATCTTCTCGTGGGCCGTGGTGGCGATCAGCTTCTCCAGCTGAGGAGCTTGACTGATGATGGCCTGCTCCATGGCTTCTCCCTGAGCAGAAAACACAGACGCAGAATTCACACATTTAGACTGATAGACTGATTACTGTGCAGGGTTGTATCCTGATATACAAAAAACATTCAGCAACATCTGTAAAAGTTTGAAACATTTAATCTTCAGCAGTACATCGTATTTAATAAGCTTTTGAATGTAGTGGAGTAAAACGTATATTTCCTTTTGAAATGTTTAACGGAAAATGGAAATACTCAAGTTAAGTACAAGTACCTCAAAATTGCACACAAGTACAGTGCTTGAGTAAATCTACTTAGTTACTTTCCACCACTGCTAAGAGGAGCTATTGCAGAGAGAGGACTGTGATTTTTCTGACTCCTCCTGGTCCCTGCTGGGAGTCCACATACATCTGGAGCCAGTTTGGCTGTGGAGCAGAAGCCCACCAGTGATAAAAGGCTACTGGTCCCAGTGTGTGTCTGTCTGCAGCAGGAGACAAATCATAAAACTACAGGATTTTGGATTGAAGTCAGACTTCAGAGGGCCAGACCTCAAGCTGAGTAAACAAAGACACTAAACAAATGAAAAGGTGCAATTTCCGAAATCACCTGCAGATTCGGCCTATTGTGTGTGTGTGTGTGTGGGTGTGGACAATTTTCTCTGCAAGGGTCCGTGATGAAGGCACGTTACGTTCAGATTTAAACTTTGGAAAATTTGAGTCTTTTATCTTTAAATGTGTGAGATCACATGATCACATGAAGATGTTTCGTCATTTATTACGTTTGCTGGTTAAAGAGTCAGTCACTCTTTCCATATACTCTCTCTCTCTCTCTCTCTCTCTCTCTCTCTATATATATATATATATATATATACAAATCTCCATCAAACTATCAAAAGTTTTTGAAAATATCACAGCATGGCTTTTTCTATGGTGTTCCTCAAGGTCTTGGTGTCTTAATGTGGTATTTTGGAGGGATTTTTTTATAATTGTTATCAATTAATATAATTAAAAGTTGTTAAATTTAGCACCAAATCTGTGCTTGGGTTGATACCACCAAATGGTATCAACCCCAAAAATTGCTGCAACAACTTATGAGACATAATAGAGCATGGGGATGACCATCATATACTTCAATGTTCTTAGGGTTAGGGTTATACACGTGCACAGTTTATTTTAATTAGTGAATTAGTTAATTAATTCATTAATTTGTATTTATTTGTAATTTATGAATAGAATAACTTGACACACAGTGCTGAGCTGCATCTCAAATTACTCTTCATGTTCCCAGCTTTCAGATGATGTACACCACTTCTATGTGACATCTACTATTGACCTGCTATCTCTCCCTAGAGACCCGCTATCCCCCCTAAAAAAGACAAATACGGGTCTATTGAGGGTCTCAGAGCGTTAACCTAATTAGTTACATTCCACCACTGGAACCGGCCCCTTAATTACTAACTGCATCTCTAGCATATACTGTCCATATTGATTATGGTACAACAGTACCCAACAGCCTCAGCAGAGCCTCACCTCCAGGTTCCAGGTCTGCTTCACGTACTCCCTCAGCATGTTCTCTCTCAGGCTGTCGAACACGCCGGCACGTATCGCCGTATCCGGGGGGCGCAGACAGGGTTTCCTCAGGGTGCACACCAGCCCGTCGGGGTCTTTGCTGTAAAACTCACAGAGCTCTGCGGGCCCACAGTGAGGCTTCCCTCCTGTGAGGCAGTAGGTCCCGTTGAGCTGCTTATCCACGGGGTAATGATGAAACTCCAGGTTCCACACAAGAGACAGAACGTAGCCGCCCAGACTGCGGAGACACTGCCGCAGCAAGAAGATCCCGTCGGCCATCCCGGCCAGTTTTAGGTGCTGCTCGGCATCTGAGCGGCTGATGCTGCCGTAGTAGAAAGGCAGCTCGGCTGCCGGGTCGATGGACATGGTGAGACTTGGGAGAGACTTTGGCGTGGACTTCTGGATGTAGACAGTGGAGATTAACTAGAGAGATAGAAAGGGAAAGTTTTAAAAACAAGTTTTTAGGATTATGCTGGTTCAGTAGCCCAATATGTGACCTCTGACCTTTCAGCCTTCTAGCCCCCACCTCCCCTCCACTGTCTGCTCAAGCTACCCTAATTTCTCATTAACCAAATTATAAAACAGCTGTGGAAATACAGTTTGAAAATGGACAACATCCAATGCTTTTCCAAGAAAGCAAAAAAACCATTATCCTGAGAGCCTCACCTCCTCTTCTTCTCTTCTAAGCTATACTGAGAGAAATGATTTTTGAGGACTGTCAACTCTACACAGACGAGCTGTGAGGTGCCATGTGTCTGGGTGAGATATTTAACATGAAGCACCCCCACACACGTTGAGACTGCATGAAGCTTGCAGACTAACAATCTGATGACAAAAGCCACAACAGGAAGTTGCAGTCCGCCCTCACAGTCTCCTTTCTCCAGCATCATTGTTCTTCCGTTGAACAGGTGCTTTTTGGTTCTAGATCATTCCTTCTGCTTTTAGAGACTCAAGTTTTCCTTTATGGGAGGAAATGTACCCTACTACATCTTTAAAACAATGTGATGTATCTGATATAAGGTTTCAGTAGAGGTGTCTGAGCTGAGGAGGTGACGTAAAGATTGAAATCAAGCAGGTTTTGACTGTTGAACAGTTATGTGATAGCAGGCGGAAAATGCCTGTTAGAGTTCAAAACAGAAATTGACAGAGACCATAATACGTCAGCTCACACCAAGCAGAGAGGACAAAATTTAAATATGCAGACAGGCTTGTAATAAGGATTGAGATTTTATAATAAAACTACAAAGAAATAAGAGGAAAAGATTAAAGGTAAAACCATTTCTACCGCAGTGTGTTGGAAACTTATCAGTCTTTGTGTTAGATTTTATAATCTCCATCAGTTTATACGGTCTTGGTGTGAATGGAAAGTGTGTTGATGGGGAATTTTGTAGGTTGATGGGGAAAGTTTTCATCATTATTGAAGTTAAAGGTCCAAGATATTCCCTGTTGTGCTGAAATGACTAGAGATTTAACTGAATAGTTACAGAAAATTAACTTAAGATAAACTATTTGATAATTGATTTATCGTCTAAGTCATTTATATAAGTCATATATACTGTATGAATGGAAAAGCACACACTTGACGGAACCTCAACAGTTTGACATCTCTCTGTAAGAGTCAAATAACGTTTTGTATTTAACACCTCGCGTTGTCAAAAGTGTAAAAAATGAGTGAAAACCTCAGCTTCCTGGCTACAAACCTGTGATGCTGACCACATCAACAGTGGACAACCGAGCAGAAACACATAGTTGCCACAAGACACAAGACCCACCACAACAAAGACCTGCAGACCCGACGATGTGGACAGATGGATACCTCACAGACAAGCTGGGACATCACAACAATGCATAAGTACTTCATAAACTACACCTATTTGTGTGGCGTTTCTTTATTCAATATAGTTCATTTTAGGTGAGACTAAATGTACTTTACATGGGTTTTTGTTTGCACTTCCAACACTAATGTTGTTTAATTGATTAGTTACAGGAAACAGACTATTTAACAGCAGTGGGTAGAATTGGAGCAAATATGATTAAAACAAGTTATTTTTATAAAACGTCACTATATCCTGACAGTAGTGCATGAGACAGTTAATCTGTTAGGGCGCGGAGGAATCTTGCAAATGCCATTAGGAGCTCTAGGAGGAGGCAGATGATTTCTTCAAAGATTATCTGTCTCATGCACTGCTGTCAGGATATAGCGTCAGCTTTATCAACCCGGTCTCACAGGAAGGCGTATAAATACCACGACATGACACGGACATTCCGTTCGTCATGAGAACGCATTTCAGCGTTTTCGCGTGTCATTTTTACGCCACACAAACATCCTCAGTTAGGTGTAGGCAAGAAAACCACTAACTTATGTTCAGGCAAGAAAACCACTTAGTTAGGGTAAGGGAAAATGTCATGGTTGGGCTTAAAATAAGTAAGTAAATTAAGTAAAACACGTACAGAAACAACTACAGAAAACAAAAAAACATGTGACAATCGTCACTAACGTAACTTACAAAACAAAAAAATGGTCAACAACAGTCTCGAACATGGGTCTCCTGGTTAAAAGTCTGGTAGCATTTATAGGCAGATGCATTTACTTTGCAGTCAGTACAGGATACATGGCATACAAAAGACACGCGGAAATCAAGAAAGGTGTAGTTATTGCACGCTTAACCTCTTGACATTTATATGCCTTTTCATGTTAATGGACTGGTTTTATAAAAATAACTTTTTACTATATTTGCTCAAAGTTACCGACTGCACCTTTAACTTAACTTAACTTAAGATTAACTATTTTGATAATTGATTAGTCATTTAAAGAGCAAACACTTGCTGGTACCAACTTAGATTATAAATTGAATATCTTTCAGACTGTTGGTTGGACAAATCAAGCAATGGGAAGACATCAGCTTGAGTTCTGGGAAACTGTGATTGGTCTTTTTTAACTATTGTCTAAACAATTAATCGGCAACAGATTCATCAATAATGAGAACAATCAAATAATGATTTGCCACCCTAATGTCCTGTACAACATGGGTTTTCTGTTGATATTGCAAATTTCAGCCAAGATACAATATAGAGATGAAAATAATCCTCTTCATCTCTGTTTTCCATTGTTTTTCTTTTACTTAAATTCCCAGTAAACACTGAACAAGACAGATAGCAGTGACATAAATTCTAAATTCATCACAGACTTCAGTAATATTTTTTTTAACAAACTTAATGTGAAAGAGAAAGTGGATTTCATTAGAAACCAACAAACCCTCCAAACACACTGTGACAAGAACATTCGCCTCACTGCTGTAAAACGACACGATCAAACTAACCAAAACATTGACAGGTTTCCAACAAGACGTAAAAACGTCCAACTACGACAGCAGCCATGTCTTTGCTCAACTTGTGTTCTTTTCAAAATGTGATTTATATGGCTTTTCTACTTAACTTGCATATTATGAACCACAAAAGCAAAGAGTGGAGAGAGATGAGGTGACACATGACAGCTTTGAACCCAAAGTGTGTTGACTATTCTCATCAAAAGATACTTCAAAAGACAGAAACCAACTGAATGCAATGTAAAAAAAAGAAGAAAAAAGCTTAATTGTGCATAAAAACATACTTTTGTAAATGAGGTGTTGCAGAGTGAGCAGATAGTGACCCAGTGAGCAGTGGAAAAAGTGCTGTGAGTCATTCTGTTTTCAACAAGAGGAGGAGTACATAAGTGACACACGCCAAAATCTACAGGCCTGAGTGTTTGTTTTCCACAGAGAAGAGAGGTTGAACTTTCTCTGGCATGATTTAGGTCCTCTGGGACCCCTCACATGCAAAGTAAATGTAATTAAATGCAAAACAAAAACCTCATCTTCTTTGTCATCAAACAGTTTTTGTAGAGAAGACTGTTCCAGGTCAATCACTCTTGATGTCAGCGATGGAGAGCTGATATTATCATTCTGATTGATCCTAATAATGAAGTACAATAAAAGCTCAGGCATACAATTTTCTTACCCAGTAAAATAGTTATTGTGATAAAGCTCAGCTAAAATTAGGGTGTCCAGCATTCAAAATTGTACTCAAGTAAACATGACTATAAGCAAACATGTAGTAAGTACAAGTATTGCAACATGTTCTTATCCCAACTCGTCACACAATGACGCTCTGTCAGACCCCTCGACGTCATTTCCAGTCTCAGTAGACATATGCTTAATGTTGTGAAATAAACAAAAACACTTGCTTAGGTTTAGGCAACAAAACCACTTAGTTAGGTTTAGGAAAAAACAACATGTTTGGGCTTAAAACTACTATGTTTGTACAGTGAAAATGTGAATTGACATTGTGAACACGGGACATGAACAATCAGCTGATTGTAACGTAACGCACAGGACAAGAACAGCGGTCTCCTGGATGAAAGCCTTGTGTTTGTTGGACCCAAGCCCCCAGGAAGCGCACCGGTCGCCAATTATTTTAGTGGCCCAACGATGGTACTACAACTTCTGTGTCGGTCATGTAAATCAACTTCCCAGTATGAACACTCTAAATAGCCCTTATTTACATCATTAGGTCCTAAAAGTTGTAAAATGCACAAATAGACGAATCCAGAGTTATTTCCCTTCATCCTTTCATGTGAATGAAACCCAGACCGAGACTGGAGCGAGGGCTGGGAGGCGGAGTTAGCAAGCCGCGACGACAGTGTGACGGCTGTGGCCCCGTGACCGAGCCATGTGACCGAACGGACGCTACTGCACCTGCTCCATGGGCCCAATGGATGCGGAAGATCGACGGAAGATCTGTGTATTTTCCACTCGGAAGTCGAGCCATTTTGGCATCATGCACCACTGAGCAACTTTCATAGGAATGAACGGGGCCCTGTCTCCAACGCTGTATCCAGTTCTCTTAACCTATCCATGCTATTGACGTGGATGGGTTTAAATACATAGTTCATGGAAAGCTCGGTGCGGTGGCGCTAGAGGAAAAATCAGGGGATCCCCAAAAGTCAGCAGGATTCATCCTCTGGGGATCAGGAATATCTGTACAAAAATGTCATGGCAATCCATCCAATAGCTGTAGAGATATTTTAGTCCAGAAGTGGCGGACTGACTGACCAACAGATATTACAGCCAGTAGGGAGGAAGTGGGAGTGGATGTGTGGGTCAAAAAACACGGGATTTCTGCCCAGGAGACTGCTGTTCATGTCCCGTGTGAAACCAAGAGTCAATGTTGATTTATTTGTCACGTAACTTCCGTACTTAAGTTACAGCACTTACGGTCTTATTTTAACCCAAACCACGACCTTTTCCTACACCTTACTAAGTAGTTTTATTTTGAAAAGACTGGAAAATCGTGTCTATGTACACAAATCAAATAGATTATTTCACAAACTGCTGTGAGACTGTTTTGTACATTTCCATCCATAAAGCCACTAGCATGTCTACAAAAGTCAGAAAACAGTCTTAAAAAACAACATGTGTAGTATTTATGTACAGGATCAAAATTAGAAATATTACAGAGAATATAACGCCACTGTCTCTAAATGTGTAACATGACACCCAAACATTTCAAAAATGTCAAGTCTTCAGTAGCATGCTAACGTTAGCGTCAGGCTGACAGGATCAAGTAGGGGTCATGTAAATAGTGACCTCTTTATGTCGGCTTGAAAAGAGTGAAAACACAAAAGGCAAAGAGACTGAGCGGCTCATTCGTGCGGAGACATTTAAACTCTTTTGCTCTCATGAATCATACATGTAAATACAACCATGAGGTCAGCAATTTAATTTGCCTCTAACCACTAAAAGCTGTTTTCTGTAGATTACGTGGTTCATATTGAATCAAGAGAGCATTCCGCTGATAACTATACAGCTATTAAAAGTTATTTTAGGTCGTGATTATTTTGGTTGTGATATCAGGAAGTCAGCTCGTTGTTATGTTACTCAAAGCATTCCTCCATACACACATCAGCATTTGAGACCCTGTAGGCATCCACCAACAGATAATGTGTCCTTTAAATCCTCAGATATGAAATGATTTTCCACCAAACTGCCCTTTGTTTTAGTGATGACTTGGGCCTAAAATGCCCCAAATTGAAACTTCCTGCATCAATGGAAACAATTGACATTTAAATAAACAGTTTGCATGTGTTGCTTTTTCATGATTCAGATTATTATAATGAGCCTGTTCTGCCATTTCCTTTATCATTAGGAACATTAACTGACACAAGCACCTCAACAGTTTTTTTCCTTTGTGTTAATAAAAAACAAACACCTGCAGGAAGCTGTTAGTGAGACTTCATTATAATGAGGCTTTTTGTGTCAATTGTGGTTTAATCTGAAACTAAATGTAACGTTCAAATTGTCTGCGAATGAACAATTTAGCACATAAAACCCCCTTTCTGCCGTCCAGACCAATATCGTCAGACCGCGGCTGGAACATTTTGCAGATATGCTTCAGTCCAGAACCAAAAATACATCCAGCAATTTCAAGAAATGTTACAGGCGATAAAAGACACATACACACACACACAGACCTCTTTACCCATTTTTGGTTTTCTATTCCGAGGCACAATGAAAGCAGCTATTTATATTTTTGCACATGCAATCTCTACTTTTGTACGCCAGCGCAACAATGCCTCAACCCCGGCTGTGGTGCACACACACTTCTTATTCCGTTTTACAGCTCAGACACAGCTGTGGAAAATATAAAAAAACACCCATTTAAACTAGAGTTTTTTTTGCATAAATTCAAAAGATAAATAAGATTATAAATATCATAGATTATTGTAGGTTTACAGACTCAATTTGGATTAAGTTACTGTGAGTTTTCTGTGCTGATTAAAATGTTATAACACCTTTTGAACACGCTGCTATTAAACTATTGTACACTGAACCAGGTGTAGTTTTGAGCATGTGGCATTTAATGAAGAAAAAAAAAGATAATTAACGAGTTAGATTTCAACCCATACTTTAGGTTTCTGTTGATATATTGCATTATTTTAATATTTTTCCTCAGGCCAAGTCTTAACTTTATTAGATCATCGTTGACTAAATCATCTTTTCGTTTTTTACATAGAAAATATGTAATCCATCAATACAAAACACGTCTGCTGTTCAATCAGATATAACAATAAAACCTACTTACAGCACGTTTCACTGCTTCACCTCAAGTAGAAAGATGTTGTTGCTTTAGAGACAAAGATATATCTGTTGATCTGACAGCAGTGTAAGGTTCTGAGAATAAGTGGGGGTTAGAGACAATGACACACACACACAGTGTCACACACACACACACACACACACACACACACACACACACACACACACACACACACACATAGGCTACAAACACATACACGTACACACAGGGAAATGCATACACAAACCTCTGAATCCACCTATCAAGTTCTTCTTTTGTGCTCTTTAAATCCTGATTGACGTATTACAAACTGTAGCATACTGTGTCCAAATATACAAGCCTGATTAAATCAGCATCAAAGAAATAGTTCGACATTTTGGGAAATACATTTATTTGCTTTCTTGCTGAGAGTTAGATGAGAAGATCGATATCACAAAAAATATAAGCACTTACTACGTCTACTACGTTGTAAAAGTGAAAGCTAAACTTGAAAGCAATATGTTCGTTGTAAAACTGCACAAAACGTTACGTTTTGAACACAAACAAAAAGGCCTCTTTATGTTTAGGCAACAAAACTACAACTTGTCTAGGTTTAGGCAACAACTGACTTCCGCTTCTGCTCCTGTCATAATTACCACGGTCACTAGAGGTCGCTGTCGTCTTCTTTTATACCTTCTTTCAGTGATCTACCATGTGAATAGATGATAAAACCTACTATTAGGTGTAGTAGGCCCTTATTGATCCACATGTATGGTGCTTATAGCGATCGATAGCACCTATTTAATGGCCTGATAGCAGTCTAATTGGCTGAACTCTCTGCCAGAAAGTGAATATACAGTGTGTATTTCCCAAAGTGTCAAACTGTTCCTTTAAATATCAAGCTTTGGCCAGGAGTTGGTTAGCTTAGCTTAGCATACTGAGTGGAAACAGCTAGCCCGGTTCTGTCTGGTAACAAAATACACCTAACAGCATGAAATGTCGCTTTTAGGCCCTGACACACCAAGCCGAGGGTCGGCCGTCAGATAGTTTTGAGTTTGGGGTCTTCTGTGATTGTCTGTCGGCCTAGTTTTCGTGGTGTGTCCCGCACCGTCGGCTCTAGTCTGCACAAGGTTTTTCAGTTGATTCAGCACGTTGCATCGGCGGCGGAACCCGTCGGTGAGAGAAATCACTCTGATTGGCTGTTCAGCTTAAACAAATCAGTGTACGAGAAGAGAAACGGACGTGAGGAAAACAAGCCAACGAGTTAAGTCAAGAGGAAAAACACAGACGGCTCTTCTCATTTTTCATCTTCATCTCATCTGATCGTTCCAACATACGGATATTTTCACAACGACATGGCCATCTGGAATGAAGCTAAGTGGTGAGTGAGAGTGGTGTGAAAATGGTCAACAAAGCGGTGTCTTCGGTCTTCCGGTTTCCCTTTTTGAATGATGAATACAGACTACCGCCACCTGCTGATGTGGAGAGTTATTTCATCTCACGCAGGCGCAGAATGTACGTGGTAGTTGGCCGTCGGCTGTAGTCTTTGAGGTGTGTTTGAGTGCAACTTTTTGGCCAAGACAAAGGCGATGCAACTGGTGGCCTTCGTCGCCGCTAGCTCTTTGATGTCAGCTTGGTGTGTCCCCAGCTTAAAGGTATCAAAATACACCAAACAGCATGAAATCGACATACTGTTTTTACACTTTGTGCGGTTTGAATACAACTTGTTAATTAGTGAGCTTTAAAGGTGCTGGTCGGCGGATGTTAAACTTAAAAACTTTATTAGATTTATCATATACGTAGAGATAGGCCCACATACATGAAATTTGACCTCTGCGTTCAACCCATCCTTATTAACAGTGTAAGCCGGGGAGCAACTTGGTGTTCAGTGTCTCGCTCACACTTCGACATGCAGACAATAGGAATCAAGGGTTGAACCGCCAAGCTTGCAGTCACCAAACGACCACTCAGCCCACTGAGCTATTCATTCAATTCAATTCAATTTATTTTTATATAGCGTCACATCACAACAGAAGTTATCTCAAGACGCTTGAGCTACAGCCGCCTCACAGTGAGCTGTTGTTGTCTTTGGACCTATGGTATCCTATAGTACACAGTGACCTTATAGTGGCATTAAAATACTTTTATGTGTCCTCATTTCTATGTGAAGTGTGTTACACTTTTTATTACAGAATAACCATTATGCCCACACACACACTAGACACCAACACCTGTGCATTAACCACAGTATACCAACAGCAGAGATAACAAGAGTAACCCCCTCAAACCTCCAGTAGTACCCACACACACATCCACTAACCCCCACCTCACTGGCTGCAGCTGCTTCCTTGGAGTCTCACATCAGGCAGCCAATCAGCAGGATCCCTCGCAATCAAGTCTGACAACAACAGACAAGACAAAACCGGATAGGAAGATGTGTGCCTTCAAAATAAAAGCTGCAATGTTTCAGTCAGACCTAAATGATCTTAAATGGGTCAACAAGGGGCCTCCGTTTAAAAATACTGGAGCTGCTTTCTCTGCAAAACAGCTGCCCTGCCAAGTTATAGAAAAGTTTACTTAAAAATAAGAACTGTATGTAGGCCTATGTTTTGACCAAATTTGCACTTGAATTGTAACCTAATAATATGAAATAATATGATTAAATGATGACATATTGTTATGATGACTAATTTGTTAAAATCTCTGGTTTAGTCAACCTTAGCATTAAATTAATATTGAGAAACTTAACATTAAAGGAAAAATAATATCACACTTGAAATGACAAATCATGTAAATACTCCTTCTTTATTAAAAACATTTTGGTAACATCTCAGTGTTGCCATCACGCATACACACTGCAGTGTTGCAGGTATTCTGTATCTTCATTGACTACCACCTGGGCCCAGATACGGAGTGAGTCCTGGCATGTGCAAGGCGAAAATAAAAATGATCCAAACCAAACTGTATATTGTATGGCGCAGCTATTTAAATTAATGAATAAAAAACATAGATTGAAGACTATTTTTTTATAATTGGGGCTATTTTACACATATCTAAGATCAGTGTTTTTGTATTGTCTGCATCAGTGATACACACATGGAGATTTAAATAAAGTAGAATAGGCTACTTTTAGCCTAATATGAAAAATGCAGAGTTGGGCAGCAAAACACACATTAAACCTGCAGTAGGTACAATGGTTTTGGCATCATTGGGAAAAAACTCCATAATAACCTTTCAGCATATTGTAATTCAAGTGTTCTGGAAGAAAACTAGACTTCTGCACCTCCTCATGGCTCTGGTTTCAGACTTTAAAAAAATCTAGCCTGTGACGTGAGACTTTGGCCAATCACAGGTCATTTCAGAGAGAGAGCGTTCCTATTGGCTCATTAAACGGAGGAAACTGTCAATCACTCGTGAACTCAAACTAGGCAGCTGATCAAATATGAATCAATATTCTGTTACTGTAATGCCTATTTCTCGCCTCAAATGTTTTCAGAAACATCTTGTAGTGTACTGTTTAGCTGTAAAATTATAAAATATGATCCGGCTGGTGGGCGGTGCTTGGTATTTCCTCAACTGATCTCGGCCGGGTCACGAACTTTCTCATTTTACAGCTAAACAGTACACTACAAGATTTGAGGTGAGAAATACAGTAACATAATATTGATTCATATTTGATCAGCGCTGCCTAGTTTGACCGTTTGATCAGAGTTTGTGAGTGATTGACAGCTGCTCAGAGATGGCAAGGCTCCAGATCAGCTCTGATTGGTTGTTTTCCTCCGGTCTGTGAAATCTTGCAGATGCCATTAGGAGCACCGGAGGACACAGAGGAACATGATTTTTTTTCCAGATTAACTGTCTCATGCACTACAGTCAGGATATAGTGACGTTTTATAAAAATAACTTGTTTTAATCATATTTGCTCCAATTCTACCCACTGCTGTTAAATAGTCTGTTTCCTGTAACTAATCAATTAAACAACATTAGTGTTGGAAGTGCAAACAAAAACCCATGTAAAGTACATTTAGTCTCACCTAAAATGAACTATATTGAATAAAGAAACGCCACACAAATAGGTGTAGTTTATGAAGTACTTATGCATTGTTGTGATGTCACAGCTTGTCTGTGAGGTATCCGTCTGTCCACATCGTCGGGGCTGCAGGTCTTTGTTGTGGTGGGTCTTGTGTCTTGTGGCAATTATGTGTTTCTGTTCGGTTGTCCGCTGTTGATGTGGTCAGCATCACAGGTTTGTAGCCAGGAAGCTGAGGTTTTCACTCATTTTTTACACTTTGTGACAACGTGAGGTGTTAAATACAAAACGTTATTTGGCTCTTACAAACAGATGTCAAACTGTTCAGGTTCCGTCAAGTGTGTGCTTTTCCATTCATACAGTATAAATGACTTATATAAATGACCTAGACGATAAATCAATTATCAAAATAGTTTTTCTTAAGTTAATTTTCTGTAACTATTCAGTGAAATCTCTAGTCATTTCAGCACAACAGGGAATATCTTGGACCTTTAACTTCAATAATGATGAAAACTTTCCCCATCAACCTACAACATTCCCCATCAACACACTTTCCATTCACACCAAGTGTAAAAATAACTTTTGTAATCATATTTGCTCCACTTCTACCCACTGCAGCTTCAACCCTCAATTCAGCTCTTTATTTGACCCTTTCAGTGGAAGACGACTTTTATTTTGCAGGTAGTAAGCGGATGTGTAGTAACCTCAGTGTGGGTGTCTTGACCTCAGACTGAGTCTCTCTTCTGCTCCTGGAAGTGGAAGAAGAAGTCTCCTCTCCTCAGTCAGTCAGCCGCCGGCGCCGCCTCCTCTCCGCTCCGCTGCGGAGGACCGAGGACATAGACTCACTGTAAGGGGACTTCTGCAAGGGGACACCGGGAAGGTAAGACAACAAGCCGGCTCACACTCTCTGCGTTTACATGCACAACTGTGGAGGAAAACGGTCATGACATGATGCTGGCAAGAGGCTGCTCTCCAAAAGTATCTCTGCACAGACTCATTAGAGTGTCGCTCTTTAGTCTTTCAGCTTTTTCATTGTGGTATTGAAGAGTCATGATCATGCATCTCTGTGGACTTCATGTTGTCTTAATAAATAGTTTGCATACTGTGTGTGTGTGTGTGTGTGTGTGTGCGTGTGTGTGTGTGTGCGTGGCCGGTGAATGGATGATGTGGCCGACAGCAGACATCAGAGTTGATACCTTCAAAATGTTAAAAGTTTAGATTCTCTGGTGTGACACAGATCATGTACAGTAAGTGGCTGTATAGGACTTGTGTGCACACATGGATGCAAAAACCTGTGAATGAACAGCAGAAATGAGTCATTTGATCAGGCTGACGTTGCAGATATCTGCAGGTTTGTGCCTCTTAGTTGAGTTATTGATCTTTCTCTAGCATCATTCTGTTTTGTTTATTTTTTGGGGTAGAATTAACATATCATTTTTTTTCCCAGATACTATAATTTGTGTCATGGATTTGTAGTTTTGCACATTCTGCAGACATATTATGAGGTTAGTAGTTTCTCAGGTTTTTGGATTTCCACAATCAGCCAAACCACACACGTGCAGACTAGAGATGCATGATCCAATTTTTCCTTCTGATACCTCAACTAAACAATACGATATTGTGTGCGTTTCCCCCCCAAATTTAAATTCTGTTAACCTCTGTGTGGAACTCATTGGGATAATCTTTGGCAAGATGAGGTGCTACTATGGCATTAAAGAGGTCCTATTATGATTGTGTGCTTTTCCCCTTTCCTTCAGCGTGTTATATCGTTTTTTGTGCATGTAAAAGGTCTGCAAAGCTATAAAGTCCACACCAAAGGGAGTTCCTCTCCCCCACAGAAACGCTGCTCCTGAACCGCCGTAAACACCTTGCTTGAAGTCCCGCCTTTTCTTCCGTAACGTGGTGATGTCACCAAGTAATACATTTTCATAAAGGCTAGATGGGCATGCCCTCAAACAAAGCTAGTTAGAGAGGAGCTGGAGTGGAGTCAGAAGAGTTTGGTTCGGTTAACCAATCACAACCGTGAGCCAGCTGACCAATCAGAGCAGACCGTTCTAGTAGAAACCCAAAATACAAGTATGCACCTGAAAATAAGCATAATAGGTCCTCTTTAAAAAGTTGGCAGCCCACCATGAGTTCATGATTTCTGATAACAGCACTGAAACACTGAATTTCATTATAAAAGTAATAAAGACACTGTATTTAATATTGATCAGTCACATCATGGCTGCTAACTTTACTAAAGTCAGTAACGGCGGGAATACCAATACCCCCTATTGGATCATTGCATCCCTAATGCGTACCTCTTCCCCAACACACAAACATTTACTGGCCTTCATGCACCACATGAATGCTATGTAAAACATTTTTTGCACACCAATTTAGGTACTAGTCTCTAAACGCTTGATGATCAGTTTGTCGATTGAAAGACCATAATTGGCAGCTATTTTGACAAGCAAAAAAGGTCAAACATTCATGATTAATCTTCTCAACCGTGAGGATTTGCTGCTTTTCTTTGTCTTATGTGACAGTAAATTGAGTACTTTTTTGTTTTTTGGACTGCTGGCAGTCGTAAAGAAGATAAAAACTATGCAGAAATGAATATGATAAAAGACAGAAAGAGAAAAACCTTCCACTACCATCTGTGCTGTGTTCCCAGTGCTGCCGCTGGCTGACTCACTTCGTGTCGAGTCAGCTCTCGTTCTCACTAAATATTGTTTCAGACTCGAGAGGCACATTTTCAGAGTTGGGGGAGCACATCCGAGGTTCTCCGGCCTGTTTATGTTCCCACTTTTCATCTGCACACTGTTTATTTGGGGAAATTGAGAAAGGAATGCCTGCCTCTTTCTCTTTCTGTCTTTGTACCAGACACAGAGAAAGACTGAGGGTTTAGTCTGAGAAATATCCCCAAGTTCTTTGTATTATTTCTATCACCTGTTCAGGGTTTCATCTGTGTGAAGCTAGACTTCTAGAGGGAGTAATAATTGCTGCTGCGGCAGACTGAAACGCTGCATCTGACTTGTGACATTCGTCTCATTTGATCCCACAGCCTCATGGTCTTATTAGAAATGAGAAGCCGCACCGCCGGTTTAATGAAATAATAAACTGAACCTAAAGCTGATTCATGAGCTACTCCCTGATCAAAGTGGAAACAGTGTGTGTGTGTGTGTGTGTGCGTGTGTGTGTGTGTGTGTGCGTGTGTGAGTGTGAGTGGGGGGAGTGCTAGACTTGAAGCTAAGCTGAGGGACACTTAGCATCTGTTCGCTCCACACAGACTTTACTTTGAGCCGGTCATATGGCTTTGATTAGTGTGCTAGTTTTCGGATAGCTCCACTCTCCCTGGCAACAGTTAAAGACAAGGACAGCATAGTTAGCTCTAGTCTTCTTAAAAAGAAAAAAAAACTCACTGTACATCCCTTACACCACATTAAAAGCACCAGGATGACAAGATGAAAAAATGACGTGTCAAAACTGGATCCACTGGCTTGATTACAATGCAAATTTGGCCCACCCTTAAATTCCCACCTAATTATCCCGAGCGGTCCAACTTTTCTTTCTCTTGTTAACAACGACCCTTTTCTTCTCCCCTCCTTCTTTTCTCTTTTGCAAATTGTGATTGCGTTGGAAATTGTGTGGCCTGTCTGCAGCTCGGACCACTTTCTCTCTTGGCCGTGATTGCAGCTATATGCTCGATATTCGCAGCTAATCCAAGCAAAACACTGAGGGGAGAGTCAGCGTATGTGCTCGCTTGGCCTGCTGACAAACATACATTTTTTATTTTCGCTCAAAAGTGATACAGCCCAGAGGGAAAGTTTTGCACAACAGACCGCGGAAGATGTACGACACCGTCACCTCTGTGAGACAGCTTTCCTCTTAATTTAGCTGCATTTCTGTGCGGTTTTATAATGGAGCAATAATTTACCAAGAAGGCAGTGCATGTATGTTGTTGTGGGGATCTTTTGAAGGCAGTCCACAAATCTTTTTAAGCAGCTTTACTTAAAAAGCACCAAGGGACAACACTGGGGGGTCCGGTCTCCCCCTCTTTCTCTTGTTTAAATAAACAAAAGGAGAGTTAGTGGTAATGAAAAGCACTTGATATCAAGCTGCAAGTTTAATAACCCCACAATAAATCGAGAGTGGGAGCAGAAGAAGTAATGAAAATGGAGGGGAGTTTGGCTTGTGCAGGAAATGACTGGGAGAAAGCCTGAGGGAGGGGAAGAGAGAAAGACTTTCAGTTGTTCCACGTATGAGGGAAGCAGCAACAGTACAAAGACCCCTTAGTGTTTTTTAAGCAAGCTCTCCTTTTACTGTACCTTCCCATTGCTGTTTGACATGAAATAAGAGGCACATTAGGGCTCTTTTCAACTCATTCCTCCGCACTCAGTTCAAGGTATTAACACTCAAGAATGGCTCTCCCAGCTGGCTCAAACAGCTTACACTCTGCTGTCTCTCTTTCATTCCCCTCGGGCTTTGCGCTCGCTCTTTTTCCTCCTCTTTTCAGGAGGCAACTTGTTCCCCCTGCTCTCGTCACCAAAAGGTTTCCCATCTGCTTCCGATTACCTTTGGCTGCAGTTGGTTAGCCGCCAGCCATCTGGGCCAGTGTGGCGTCTCCGCTCGCTCTTCTCTCCCCAGACGGCACTGAGGGAGGGATGGAGGGGAGGGGAGGCTGGGGCAAGAGTGAACTGGGTGGGCAGACTTTACTGGAGAATAGCATGGGTTGGTTTTTTTTAGCTGACACTGCAATCCATAGCCAGGAAACTCAAGTCAAAGAGAAGGGCACCCATGAAAATGTGACTCCTGATCCTGGCTCTGGTCTGTTTTTGTAATGGGTACTGTGGGTCTGAGGAAGTCATTTTCCATTGTTATTATAAAAGCAGACTCTTTCTTATGTTGGTCTATAAGTAAGAAACGGAATAGTGCTCAATTAAAAAGGAACTTAGGGTTTATGTAAAGCCAGGACAGTTAAATTAGTAGTGTGGAAAATGAACAAAGGACCCAAGATTTTAATCTGTGACGTCTGGCTGGTTGAACTGTTGCCTCCAAATGATCATTGAGTGCTGTCATACAAACTTCACTTTCTATTCAGCAGTTAAAAAAGGAAAGAACAATCTTCTCCCTGTTATTTCTGGAAATGGAAACCGTAATTAACGTCTGCTGAAGGAGAAAAACATTGAATTTCACTGGAATTGTGAAGTAATATGCAGATGACATGCAACTGTATGTCAGGACAAAGCCAGGTCCCACAGATGTGTCCTGTTTTATGTCTTGCCTTGCTGAAATTAAGAACTGGATGTCCAATAGTTTCCTGCAATTGACTGACAGATCAGAATTTGTCTGGTTGCCTCCTCTAACAAGAAGCCTGTAGTTTAGGTATCATTTTTGACCTGTATTTCAATGCCCAGGTGACTAAAGTCCTGTTTCGTTCAACATAAACATTTATGTAGCAGACTTGATTATTGTAATGCACTTTATTCTGGTCTCAGCAGGCAAAACATCCAAAGACTTCAGTTCATACACAACGCTGCGACCATGTCACACCAATCCTTGCTGTGTGTTGGCGTGGTTGTGTGTAGTTACCAGTGGGCAACTCCAGGGTCAGAGAAGTGATGCCAATGAGGAAGTGCCTTAAACTTGCATTCTTTGAAATAGCCAGCAGGGGGCGACTCCTCTGGTTGCAAAAATAAGCCTGTTCGTTTAGACAGAGGATGAAAAGAGGTGCTGCAGCACAGCCGGTATGAGAAAAGTAAAGCGGTTTTATTTTACATTAAAGCATGTAAACATGTTCTAATAGAAACCCAAAATACAAGTATGCACCTGAAAATTATCATAATAGGTCCTCTTTAAAAAATATATATATATATAAGGGATTCATATCGGCGATTTGTTTTATAAGTATATGTTAAATCAATGATCAATGACTATCAACCAATATATGATCGGATTTTAAAAACTGAAAACAAATAAATATCAATATCACCCTCAAAAACCCAGTATCGGTCAAGCTATAATTATCACAGTACTCTACCCTTTGTCTCAGATGTAAACAAACTTCATATAGGCACTCGTACCATCCATCTGCAAGCCAGGACGCTAGCCAATTAGTAAGCTGTACAGTCAGGCAGCCAGCCAGCAAGTCACTCAGCCATACAACCAACCACCACAGTCAGCCAGCATAGCAGTGATGGCAACCTGCTGCTCCTCTCAAATTGGCTCATTTTACCCCCAGAGCCTCTGACATAATACCCACTTCAAGCCCTGTTTGGGCATTAAGCGCAGCTTTTTACAAGATCAATGGCTTCCTTTGTGTTTGAACTCTTTCCGGTGGGCAGGCAGCTTAAAGAGCGGGGCCTCAGGGGCCCCAGGTTGGGACCTGCTGTTGTCTCTGGTCATCAGAGTGAAAGACAGGGTGTTTGCCCTTCGCCAAAGCCAAGATTGATTAGCTGAAGGAACAATGCGGGACTGGGCAGTCCTTCACTGGACGTTGAAAATGAACTGGGTAGATTTGTCTTGTTAGACTGGGAACTGCATGGGTCAATGGGATCTCATGCTCTCTCTCTCTCTCTTTTAGTCTGTGTTTCACTATGTCTCCCTTGTTCCTCCCTTTTTGAGCCTAAATCTGTCTCTCCCCTCCCTTTTCACTCCCTTTGCTGGCCTTCCTCTTCCTCACTGAACAATTTCTCTTCTGCAGGGCTACGGATAGGAGTGTAACCTGCCACTGCTGCTGAGCCCCTCTGGAGATCCGTCCAGGTTTTTTCTACTCCTATGAGGACTCGTTCAGGAACCATCAACACACTGTAGAGGCTGCTATGTCGTACTGAACCCACAGATCTTCCTGCAGCCATGGCCCAACAGAGCGCTGAGCTGTCCCACTGCTAGGCAACGGGGCATCCGAGAGGGCAGAAGACATGTTGGGACAGAGGCCCGGGGACCACTGCACTGAATTCTGTTACTATAGCAACTACTGTAGTAACCATGGAAACGCTATGGAGGACTGGTCTGGTCTGCACTGTCATCGTCGTCATGGTTGCCACAGAGGTCGAAGGAGGTCACAGAGATGAGTTCGCCCAGTCACAAGGTGAGATGAGGCGATATATTAACACCCCGTAGCTGTGATATTTCTTTTATAAAACGGTCATGGTAATATGAAAGTTATAGACACATTCAAATTGAAATAGTTTTTTATGAATAAATAATCATGTTCACAATGAAATAGGCCCTCCTGCCTGCACATACCAAGGTGGTTGCTATGGGAGAACAGTAGCAGCTAGCATATTTCTTTTTCAATGACTGGCTAGCGTTATATTCATTTCATTATCTGCGTTCCTGCTTTCTTGTATATTCTGGGCAACATTGTCAAACCTCTTCTTTATGTAGTGCTGCAAGTCGTTTAGCAGGTGGATGTTTTTCTGGAGATGGGAACTGCTCAATGGTTGTGTCTAGAAGGTAATTTGCAAATTGCGAAATCTGGCATAAACTTTCTAAAACTCTAGCAAGACTCGTTGGCCGACGATCTATCCTAACCGTAACTATTCAACAACAATGCCTAAAGGCCCAGACACACTAACCCGACATCCGAGAACTAGTGGCGATGAAGGCCACCTGTTGTGTCGCCTCCCGTCGCCTTTGTTTTGGCCGACAAGTTGCACTCGAACACACAGTAAAGACTACAACCAACGGCCAACTCACGTACGCTCAGCGCCTGCGTGAGATGAAATAACTCCACACCAGCAGGTCGTGGTAGTCTGTATTCATCATTCAAAAAGGGAAACCGGAAGACAGAGGACGGCGGACATACAAGACGTTGTCATGATACGTACATGAAACAAAGTGGCGTCTGACGACCATTTTCACACCACTCTCACGCACCACTTAGCTTCATTCCAGACGCCCACGTCGCTGTGAAAATAGATGTATATTGGAATGATCAGATGAGAAGATGATGGAAAATTAGAAGAGCCTTCTGTGTTTTTCCTCTTGACTTTCCTCGTTGGCTTGCTTTCCTCACGTTTAACTTCTTGTGCACTGATTGGTTTAAAATGAACCGCCAATCAGAGTGATTTCTCTCACCGACTTTTAACCGATTTTAACGTGCTGAATCGAACACACCAAAAAAATTAGGTCGACGGACGCTCACCGATTGCCCCAAACTGTCCGACAGCTGTGAGTTACCTTCTTGACATGACCCTGCTCAATCCACTCCTCCATAGAAGTTAAGCTTACATGTATCCATTTTGTGGCGGCTTTTGGCAGCTTACTTTGTTACTTTGTATTTGTAACTTGTTCTGTGTTGGCGGAAATGATCCCCCAGTGACCCTGTCGCTAAGCAACCATGACAACACATTACGTTTTTTTTCTCAGACACAGAGTGATACTGAAAGTGTAAAAGAATTATACGTCATAGCAGTAGTGTGTGGTTTTTAAAATCACGGCTCTGAAACAATCAGATTGCTTCAGTTGAGCTACACGTATACTGTATATACAGCAAATTAAATACCTGACAAATCATAAGTCATCATAAGTAATGCGAAAATCTAATAAACATGTAATTGTAGCCATAGAGGGATCCTGTTAATTGATTTGGATCATTGTCCACAATGGCCAGTTTTCGGTAGTTGACAGTTTTCGAAACTCGGCGACACATTTTGGTCAGTACCAAAAACATTGTGAGGTGGGATACCTAGCCCTAACTACAACAACTTTAAAAGTAGACCTAACCAGTCATAAATATATTTGTTAAACAGAGTTCATGCAACAACTTAGACTCAATCATGTTCAAGTGTTTCTGAGACAGAGAAAAGCTGATCTTAAGACGTCTACATCATATCTACTGTAGGAGCTATTTATTTGTTGTTAGTATTTAGTTGTTTTTTCACTAATAATTAGTAGTATTGTTTGATTTATTATTCTAGATGTTTACTTTATTTGATATTGTTCTCTTTTGCTAGTATTTGTTTAGTTTAATTGTTTTCTTGCTTAGTTGCTTATATTTATTTTTTTGCGTAATTAGTATTTTGTTTTCTTTTGTTTATGAATTGAGTAAAACTGTGGGCACCTGCGGTTATATAGGTAGGTAGGCAGGTAGGACCAGCATACACCTGGGTGGGCTTATGGTTTTTACGCGAACAAGAGAGGCAGAGACATTCATGTTTTCTTTGTGCTTTGTATGCTTGCTCTTTTTGGATAAATAAGTCATCCGGAACACATACATTTTGCTTGGACAATGGACTCTTCTGCCTGCGTAAACCACATACCCATGGTATTGTTAGTGGCCCTTTGATTGAAGCTTGATTTAGATTTTTCCGACAAATAGCCACAACATCTACTATAAAGTTACAGTATAATCCTATTGCAGTTCTATAATTACGGTATAGTAATCCTATAGTTATTATAGAAACATGTGTTCATGTTTTCCCACCAAAAAACAGCAAAGTCAGCCACCCTAGTGTTAGAGCAGGGGTTGCATAACAATGCAAACCAATGAAACATTCAATGTGAAAAGCGTTTCAGAGACCTGAGTTAGAATTAAACACATTATTAACAGCACAGACCTTATTGAGGTCCTTATAAATAGTGGGAAAACATAATTGGTTTATTGTCTGTGATCCTGGCTTTTTACTATGGGTTGCTTTAATTATTTTCAGTCTCTTGAGAGCAAGAGTACTTTCATGTATTTTATGGTTGAGGCGCCCAGAGTGGAATCTGTTTTTCATTTCAGTAAAAAAAGACCTTCACAATGCTACCCATGTTTAGAAATTCAGAATAAATACCCTTTTTTAAAGTTGTATTTCATTTGTACTTTAATTGTAATTTAAGGATTACCATGTGTTCCATAGTTACTGTAATTGTTTTTAATTATAATTCACATGAACAGTGCTCAGATGAGGAAAAAGTTAGCATGAACTGAGCTGTAGGAAATGTTTCAGGTCTGACCCTGCTGTCTGACTGGCTGAGGCACACTCCCGGCCTGCAGGTCTGGGCTGCTGAACTTGAACTCTGCTTCCACAAATCATGTAGCTGTGGCACCGCCACGTGCCCGCCCCCTTCACCTCTCACCACACAGTCTCTCTCACATACACACTGAAGCTGGAGCGACTGAAATACCCCTGAAGGCAAAGACATAAAATCCTTGAGTGTCCGTGTCTCGTCACCCTAAACAAGGCTGTGATTGTGTATTTCCTAAACTTAACCTCTGACCTCTCACGGCCATCTGTCTCCAATAGTCTGCCACGCTGCTTCCTTTAAATAACCCACCCCTCAAACCTTGACGTGGCTCATTCCCTCAGAGACTTTTCCACAGGTACAGACAGTTCGGTCTATAATGCTGCACTACTTAGTATTTATATATTAACAATGGATCAGATAACGGCGTGTAATGTAAAAGGAGTTGTTTGCTACCTTGTGATTGACAGGTCGCTACCACAGCATTGTCGGGTCTGGGAGTCGTCTGTTTTCGTCTTACAACTTTAACCCTTTTACAGTTTTCAGTTCATGAAAGTTAGTTGTAACATTTTGGTCGCCTAAAAATGTCTTATTCAGCATTCGGTTGTACTTAGCTCCACCATGGATGTATAAAGAGAACTGGATACAGTGGAGGCAGGCTCCTGTTCATTCCTATGACAGTTGCTCAGTGGTGCATGAATGGCTCGACTGCGGAGTGCTAAAGTACCCGTATCAACCGGCGATCTTCAGCATTCATTGGGCCCATAGAGTAGGCGCAGTAGCGTTGTTCCAGCCTCGATCTGGGGCTCATTCACATGAACGGAGGAAGGAAAATAACTCTGGATTCAGCTGTTAGTGCATTTTACAACTTTTAGGACCTAATGATTTAAATAAGGACTATTAGATTGTTCATAATGGGAAGTTGATTTACTTCAAAAAAAATTATCCACTGATTTACAGACGTCTCTCTCCCAATGTAAGTCTATGGGAAAAAGTCTTTTTGGGCCCAATGGCATCACTTGACGGACACGGAAGTTGTAGTACCACCATATGGCCACCATGAAAATTTGCTTCACAGCCCGATGCTCTTCTTGGGGGCTTGAGCTCCACCCTTACGTGTCACTTCTGGTTGCAAAAAACGAGATGGCGACGGCCAAAAACCAAGATTGCGACGGCGGTGACTACGTCCACTTCTTATGTACAGTCTATGGTAAATAGGCAACAAGTGCACCATAATATCTGTATTAGGTGATGATATGTTTGATGATAAGATTTTGTAACCTGGCTGCAGAGATGTGTTCTCATTCAGCCACTTATGTTGGGTTCATTGGCCTGGCTCACAGTCGGTGTTCGAGGTCACCCCAAAGGTGTTGAATGGGGTTGAGGTCAGGGTCTGTGAAGGCCAATTGAATGTGAAAAACATTTCTGTATGAACCTGGCTTTGTGCACGGGGACATTGTCATTGTTAAGGGTCTTCCCCAAACAAAGTTGGGAAAACGCTATTGTCTGAAATTGGAATTTGCGTAGCACAGTCCTCATCTTGGTCTTCCATAGTATGGCTTAGTAGCATAAGCAAGATTGGTCAGAATCCAACTTTCCTTTAGTTACAGTGAGTATTAAGTACTTTTAAGTTGTCTAGTCATGTGCGCCACAGTCTTTAGAAATGCAAGAATATTAATACGATAAATAATTATAGGATTAATTTAAAGAAAAGAACTAAAGAGGTTAAATTGAAAACGTTGAAGGTGCAGCCACATCGTCACCTGAACACAAAAATATTTGGACATGGCTGTCTACATACATTTGGCCATATATGTGCATGTATCCCTTCCCTGTGTGTGCCACCCAGTCTGCATACAGAAGAAAGACAGGCGAGGCACAGAAATACTAACAAGATCTAATGGCGAGCCCTTTTCCCACCATTTCCCTCTCACATCGTTAATACTGAATAATTACAGATTCTTCCTCCTCTTGCAGTAGTTTGTTTCAAACGAGGCAAAGCAGCGTTTTCGCCTGAGGTGCCATAAAGGTGTGTCTGGGATGGAGGGAGGGACAGTTTTCCATCCAGAGTATTTCCTTCCACTATTTTTATTTGGTGATAACAGAAACCAGGGTGATGCCCTGCTCATGGGTGGAAGGGTGTATTTATCAGCACAGACGCTTCTGTATGAAACCCTTTTAGCCAGGGAGGGCCTCCTGTTATATTTAGCAAGAATATTTCCAGTGTCAGTTTGCTTTGATGTCTACTTAACATTTTCAAATGCGGAATTAGTCGATGAACTTATTTTGCACAGATGGCTCGATTTGCTACCTCTTAAAAAATAAAATATCAAATACTGTATGTGTACTAGTTTATTCTCTCAGGGTTGACTAGACAAGACAGGGCAGGAATAATTGTAATGCATGCAGAGTAACAGCATATATATTAATGGGAGAAACAGGTATTTTTATAGAAAGCAGATGTAAGAACTCTAAAGGCATTCGTCATCCATCTTATTAAAAGTCATTAAAGTCATTAAACACTTCCGCTCTAGTTAAAACTAATTTATTTTACTGGATTTCATTAATCTTACGTTTATTCTGTGTGAGGTCTCATTAATTTCTTCCTTGGAGGTGAGTTATATCTACTTTATTAACACCTTCCCTTCATTTTCTCTCCAGGAGCTTTTCCTGTGCTGTAAAGGTAATGGTAATACCACCTGCCTGATTACCTGCTGTGGTTTGTGAGAGCAGGATGCATGTGTTGTGGGAAACGGCTCAGAGCTCTTTGGATGGAGATGCTTTAGAACAAGTCTGTACTGCTGCTGTGGTTTTTGGTTGCTGTTTGAGCTAGTCATTGTTGTAATTTCTTGACTTAATAAGGGGAAATTTTCCGATGGCTCCAGTTCACAAGATGTGTCATAGCCAAAAGACATTTACAAAAATGTCAGCCCTATTTTTTCAAATGTTTTTAGTCATATCTTTTGTTCTCTAATCATTAGTTTTCTTGAAGCTAAAACAATGGATCAAATTAATATCTGCCTTTTTAGCAATTTTCTGTCATTTAACAGAGTAAACAATCAAATATAACCAATTTATAATGTATAATTTAATATAATCAACAAATACGTTTATTATAAAAACCTGTAGTTGCAACCCTAAAAAAATTTGGATAACTATACTAACGTTAACGTTACATGGCAAAATTGACTAGAAGCAGGTTTTACAACAGAACAGTCAACCAAGTCTAAAAGAGCAAGCAGGCAGGAAGACATTAAAAAAGGCTAGGACGCTACGGCAGGGATCGCACAATTTGTGCCTTCAAATGAAACTCGTGAGCTTGTGTTTACTAGATGGGAAGTCGTGTACACAATATGCTTGACGTTCAAGTGGTTAAGTCGTGAGAACACCGCTGCTAAGCAACGACAATGTTAACGTAATGTCGGCGTCTAGAAGCCACAGAGGCTAACAAGTGGGTAACATAATGCAGAAAATGCAAAGGCATAATGAAAGAGAAAAAAGATGAGGTCGTTGGGAATAGCAACATTTTCCTTCAACCTATAACAAAATTATGAAGAAAAACAATATACTACTATAATTACAATATATCCACTTATTATGTACCAAAAAATTAACTGCCAAGGCCTCCGCCATTTCTGACAACGTCAACAAACACGTCACAACTCGTGAACTTGGAGCTATCAGAAACTTTCCACTTATGAGGTCGTGAATACCACAAGAGGGGGGAGTTCATATGAACTCATCTCATGAACACGGTAAACACGACCCCATCTGAAGGCACCAAATGTCTTAAGATAAGCTAAGGAGGGAATTGAGATCAGGTGTGGAGATTAATATGAACTATTATGAACCGTTGTCACTATAGCATCAACAACACCTCTTTGTTCTAAATCTTTGCATTGCAATTGCATCTTTTTCTGGTATGTAACCATCATTGAGTCCGTGTTTTCAGTTTGAAAACTTCACAGTTCGTCTCACTTTTTGAACCTTTACAGAAAGTGTGTTTCGCCCGCTGCATAGCTGTGCACCTACATGCCGAGGGAAGAAAATTGAACATGAAATTAAACTGCTAAAAACACTGAGTCAATCGCATTTTTGAAAAGGGAACATGCCACCGTCCACTTTTGTTCTCATGAAGGACTAAAACCACTTGAACGCCAAGCATATTTTGTACTAAACTTCCCACGTCAAAAATACAGTACAACCTCACGAGTTCCATGTGAAGGCAGCGTTTGTAATTGTGCTTGCTGTTTATTCAAGCCAGACCTATCCGCTGCCTAAAGAGTGTTTTTTCCCGGTACAGAGCTCTCCAAATCTGTACCAGGGAACTCTGATCCCTGGGTATTTACTCTGTGTGGGAAGGGGCTGCAACTCCACCAACTGAGGCCAAAGGTTTGATGAAAACTGGGCTCATTTGCTGGTGACCTTTCCCCGTTAGTTAGCTGACGTTGGCTGTTTGGAGCCGTGTGTGTTTGGACAATAAATCTCCACCAGGCCCCGGCACAGACTGGGACAGACAGGAAGTATACAGTTTCAGGGTAACCATAGCAACATCCCTTTGGCCTCACGAGGAAGGGGGGTTCTTGGAGTGGAGGGACCTTGTCAGTAATGGGCCAAAAAGTCTGCAAGTTTCTCTTTGCCAACTGGGTTACTCTCTCAATAAAAAGCCCCATAGCGTTATTCAAAATAAACAACTCCCAAATCCTCAACTGTTTTTAATTAGAGTCAATTAGATTAAGCTGAATTTTGGCTTTATTAAGTTAAACTCTGATTTTGGTGTTATGCCTTCTTTATTTCTCTCCCTCTAGCTGCCTTCCTGTCCAGTCTAGGCCAGTATGAGATTGCCATCCCAGTACGTGTAGGACCTAATGGCGAGACGCTGGACGCAGAAACGCCGCAACGCCACAGAAGAAGAAGACGCAGCACTGAAGACAGACCGCCCGACTCTGTTCGTGTTACATTTATACACATCTTTAAATTACTCTCTTAATATACTTAACTTTATGATCCAAGAGCATTTATAAACTGAACTCTCTCTTTTTCTATCTCTTAGCTCTTCTACCAGTTGTCCACGTCACGTAACAACTTCCTGCTGAACCTCACGCTGCAAGGAGGCCTGCTGTCCCGTCAGTTCAGGGTGGAGTACTGGAAGAAAGGTCGATTAGCCTGGAGTCACCCTTACTCTCCCCACTGCCACTATGTAGGACATCTCCAAGACCAGCCGCACTCCAGCAAAGTGGCCCTGAGCAACTGCAACGGCCTGGTAAGACCTGCGAGTCTAATCCACATCTAATACACTAAGGGAGGTCAGCAGCAGCGGCGCTGGCTCAGCAAATGAGGGATCAGTAATGCTTGATTTGGACATCAAAGCATGACATTTTAACAAACCTTGAATACTCAAGCCAGCTTTAAGCTTTGCCCAAACCAACCAGTGTGGTCCTCAGAAATGACCTCAAATGAAATAACCTAGGTTTAAAGGATTCATCCCAAAAATGTGCTTTATTTCTTTTTCTTTCATATGTGTATCCCTACAGATAACTGAATGTAGAAGACATGATGATATGTTATGACGATATCCAGTGCAACTACTTCAGACACATTTGCAGCAACATTTTACAGTTAGGGATACATCACTTATACAACCTTTTAGGTGCAAAAACAATGCACCTAAAAGAAATCCAGCAATTATTAAACTTCACCATTGCTCTCTTAAAGCTAAAGTAGGTAGAATTGGAGCAAATATTATTAAAAAAGTTTTTATAAAACAGTATAAAACTATATCCCGACCATGAGACAGGTAATCTGAAAAAATCATATGCTTCTGTGTCCTCCGGTGCTCCTAAATTGTAATGTACTGTTTAGCTGTAAAATGAGAATGTTTGTGACCCGGCAACCATATTGAGATCAGTTGAGGAAATACCAAGCACCGCCCACCAGCTGGAGCAAACTTTCTCATTTTACAGCTAAACAGTACACTACAAGATGTTTCTGAAAACATTTTAGGCCAGAAATAAGATTACAGTAACAGAATATTGATTCATATTTGATCAGCGCTGCCTAGTTTGACCGTTTGATCGGAGTTCGCGAGTGATTGACAGCGGCCTACGTTGAATGAACAGCCAATAGGAACGCTCTCTCTCTGAAATGACCTGTGATTGGTTAAAGTCTCCCGTCATGAGCTAGAGATTTTTTAAAGCCTGAAAACAGAGCCATGAGGAGGTGCAGAAGTGTAGTTATCTCTCAGAACACTTGAATTACAGTATGCTGAAAAGTAATTATGGTATTTTTGCCCAAAGATGCCAAAAACTTTCTGCCTACTACAGGTTTAAGGGTTTGTGCCACATTCACAACAGGTCATATGGGACAGATTGGGAAAGATTTTTCACATTCAAGACTGTTCAAGAGTTGGTTGTGTGTGCGTTGACATTAATATACTCTAAATACTTAAAATTTGGGTTTAATTATCTTGAAAGATAGACTTTGGCTGACATGAGGCGTCCATGTTTGTTTGGTTTACAGGCAGTTTCGTATTATATAGTCCCATATCGGATATATCAGAGCTTTCACATAAATCTGAGTTACCCTGTTTTAATTACGACTTGGATTTTGATGTGAACACTTTTTAAGAGCTGGAAACTGGTAATGACCGTAATTCCACTCATACAACATGAACGTGGCATCAGTATGTACGAAACGAACAAAGCCATATGAGCAAACGTTTTTATGCCTGCCTCAAAAGGCCACAATGTGGTCATAATATAGAGACTGTGACATAGAGACTGTGAAGAAAGTGTGAAGAAAGCTACAAAACTTGTCTGAAGCAGCCCTCCTATTCCGACGTGGGAAGGGTGAGGGGGTGCAGTTAGACAGTTCAGCACCATCAGCACTTTGTTTGAAGTTTAAACTCTACCTATAACCCACAATGCATAAAGTTCTGGCATGCTCCCTTGGGGCTGTTTAAAGGCAGACTGGGAAATGTAAGAGATTATTAACTGAACTGTGCTTTGAGAAAAATATCTGAACTGAGAACCTTTAATCTTCTGAGTATAGAGTGCTCCATGGATGACGTATTTTTGTAGGTCAACCAGGAAGTTAGCATCACCCTGGGTTGCCTTGACAAAAAATCAATGGGATTTTTCCATTGGGTTTTGAATAATTGCAGAAAATAAGCTCTGCGGCAAACACACGTTTATGATGCTTGCATGTTTTGTTCAGCAAGATAATCTTCACAAATGAACACCGCTTTTATGATTTTAGAAGCGTAAATGCAATCGCCAGAAGTAAAAAGCTAACGTCAGGCTATAAAGAAACTACACCACAGTCGCATGAGCGTGAGTATAAACAACTAGGCTGTAAAGACGGACGAGTCGGCGTGATGACGTTTAGTAGTCTCATTTAGTCACTTGATAGCAACTGTCTTTTTTCAGACACATAAAGGGTTAAAAATTCACGATTGGGGTATTAATTGACGTATTTTATGTTGTACAAGAAAACGTTAATATCTCTTAGGCTTGTGTTAACCACAGACCTTATTTCAGGCATCTAACTAAAAACCCATTAAAAAAACCCATTGACTTCCAGACGAGGGAACAGGAAGTGCTAAAATGCTAACTGATTTCCCGGTTTTAAGACTCATTCCTGTTGCACTCTATTTTATCAGTTTTCCAAATTGGTCAAAGCATCAATTCCATTTCATTTCTTTCCCACTCTCATGAAGTCATCAGCTTGTTAATGCCCCCAAACTAAGAGATCAAAGTTAGTTCCCCCCCCCCCTGAATCACTGGACCGGATCACTTCATTGTGATGCATCATTTTGTTGGCTTAAATAATTTCCCTGCATTCACAGCGCCGTGTATCTGTGTATCCTCTCACTACAAACAGCAGGCTCCAAAATAACAGTAGTATACACAGCTGAGGATTAGATGTGTTCACAAAGCGTTAATAAGCAGCACACGTAATTACTGTTGGTCAAACCAGCATGAGCACATTCACCAGCGAGCGGGCGGTGTGTCCAGGGGAGCATCACTAACTATATTATGGGATTAAAGGCACTTTGAAGGCCGCCGCAGTGAGTCGAGGGGATACACTCGCTCTGACCGGGGCCAACACATCTGAGCAGATTCAAAGGAAGTGTTAGTGTATCGCTCTCTGTCTCACTCTCTCATTTGTCTCGCTCCCATTCACTCTTTCATGCTCTCACGTGTGTTTGTCTGTGTGTGTTTGTTCTGTGGGGTCCTGATCCTCCTCTCAGATGGGTCCAACAGAGGACCCTGTGAGGGGGACAGTGTTTGTAGTGGGTCAGTCTGAACAAAAAGCCATATGATGACAATGTTGGGCTTTTATCTTTCATATAAAAGTATCTCTGATCATAAAATGTTGTCACTGAACAGTTGTTGGATAGTCTGAGATGAACATAGACCTTAAGCATAGTCCTAATAACAGCATGTGGCATATGATTGTTCTTTTATATCCATATTTATCCAAAAGAGTTGAATGTATTTATTTCTCACTAGGGCTGCAACGAACGGTTATTTTCGTTGTCGATTGATTATTTTCTCGATTAATCGATTAGTCGTTTGGTCTATAAAATGTCAGAAAATTGTGAAAAATGTCAATCAGTGTTTCTCAAAGCCCGAGATGATGTCCTCAAATGTCTTGTTTTGTCCACAGCTCAAAGATATTCAGTTTACTGTCATAGAGGAGTAAAGAAACCAGAAAATATTCACATTTAAGAAGCTGGAATCAGAGAATTTTTAACTTATTTCTTTAAAAAAATACTCAAACCGATTAATCTTTCATTATTCATTCATTCATCCTAATCAAAATAACATTGACAACGAATTAATTAATCAATTAATCAATGCAGCTCTATTTCTCACTAAGAGCTAATCAGCTAATGTAACCTGAGAATTAGATTACAAATGCTACTGTAAACAGGAGAAAATGTTATATAAATATAATAAATTGCTGGTCGTTCAATAAAAATGAAAATTGATAAAGATAATATTCATACTATTTCAATTTTAAAATGACTTGGCATCTCCTGTGTTATATTATTGCTTTAAAAATCTCAATATCTAATAGTGTAATACTTGACAGGGCACTACAATCTATGACACTTGTTTTGTTATTACAGTCTTTAGTTATTGTTAGTTAGTACATGTTGTTCTTTTATGTTATAATCATACGCCACTACATTATGTGGAAGTTGCATCATTAAATGATTTGAATATTTTTGTCACACAGACAAACTAACATCTTATTTCTAACAGTCTGTAGTGCGAAGATAACCACTCACTTCTCAAATTATTATTACGTTGTGTCTTTAGGTTCTGTTTCCTCATCATCTCTCTTGTCTGTTGTCATGTCATTGTTCACTGCACCTTTGTTTTAAGGACATTGCAGATTGTACTATTAACATAAGCCAATACAGTCTCAATGTATATTTCTATGTAAGTGCTTTTTATTATCTTTATTTGTTTGGTATTATGACCAAAAGTCAGTGACTCTTGCTACTGTGGAACAAAAGCTTTTGCCAAGAGGCTCACTGCGGACTGTAAACTACTGAATCTTTTTCCAAATATGATGATCAACACTGACAAGTGCTGCCTCTAAAATAAACTAGTTTAGACAGTGATCACAAATGGAGAGCAGAAACTGCAACAACACTAAACACTGAGCTCAAAATTCGCTGCAGTGGAAGCTCAGAGGTTGTTATGAAGTCTCTCTAGCTGTCAGTTTTCTGACCCATTAGCACCAGGATCCCTCAGAGGGCCTCAGATTCAGCTCTGCCTCACCTTAACTTACCCTGCCTGCTTCATCGCTCATTCTTCTTTGTCAATATGAAGAGTATAAGTGATTCATTTTAGTGGGATGATCTGTTTTAATTATTATATTTATTAACATGTGAAGTAAAGATTCAGGCAATCCGTGTAATGTGACGTTTGTAATATTTGTACCATGAAAGCAATGATCCCTGTTATTCTACTATATTCTATTTTATTCTGTTCTATTCTGCTCTACGTATCTGTCTCTCTGCAGCAGGGGGTGATTGTTGCAGGGGGAGAGGAGTACCTGATTGAACCCCTTGTCTCACCAGATAACCAGACCAGGACGGAGAGGGGGGAGAGAGCAGAGGGGCGCCCCCATGTGGTTTACAAGCGGTCATCGCTCCGCCATCAGTACAAGGGCCAATCCTGTGGAGTCATTGGTGAGAGGAGAGATATTCTGGTCTTTTTAGTAGCAGCCGTTCGGTCCAGACTGGAGGAGTAAACAGGCCCAGACTGATTTGCATAGCAGCCAGCAGCAGAAGATTGTGGTTGTGTCTGAGTTCCCAGTTGTTATTGGGTGTGACTGAGTCTATGTCGCAGGGCGTTGCTGAAAAAGCAAAAGTATGTTCGGAAAACCATATTTTCACAAATTAAAGTAAAAAAAAACATCCAGCTTTGTAATGCTTTCATCCTGCTCTGTATCCATGGAAAGTGTGTTCAGGCATCAGATCATCATTAATGTCTCGGCCAGTCGTGGCAAATGTACAGTGAGTGATTCTGTTTTTAATGTATAAACTGGCTGAACTGCTGCTCGGCTTTTTGCGGTTTCCTCTCACTATATGCCATCAAAATGTGAGCGTGTGTGTGTGTGTGTGTGTGGTCTCCCCTCAGATGAGAAGCCGATGAAAGGTGCGTCATGGTGGCAACGAACACTGAAGACGCCTCCCCACCACGTCGGACGCGGCCAGCTGCCTCTGAAGCGCTCAGTTAGCCGGGAGCGCTACGTGGAGACGCTGGTGGTAGCTGACAAGATGATGGTGGGTTACCATGGTCGCAGGGACATCGAGCAGTACATCCTGGCCGTCATGAATATTGTAAGTTTCACAACACAAAAGATGTACATGCACAATGTGAGTCATTGGAGTTATTCTTGAGGAATACAAATTATGAAAAGCTTCATGCCAAGATGATGTTTTGTTTTTGAATAGTTCAGCTTTTCTAAGCTTTCAGCAGCAATCCAATGGCCAATCGTGTTTTGGTTAATTGGTATCATACAAAACAAAAAAAGAAAGCCTGGAGTCGACCAAGAAACAATTTAGAAGAGATTAAAGAATAGAAACGTCTAGGTTGTAGTGCTTTTCTAATGCCAAGGATTAGTTAGACATGAACTTGTTTATACATTTATGTGTCTGTATGTGTGTGTAAAACCCAAACTAAGTTGACAGAAATTAGATTTAGGCAAATTTAGTTCCATGAATAATGCTTAGAGACAAAAAAGAAAAACAACTTTTTTGATTTCTCCTAGTGGAAGCCACATGTTTTATTCAGACGGGCTTAGTTTGTATGTCATCATCTGCACTGCCTCTTGTCACTAGGGATCTTTTAACACACAGTTAATCACTTTAAACCTATACACACATGTGTTAGGAATGTATTTAATGACTGGTTGGTTAGCTGCTATTGTTACAAAGCAGGTTGCCTCCGGAGTGTTGCAGAGTCACAGAAACCAGCAGCGTCTCTTTAGTGGTGTGGAGCAAAGTGGGCCAAATTACACCAGACACCATTAATGACAAGTGCAGCTTTAGTTTTAGTTTTATCACTGTTGGTGCTTTAAACTCTTTAATAATCATTGGCAATGACTTTACAGCTCTTTTAAGATTATCAGACTAGACTTAGTTATAGCTTAAAATCAATCTAGGTAGGGGAACAGGACAGGCATGCCCTCTTAACACACTTCTGTTTGCTCTTGTCGTAGCCGTCACTACACAAATAAATTCAGAGTTTCTGGCGGTCACAATTGGAGGGTTGAACCAAAGTTGTTACTATTCACGGACAATGCATCCGGGCTGGTCTCTGAATAGGAAATCTTTACAAGTAGTGATAGTTTTTCATCCGTTTTCAAGACTGAGCTTTTATTACACATTATATTAAGCCATTACACATCTTAATTACTGCTGTCAATCGATTATCTGTTCAAAATGTACCTTATAGGGAGGTTTGTCAAGTATTTAATACTCTCTTATCAACATGGGAGTGGGCAAATATGCTGCTTTTTGCAAATGTATGTATGTATATACAGTATTTATTATTGGAAATCAGTTGACAACACAAAACAATGACAAATATTGTCCAGAAACCCTCACAGGTACTGCATTTAGCATAAAAAATATGCTCAAATCATAACATGACAAACTGCAGCCCAACAGGCAACAACAGCTGTCAGTGTGTCAGTGTGCTGACTTGACTATGACTTGCCCCAAAATTGCATGTGATTATTATAAAGTGGGCATGTCTGTAAAGGGGAGACTCGTGGGTACCCATAGAACCCATTTTCACCCCTTTGAAAATGGCCATGACGGTTTTTCCGCACCAACATTTAGTGCAAGTTCGGACCGTTATTTAACGTCCTTCGTGACAAGATAATATGACATGGTTGGTACCAATTACTTAGGTTTTGTAGTTTCATATGATGCCAGTATCTTCACTTTATCTTTAAAATTGAGCCCGCTACAACCTCTAAAAGATATTAGTGGCGTTAAAATTAATTTGCATTAACGCGTTATTATCGCGTTAACTTTGAAAGCCGTAATCTTAATGTATGATGGTTTACTCCAGTGTCTATTTCTTGTGTTATCTGAGCTCTAGTGTAATGTGCTCAACTAGTGTATCAGGTGTTTTTAAGACTGGTCTTTTCTTGTTTCCCTGGAGGTCAGGTTGCCAAACTGTTCCAGGATTCTAGCCTGGGGAACGCAGTCAATATTGTGGTGACACGGCTCATCCTGCTCATGGAAGATCAGGTAAATAAACTGTCAACTACTGTAATAAGTTGCACAACCCCCTCCTCCCCTCTCTGTAATGTGTCTGTTAGTGCTTGTATTCATTACCTCTCTGTCCAGACTGCACAAAACTCTTCCCTGACCAGCATCTATGAGCTCCTTGTTGTATCAAATTATTGGCTTAAGTGTCTTTTCCTCCACCATCCCGGTGGACTCTTTGCGTGTGTTCTTGTAAATGGTGGCTGTAATGAAAGAGGCTGTAGGGAAGCGAGGAAGAGGGATATGGGCGAGGAAAGGCGGAAAAGTCAGGATATGAGGGGGGTTTTGTACCTGCTGTCAGACAGAGCAGCTTTGTGACTGTCCTGCTGGTTACTGTGGTGAACAGTGACCTTTCTGACCATTGCTATGACGCACATCCAGGGTGTAGAGAAGGTTAAAGTTAGATTTAGACGCTGAGGCTAAAAACATACAAATCGAAGGCCCAAGAGAACACCATCAGGATCCTAATTCACCAGATTCCTCGAGGTCTGGTCTGTCATTTGACCAATATGTTCTAGCCATGCTAGCAGCGTAGCAATGTTTGACGGTCACTCGGTCCACCACTTTAGTCCAGTCTGAAATGTATCAACAACTGCTGGATTGATATGGTACAGACATTCATGTTCTCCCCAGGAAGAATTGTAACAACTTTGGTGACAAAACTTTAATTTGTCCAATACTTTGATTTATGACTAAATACTTACAAAACTACATACTGCAGCTGCCAGTACAAAGTACATACTGTTGCATGCAGTATGCATACACTTAGGACATACTACTTCGTCATAACACTGTGACTTGAACTTTGACCTTCTTGCTCATATATACGCTGTGCAGAGGATTGTGGGTCAGGAAAGCATGCTGGCTTGCATACTGACAAATGTGACCGGATGTAGTAGGACATCCTGGTATTTTTGGCATTCTGCATTTGACATACTAAATCTTTTTCTGGCATACTAAATGGTACGGTAGTATGGGTATTGGAATGCACAGTATGCCTACTAAACATCAGCATTTCAGCATTGTCCTTGTAAGCATGTCAGCATACTGAAATTTTCAGCATTGCTGTGCACAGCCTCACACAGCAGTCAGCACGTCTGTAGACTCATGTTGTATGTTATAAGTGAGTGAGCGGAGGTTACAAAGGGCACAGAGTTAGAATCCACACCTGACCACAAGGCAGGCGTTCAGCTCATTAAAAGTGCATGACCTTACCGGCATAGCACAGGAGATGACTGGGCCATCTGGCTACCTAGTAACTGACCTTATTAGCCCGCCGTTAACAGCATGTGGTGAGACGGTGCGGCCGGCTCCGTCGTAATGTTTGACCTTCTAGCAATCTGAGATGAATCATGCTGAATTGAAGGGGTATTACAGTGTGGCTTTGAGGTTTCCTCCATAGCTGTCTTATTAGGGAACATTTATGATTCATACGGTTCATACTGCCTCAAAATTAGCCCCATAATTTACCGCTCGGATGTGTTCGTCATCTGACAGAATAAAGAAGTAAATGTTAGGATCATTAGCGGTGGGCAGTATTAGTGTTGTTATTCTTTCTCCATGGACCGTTGAGGTTGAGGTCGGGACCGGATCGAGAGTAGTCTCGGCGAGTGGTTCTGCTGCTGGTTTCCAGGTCTGAAAACGGCAAGCTGCCCCTGGAAAATAAAATCAGGCCAGCAGTGGGCCCAGAAATGAGGGACTGTGGGATGAGACAATTACTAGTTATGTCACCACATGCATTCCTGGGTTACGAGTTCTCGCCAGCTGTGGCCAGCAGAGCACTCCCTCCTCTCCGTCTCCTCTCTGCACTCTCATAATACTAGAAAGCGCCCTCACTCTAATCCTGCCTCCACAGTCGCCTCTTTGATTGAATGGAGGGAGGTTTCTTAAGCTTTTTAGGCCTGGAATCCAAATCTTGTCTCACCATGCATGACATACAGTGTAATGAAGTTGTTCTCCAGTGTAAACCATGTATCTCCAAATTTGCTGATTTTGAATTAAACCTGCAGTAGGCAGAATGTTTTTTGCATCATTGGACAAAAACTCCACAATAACCTTTCAGCATATTGTAATTCAAGTGTTCTGATAGAAAACTAGACTTCTGCACCTCCTCATGGCTCTGTTTTCAGACTTCAAAAAATCTAGCCCGTGACGGGAGACTTTGGCCAATCACAGGTCATTTCAGAGAGAGCGTTCCTATTTTCTGTTCATTCAACGGTGGTAGCTGTCAATCACTTGCGAATTCTGATCAAACGGTCAAACTAGGTGATCTAGGTGACTAGGTGACTAGCTGATCAAATATGCTTCTTACTTCTACTTCTATACTTCTTATGCTAAATTAACCATTTAAAACCCCATTGGATTATCTAAAAAAGATAATGTCACAAAGCTGAAAACAAGACGTTTTTCTTAGCTTATGTAAAGTTCACATTTTGGAGATACGTTGTTTTCACATGACAGTAAGACTAACATAAAGCCTGACACACTGCAATACAGGAGGACTGGGGCTGGGTTATCATAGCATTGTTGATCTTACCATCTGATTGTTGACACTGGAAAAACAATATATTATAGAATTAAGTATATTTGCAAAAACATTAAATCACTGGAGTTGTAGCCTCCATTTTTTTGTGTTTTAAGGTTTATTTTTCTAACTTGCTTTTGACTCTGTATTTTCTCTCTTGTCTCTCTTCCAGCCAACTCTAGAGATCAACCACCATGCAGGGAAATCCCTAGACAGCTTCTGTAAGTGGCAGAAAAACATCCAGCACCGGAGCAGCTACGGTAACGCCATACCAGACAACGGGATCGCTCACCATGACACCGCTGTGCTCATCACCAGGTCAGAAAAACAAACAGACACACCTTTCTCAGAGAAATAAAGACTGTAACTGTGTTCTGCAGCTTTCTTCATATCAGGGTCCATACGCAGTATGGAAAAGTATGGAATTAGATTTTAGTAATTTCCAGGTCTGGATAAGTATGGAAATAAAGAAAAGAGAGTATGGAAAAACATTTGTTTCCAGACTATTGCCCCTATTCTGTTTTCTAAAATATGAAATTCAGAATTTCTAAAAATAAATTGATCATAAAAGCAGATGTTTTTCATGGCGTTTTGGAGCAGCCAAAATGTTTACTACTGTGTGAGAGAGTGTGGGCCAGAGCATGCTTAATGTCATCAAAAACAAGGCTAGAAGTAGGCAATGACATGCGACTGAACACCTATGCAGAGCTGCTTCTACGCCTGTACGTCACAGCCAGGGCCGGCACGTCCATATAGGCAAAATCGTAAAATCGTTTGACATCTCAACCATGGGCGAGGTGCCAAAGCACTGTAGTCTTGTCACAGCATCCCCTGCACCCCAAGTCATGAAGTCACAAAGTCAAATATGGTCTGAAAAATCTACAGAGAAGTCTGAAACTTTGAGTCTGGAAATGGAAAATGTGTAGGAACCCTGTCATATATAAATAAAGGTCATTTAGAATGCAGACATTGTTTGTGAGGCCAAGTTTGATTGCAAGGCAAGTAACTGTACTGGGTTTGTGTTTATGTACAACACCCTAACCCTCCTACCGCAATGTGTTGTAAATAAAAATATGTTTAGTCTGTTCCCCTGTTCATAAAAGGGTTAAAGCAGTGTTTCCTCTGAGCTGAATTCTTACATTCCCAGCCTCTGTCCTCATAGGTTTTCAATAAGCCAAGTCCGAGAGATTTGGGCTGTATCTTGTCCTGTCTGAGGTGACGATAGCTGAGGCCGCTCTGCCCAGCTCAGCATCTGGAGACAAAACGTAAAAGAGAGATATGAGGAGGGAGCGAGAGACAATGACAGATTTATTTTTTTGAAGAAAGCAGCCGAGAGAGAAAATGGAGAGGACACGAAAGAGGGCAGAAATCAAAGCAAAGCTGCTTTGAATCTATCAGCGCTGCTTTCTCTCAATTTTCTCGTCGTTTCTCTAACTGCGCTCTCTATTACTGATACTGCTGGTGGAAAACAGAGACAACAGTGGTGGATGCATATTAAGCAGATAAAACACTGATGCTATTGACTGAGGAATGTGCAACAAGAAACAACACAGCCATGGTTTGGTCAGAGTCATCTGAATGCGATGGGGCCGGGCTGAGCTGCCACAAATACCTTCCCATTCTTCCTAACAGAATGTGCTATGAGCTTATGTAAGAGTACAGATAGATAAATGTCCTGTGGTTTCGGTGGTGGCTTTGTGAGAACACTTGGGTTTTACGACAGGATTTATCAAGCAGAGGATGGAAACTGTCCAGACAGATGACACCACAGTGACCGTCCACGACTTCCTGCTATTGTTCTTTTAAACCTATATCTGGCTGCTATCATTGCTGTCCACTGTCGGACCATAACGTCTGTGGGAGCGTGTCTGTCAGCATCTGTGAATGTACTGCTTGTCCATGTCAAGCATGTTATGCATGTGTACGTGTGATTGCATGAGTGGTGCTGCTTCTGTTTGTGTGTGAGCATATACTGTAATTATTCGTTTTTTACATCCTGGTTTGATTTTCCTTTCTGTCTGCAGATACGACATCTGCATCCAAAAGAACAAGCCCTGTGAAACCCTAGGTAACACACACACACACGCACACACACACACGCACACACACACACACACACACACACACACACACACATACACACACACACACATACACACACACACATATATTTGTACTTTACAAACACTATACTTACTGTACTATACTTATGAGAACCATCAGTGACATAAAGCATTCCCTCACCCCTAAGCCTGACCGTAACCCTCACAACCGCCTAACCTCAACCAATACACTAAACTCAGCCAAAGATTCTCATTCACAAATACTACAGACCATCTTGCAATGGGATCACGCCAGCCGCAGCGCCAAATCGGGCCAGGGGAGTAAAGTGGGGGGGGGGCAATGACCCCTTCCCCACTTCCTACCCCCCCTATTTCAGGCGCCCTTGCTCGGACCATAGACTGTATATAAAGATGGACGACATGACGGCTCTCTGAAAGTGAAGCCAAAACATCTCAGTCGATTGATGCGTGAGACGTCTGCTCTGAGTGATGCACAGTAGTTGTGCAGCCGGAGGCTCGGGAATTGCACGAGAGAGGAGATGTAACTTTAACTTTCCATAACCGTCACCGTCTGTGTCTTAGAACATGCAAATTTGATCATAAATATGGTTAAAGAGATGGTTAGTTGTTGTGTCTTTCTAGCCAAACAGGTGCTAACGTAGTAGCTAGGTGGCTCACGCTAAAAAGCTGTGGCCGTACTCGGCTCGTGATTGGCTCGGGTGGGTGTGTGGGTGGGACCTCAATACCGCGGCCCCCCCACCCCGATCACTACTGCGCAGACTCTGGCTCCAACTCAGACTTTGGCGGACCATTTTTTGTGTCAAATTATGGATTTCTTAAGTAAGTAGCCATGTAATAAGCGGGGTAATGTGCAGCTAGCGGGTCATTGTTGTGAAATAAACCCTGAGAGGGTGATGCGGGTGGACTCCTGAACAACGAGAGGCTCGCTGTATATTATCACTTACATAGTCTATGGCTTGGATCACACCCATCTTCAAACTCGACCTCCGATTTTATCTCAACTACACACCTGTAAAGTTTCGTGACAGCATCGTGCATGTTTGCGACGCTATCGCGGTTACAAAATCTGTCCACAGAAATATAAAAAACGCCTCTGTGGTAGTTCCTTCTACAGTCGGTGTTACAGGACCACATGTTGCCATGGTGACACACACACAGACTCGCATGGTGAAAACAATACCAGCGTCGCTGTTGCAGCTGATAATCATACAAATCAAGCATGTCATGGTTCATTTATAGCAAGGCGTATTATGTGTGTTGATGTTGTATCTGAATAATTAAAAAGGTGTTGGACTCAGCTGAGAAAGCCAGACTACTCCAGACTGAACATTTTAAGTCTCTCTCACTCACCCAGAAATTGAGATTTGGAAGGTTTTGTGTGTCAGTCTATATGCTTCCTATAATATTGATGGTTTACAGTCAGAGGAGATATATTCATATCATATTCATATGTGTGTGAGACAGGTCTGGCTCCTGTAGGAGGGATGTGTGAGCCAGAGAGGAGCTGCAGCATCAATGAGGACATCGGCCTGGGAACAGCCTTCACCATCGCCCACGAGATAGGACACACGTGAGTCAAACACACACACACACACACACACACACACACACACACACACACACACACACACACACACACACGCAGTAAACTGGCCATTTTCTGAAAGATTTCAGGCTTATCTCTATTTTTGAAAAACACAAATCCATTTAGTGTCACATATCTTTCAATGGAAAGTCTTACGTCGGAGGCTCAATAAAGGCCTGATGAGTGAAATCAAAGTGCAATTAGTTTGTAACAAATTCATTTTATTTTAATTTATCTCCACTGCAGGATTGATAAATATATAATGTATGTATAATGTATAATAAATAATCGCGATCTCAATATTGACCACAACAATCGTGATTATGATTTTTGCCATAATCGACCAGCCGTAGGTTGGATACGTTTTAAGTGGACTTGCATCATCCACATGTCTGATGACTGAAAGGGGTATTAGTCTTGTTTAACAGTATATAAAAGGTTATGTTAAATCTTTCAGGACAAGTTTCCACAATGTTGCATGCAGAGATCACGCACATTAAGCTACGACCCACTAAGACTGTAGAGGAGAAGTTCATAACCCTGTGTCCTGCGGTAACACTGAATCCCTACCAGATCAGTGGTTGTTGTTCTTGAGCTGAGGCTGGAGGTGTCTCATTCGTCTTTTCTTGTGTTCTGGTCTGAGATGATCCCTTCCCTCCTCAGATTACACCTCCAGATCTCCAGAGAGAGATTATGTAATCTCTAACACCATGAGTCATCTCCATCCGCTGACGATGTGTTAATAGTTGTATATTTTCTTTCAGTCACACTATTTATATGTGGAGTTAGTTACATGTGGCGTTTTGGTGCAGCACCTGGAGATGCCTCTGTTTTTTTTTATATACCTAGATGACAAGGAAAATGTGTTTTACTCATTTTCCTGGTATAGCTGATCTATATCACTTAGTAACAAGCCATTTTGTCTGCCTGTATGCGTTACTTCTGTCATGAATGCAGTAAATCAAGAGAGGTTTCTGATTTTATCCCTCTTTTTTTCCTGAGAAAAAACATGGAGCTGGTTTATTTTTGGGGAGCACTTGCTCAGAGTAATTGAGTGTCCCATTGCATTATGTCTGCACACAGCCCCGAGAAGTATTAAGGCAGATGGTGGATCATTCGGGGTCCTGCCTCCCTAATGATTAACACAGGTCGCTTTCGAGTACTCCGACCACAAGGCTCACTAGCCAACATGACTGGTCATACTGTAGCGGGCTGATATATACAATCTGTTTCCTCGACCTCAACACAATTAACATTTGTTTTTAATTGTTATATAAATTGTTTTGACATCACAGTGCAGCCTTAGATTAAATGCAGGCATGTTTGTGGTGGAGGGTACCCACATGAAAAGACAAGACTGACCAAGACAGAAATGACTCAGCAGAGGGATGGAAAGCTTTCAGAACATTTATATTTCAGGATAAAATGCTGCTACTGTGAGTTATCGCTGTCTGGACCACTAACACTCTGTGACTTCATACAGTTTGGTAAACTATCAGGACATAATACCATTTTTATATCCTTTTATCATGTCATGTTGAACATGGAGCATTCTGAATAACTAATAATCTTTTTGACCATACTTTTAGGGCCGCAACTAACGTTTATATTCATTGTTCATTCATCTGTTGATTATTTTCTCGATTAACTGTTTAGTTGTTTGGTCTATAAAATTGTGAAAAATGTCGTTCAGTGTTTCCTCAAATGTCTTATTTTGTCCACAACTCAAAGATATTCAGTTTATTGTCACAGATCAGTGAAGAAACCAGAAAATATTCACATTTAAGAAGCTGGAATCAGAGTTTTGACTTAAAAAAAAAATAAAAAATACTTAAACCGATTAATCAATTGTCAAAACAATGAATGATTTAATTGAGATATAATTGCAAGATTAGTCACTAAAGAAAATAGTCATTCATTTCCAGGTCAGGTGTGTTAGTGTCATATTTTGTGAGTATTTTCACATTACTATCATACTAAGAAAGAATGTAAACTTGACTAGAGTTGCAACTAATGATTATTTTCACTATTGACCCATCTGTTGATTATTTTCTCGATTAACTAATTAATTTTTTTATCTATAAAATATCAGAAAATAGTGTAAAATATCAACATTTTCCCACAGTCCTTTGTGATGTCATCAAATGCCTTGTTTTGTCTGAAAATATTTAATTTACAGTGATATAACAAAGAGAAACGCAGCAAATACTCACATATCCATTTTTGCCAGATTTAGTCTATTATCTAAATAGTTTTATTTTGTCGATTGACTACTCGATTCAATGGTTGCAGCTCTAAATTTGACCTTACATTATGCAGTGTTGCAGTCGTCTTTTTGTTTGTTGTCAGGAAGTTGACCCATTTTCAGTTTGCACAGTTTAGAAAGGCCACCGCATGGTGTAAATAGAAAACCCGCAGGGCTCAGAGTCCCAATGAACAGATCTGAATATAGTGAAGACCACTGTCCTATGATGATAATAATGAAACATGTGGACTTAGATTTTTGATAGATGAAGTTGAGCATTTGTGACAGCTGTGGAATTTAATGTCAAAAATCATATTTCCTGCAGGTTCATGATTCAGGTCATATATCCTTTCTGTGGTTTCATGTTAATTTAAAGCATTTATTCAAATTGGACTCTGACCGGCACTCGACTGCTGACAATCAAGCAGCATGTCTGTTCTTTCGATCCCACTCAGTTATCCACAGCGATCTTTTTTCCACTGCCCCCGTCCCCCGCTGCAGCGACTATTACCGGTCCACGCGCCCTCAAAGTGTTGTCACTGTATCATCATGGGCTTTAGGTTTGGGATGAACCATGACGGTATGGGGAACGCCTGCGGGCCCCGCAGCCAGGAGACCGCCAAGCTGATGGCTGACCACATCACCATGAAGACCAACCCGTTCATCTGGTCCGCATGTAGCCGTGATTACATCACCAGCTTCCTGGAGTGAGTCAGCCTATCAGATATCTGCAACACCACAAAATCATTTGGTAATTAGAGGTTTGAGAAAGAAAAATGCACTTGGATGTCAGAGTAACATTTTTGGTGGTCAGAGAAGCACTCAAGTAACGGATGGATCTTGACAGTAGGCAAATCAATTTAATTATCTGTAGCCTGTTCAGTGTTTCAATAAAACTCTATTACTTTGGAAATTCTCAGAACAAACTACTGAAACATCGCCAGTTACTATGTATTTTAATCTCCTTTTTGGTGTGCTTTAGCTCAGGTATGGGCTCCTGTCTGAACAACGTCCCCCCCAAGCAGGAGTTTGTGTACCCCACCACAGCACCGGGTCAGGCCTACGACGCAGACGAACAGTGCCGCTTCCAGTACGGCGTCAGATCTCGGCAATGTAAATATGCGGTGAGTACTCTGTCTACACTTAACTACTTTTCATTCCTCTTTCAGCTTACTTCTTCTCTTCTCATGATGCGTGTTTGCAGGCGTGCCTCCCTGATATGAACAACCTCATTGCTTGTAATTTTATGTCATAATATTGATATATATATACTGTACATATATATATATATACACACATCTATTGATATAATAACATTTCTTGAAAATCACTTGATAATATAACCAGGCAGGAATGTCTGTTTTTGGCTAATCCTGCCAATTTAAAACTAACAAATTAAGGCTTTTCCTCACATCAATGCAAGATATAATAAAGTATTAAACACATTTTTTGCCAATCCATCCAGTAGTTGTTGAGATATTTCAGTCTGGACCGAAGTGGCCGACCAACCAAACAACAAAGCGACTTTGCCATCCATAGAGTGATATTGCCCACAATGACCTAATACACCCAGGGATAGCTTATACCTATAAACGGCAAGGCAAAATCTCTCATAAAATTATATTGTCTCAAGTTAAATTGTTATAGGTATCGTCCAACTCAAATTTCTGGTTGGAAATGTTCTGTTTTCTTTCTCCCAAGTCCTTCAAACAAGTTGTGTTCTGCAAAAGGGTGACCCCAGTTTTTCAGTCTGAAACTGTCTTAACCCTACAGCAATTACAGCTTTCTCAAGTTCTCACTTTTGCATTTTATTTTTAAAAAGAAAAATCACACAGGTAGCTCTAAATGGATATTAGGGCTGTCCTCGACTCACCAAAGAAATTCTTAGTCAACTAATCTATTAGTTGATTTAATCGTCATGTCTGTAAAACTGTTTCTCCACAAAAAAACACACATCAATCTTGTGTTTACCAGAGATGTGCTCATACGTTTCTTAGAAAGCCGTTGATGGCGCTGTCAACAGTGCCATAAAACAGACCTGATGAAGCCTCTTTGATGTTGTGGAAAAGATTGAAATAATAAGCACAGTTCCCCCTCCAGCTTTTTAATTTATTTTTTACGATGGAATCAGACTGACATCATCTTTTTCTTTTTGCTGACTCATTCCCAATTAAAGTTATTTACCTCACTGCTCACTCCTGATTTGTGTTCCCCCGGCTCTCTCCTTTAAGTCGGCCTCTCTGACAACATGAAACATCTTGCAATACCTTCTCTGAATATCATCCACTTTATTGCTTGGTCAACTTTTATAGGACCAGGTTCAGAGTGAATGGACATCTGGAACAGCATGCAGCTTTATAGACTCATTACTATAGATACTATGTGGTCAGAGCATATGTACACAATAAAACATAATCCCAGGCAGGTTCTAGGCATCGCTGGAGAGTAGGGTGAACGTTAGTGCGTCTGCTCTTATGTCTTCATAATGAGTTTATATAGAAACACTCTGACAGGTTGTCTCTCTCTCTCTCCTGTGTTTTTATTCTCCTTCCACACACAGGAAGTCTGTAGCGAACTTTGGTGTATGAGCAAGAGCAACCGTTGCATCACCAGCAGCATTCCTGCTGCAGAGGGAACCATCTGTCAGACCAACACCATAGAGAAAGGGGTAAATATTGAAATTAACCTTATCCCTTTTGCCACACAAGAAAGGTTTGATGTGGCTGGTGTAGGTGGGAGGATTTAGTTCATCTGGGACTTGGTCCCTTGACTCTTACAATAACATAAAAGCTGCACATGTACTTGTGCTGACTCATCGTGGCTGTTGTTTTGTTTTGATAACATGGTTTCCAATAAAAATACCTACGTGATTGACCATTTTAAAAGACCCTGAAAACATAAACAAAGTTAAAATAACTGTTCTTGGGGTTGCAGGATATCTTGTATACTTCTTGAGAGTGTGACAATTTGCTTTACAAACTTAAAAAATACTGACGTCACTGTTTATGTGTGAATTCTATGTATCCGAATATGTGTATACCGTAAATATATGTGTGTTTGTGCTGCAGTGGTGCTACAAGAGGATGTGTGTGGCGTACGGCACTCGTCCGGAGGGCGTGGACGGGGGCTGGGGTCTGTGGTCACCCTGGGAGGAGTGCAGCAGGACCTGTGGAGGGGGTGTCTCCTCGTCTATCAGACACTGTGACAGCCCCAGGTACGGCTCTCACCTGTGACCAGTCTGAAAGACATCACTCTACCCGGTGGATCAGCTTGTGATACTTCTGATTTTTAACTTTAAAATTACTGGATATCTCAGAATCAGCACATCGAATAGCTCTTTGAATGTAACAGGGAAATTAGCTACAGTACCTAGAGAATAGATTGTAGTTGTAGCATTGTGCCAAATACAACACACTACTCTACAGGATAGCTAATGATTTTTTCAAATCAATCTTAAAGAGGACCTATTATGCTTTTGTGATTTCTCCCTTTCCTTTAGTGTGTTATTTAGTTTTTTGTGCATATAAAAGGTCTGCAAAGTTATAAAGCCCAAGTCCACACCAAAGGGAGTTACTCTCCCCGACAGAATCACTGCTCCTGAACTGCCTGAAACGCCTCACTTGAAGTCCCGCCTTTTCTTCGGCAACATGGTGATGTCACCAAGTAACACATTTGCATAATACCCGCAGAGCGGCTAGTTTGGCACATCTTTTGAACATTAAAGCATGTAAACATGTTCTAGTAGAAACCCAAAATACAAGTAAGCACCTGAAAATCAGCATAATAGGTCCCCTTTAATACAATACTCACACATGTTCATTGAAGGAGTTATGTTTTTCCTGTCCATTCTGGCTGATACAGATTAGTTGCTCTATGAGAGTAAGAGATGAGGGACAAAATCCACAGTCCACGTTCTGTACAAAAATGATAATAAAGTTCAGCTGTACATACAACTTACAGGAAGTATCCTTCCAACACGGTTTAGAAAGGAAACACCCAGCCTCATATTAGATTCAGATGAACTTTAGAATACATTTTTGCACAGAGAGAGGACTGTAGATTGTGTCCATCTCTTACAGTGTAGTCACTCTATGATGTTGCCTCAGCAGGGATTAAATATAAAGACACATATCTCTTTCAAACATATATTTGGCACATTTTTGAGTGTTGATTTAAGATAAACTTGAAAAATCCAAACACATCTTTTGAAATGTGAACTTGTTTCAGTACCCCTTTAATTATAATACTTTTTTTTCGATTGAGTATTTGTGAAATTGTATTGTTTTCATCGGTGGCCAGGTGGATATCCAATGGTTTTCAATCAGAACATTATACCCCCAGTGTGGTTTCTGCTCGGCCACCAAGAAAACAAGATTTTCTGTATTAGTTATGTAAACTATCGGCAAACTATTTGCACACTAAATTATTGTGAGCCAATAGGGGACTGTTATGAAAGACAATTTATAACACTCAAATATAGATATGGGCTATGTTACATATGAAACAATGATCCCAGTCAGTTCCAAACATTGAGGTACAGTATAAGGAAGAAAAAGAGCTCTGGTATCAGCCAGTACCTCAGGTTTGGGAAGTGGAATTGGTATCAGCAAAGATAAAGTTAGACTGCTTCATCCTGAGAAAGTTGCTCCTCAGTTATACCTGTGAGAGGAAACTGGAAGAACATGCAAACTCAACGCAGAAAGCACCGGGGCTTAGATTTATTTCCAGGCAGCAGTGCCACCGTTTTAATCGTGTATGAAATAATTCAGATAGTCTGAATCATCACCAAACGACTAGCAGATTCGCTTTTTGAATCACCGTCACCAGATCCCTCATCTTGAATTGATTCAACTGAGACTGAATTGACCCAAATCTGAGGCCAACGGTGTTCTTTCGCATCATCTCTGAGCATCGTTTGCACATTTGCATTGGCTCCATTCGGTTTCAATCTGTTGAAAGTTTAGCAGAGGCAGCCATTTGACGGTGGCTGGCTCTGGCTTCCTTCTCAGCTGTTTTTTTTTTTATGTAGAGGTGTTGTGGTGATGGTCTGTGATAAAGCAATAAAAGAGACAGACAGTGAGATTGGAAACACACATGAAGGCAGACAAAGCAGAGATCAGGAGCCAGTGTTGTATGGTGATGTGATGGAGGTTAGATCGTGTTAAATTGTACTCAGATGTGACTGACTGGCCTGATTCTCTTTGTGTTTGGTTGAAGGCCAACTATTGGTGGAAAGTATTGTCTGGGGGAGAGAAAGCGCTTCAGGTCCTGCAATATTGATGTGAGTATCGCTGCTCTTCATCGTCATCATCGATTCAACATACAGTAATCACAATCGTGAATATTATTTGATTTGTTTTGTGTGTAGTCATGGAATTTGTTTGTAAAATATATATATTACAGGAGTGCCCTGCAGGCTCTCGGGATTTCCGGGTGATTCAGTGCTCTGATTTCGACAGCGTTCCTTTCCGGGGAAAGTTTTACACCTGGAAGCCGTACAGAGGAGGTGAGTGAGTAACCAATCTCTGTGTGAGGTTTGTGTGAGTAACTTTCTACTTAAAGTGTGTGTG